>NC_084480.1:86900173-87205557 GCF_030035675.1 Rhineura floridana
CATTGGCTACATCCCCTGTTTTCAGCAGGGAACAGGATAACGCAGCCAAAGCAGCTGGATTAATTCCTGGGAATGAAGTCTTTTGAACTTCTCATATAAACTGATGGGCAGGTAGAAAAGAGACACTTGGGGTAGATCACAAGGGGCTTCCCCACACTTCACCCCTACTGCCATTGCCACTGGTAGGGGATGACAAAGGGGAGAAAGTCTCCCCTTCTCCCCCCCCCCACCATTGTTGTTGCTTTTGCTGGTAGTATGAATGAAGTGGACAGTGTCTCTCCCCCCCGGTAGTGCAAGCTTCTTTTCTTAAATGCAGGCTTTTTGATGGTCCTGCCCACCTGTCAAATTGACATATGAGGCCAATCCTGAGAAAGACCTGACCCATGGAGCTGAAAAGGTTCCCCAACCCTGTCCTCGGGGGTACCGTAGACTGAGTTACTGGCCTATGGTCACCCAGTGAGTTTCATGGCTGAGTGAGGATCTGAACCTGGGTTTTCCCAATCCTAGTCCTATATTCTAACAACTATATCTCACTTGCCATTTCAGAATTTTTGAAACTGAAACATTCCTGGCACCAATTTTGCTCCCATGCTTCAAAATCCTGGTCAAGATCCTTGGGGGGGGGATGACATTTCCAACTAAATCAAGTATATAGCATATCCCTCCTTGTTCACTGCTCCCATAACAAATACTGCAGATGCTAGACCAGACTTCTCATAACCTTAACTCTTCCCATCCACCCATTTAATCCATATGTGCAATGGTGATCGTTATTACCTCCATTTTTACCAGTGTAATTGTTATTATCTACTTCCATTAAGTATTTAGATAATTGGTCAATTGCCTGCTTTGGATGTGGTTGTACTCCCTCTGAAAGAGCAGGTTTGTAGTCTGAGGGTGCTGCTGGATCCATCTTTGTCAGTGTATACATTGTAGAAGAACTCTGTTAAGTTGAGAGTTATGTGTTGATGTAGATCTGGTTTTAATGAAATTTTGATTGTTTTGTGTTGTTTTACTGCAAATTTTTATCCTCTTTTATCGATGTATACATTAACGTTGGTCTATGACTGTAATAAACTCATTCATTCATTCGTATTGCCAATCACTGCAAGAAATCTAGATGTGCATCAAGGAGATCAGAAATGATACATGAATGGCCTATGTCCCCTAATTATTGCCCCTAAATCCCTGATTTATGGGGGTGCTGCTTGCTTCTGTACTCTTACTGCTTAGAAATGGGGTCTGGGAAGCTCAAAATGCAGGCTCCCTGACATAATCACAGCATTTGGGAAGTTTCCCTATGTCTCTGTGCTCAAAACAACACAGGGTCTGGGAAGTTTTTGCTCAGTAGCCCATGTTTTTGCTCTGTCAGGTGGGTTTGTTTATGGCTTTCTCAACCTTGAAGAGGTGAGCTAATTGGCTTACTAATGTTCTCACTTGGCTAATGTAAACAAGAAACCTGATAATCAAAACAAGCAAGCAACCTTGAGAATGCAGCTGCATTCTCAAGCTGGAGATGTCACTAGGACAGGATCAGGAGACATCACCTGAGGGGGAAACCAGCTACCTGAATGATGGGAAGATAGTGATCTAATAGGTGTAAGGTGCCCCCCCAGGGGGTCTCTGAAGGATAAATACAGGACCCCTAGGACAGGGAGATTAAACCTCCAGGGGCTAGTGAAGCCCCAAGATACCATCAGGAAAGACCAAGCAACATCCAGAAGATTGAAGACTCAACCCCTCCCCAGAGAGATTTGTAATTGTGCTGTTAGGAGGTTTCCAGCACATAGGGAGACAGATGTGAGATGAGAACACTTAGAGACAAGGGGTGGGGAGAGTGGTTACATGTTAGCTATTTAGTTTCATTTTAACTGCTTGTAGTCCTTCTCTAACGGCTATTTAGCTCCATTTTAGCTATTTGTATCTCTTTGCTGTAATAAACCCTTCATTTCCCCCAGCCAGCTGTGTTCATGATCCCTTTGAAATTCCAAACTCAATAGTCTTATGTTTGGTGAGGGGCTAAGCATTTGGTGTTACAGCCACTAGAGGCCCAGGTGATCTCAATGGCTAGGAGTGCCTTTTACAAGCTTCGGCTAGTAAGACAGCTGTGGCCATTTCTGGACTGGGATAGCCTGACCACTGTTGTCCATGCACTGGTAACCTCCAGGCTAGATTACTGTAATGCGCTGTATGTGGGGCTGCCCTTGAGGTTGGTCCTGAAGCTGCAGCTGGTGCAAAATACAGCAGTGTGACTGCTCACTGGGACAACGTATCACCAACATGTTACCCTGCTGCTGAAAGAACTGCACTGGCTGACAGTTAGCTACCAGGCCAAGTTCAAGGTTCTAGGTCTGGTGTGCAAAGCACTATGCAGCTTGTGACAAGGATACCAAAAAGATTGTCTTACTACTTATATACACAGTCGATCACTGCTCTCTGCAGGTGAGGGCCTCCTGCAGATATTATCTTATCATGAGGTCCATTCCCACAACATAGGAAGTGGACCTTTAGTGTAGTGTCACCTACCCTTTGGAATTCCCTCCCCTTAATTATTAGACAGGCACCATCTCTGTTATCTTTTCAATGTCTACTAAAGAGCTTCCTCTTTCAAAAAGCCTTTTGAATAAAGACCTTATCCCAGTCTGAATCTGTGTTGGAATTGCTTTTCAATACATTTTTAAAGCTTTTTTAAAAAGGTGTTTTTAAAGCTGTTTTGTTTTAATATGTTTTAAATATGTTTTGTTTTAATATAAAATAATAAAAATAATATTTAAAACATTTGAAATAGATTAAAAACATTGACAATGTTTTTACATGCGTTTTGGTATGTTTCTGAGCTGAGAATTGTATCACAAAATTTAAATAAGTGCAAAATGTGTTAAATAAGTTAGCATGTGTTTTAAATTGGTTTTATATTGTTTTAAATTTTAAATTTGTGTTTTAAATTGTTTTTAAAATATGTTTTAAATTGTATATTTGTTTTAATGTTTTTGATTGCTGTAAACCGCCCAGAGAGCTTCGGCTATGGGGCGGTATACAAGTGCAATAAATAAATAAATAAATAAATAAATAATATGTTTTTAAGAAGTTGTAGTTTTTTTTAGTGTTTTTGTTTGCCGCCCTGGGCTCCTTCTGGGAGGAAAAAAATGGAAATGGACTGCCTTCAAGTCAATCCCGACTTATGGCGACCCTCTGAATAGGGTTTTCATGGTAAGTGGTATTCAGAGGAGGTTTACCATTGCCTTCCTCTGAGGCTGAGAGGCAGTGACTGGCCCAAGGTCACCCAGTGAGCTTCATGGCTATGTGGGGATTTGAACTCTGGTCTCCCAGGTCATAGTTCAACACCTTAACCACTACACCACAGTTTATTTATTTATTTATTAAATTTATACCCCGCCTTATGGCCCAAAGGCCCTCAAGGCGGCTTACAAAAAAACTCGAACATAATACATCAATAAAACATAATACATCAATATAATAACACAGTTCTCAAAATTAAATAACAAATAACATTTGCAGTAACTAACTATAAAATAAGGTGATTCCCGCATCATAATGTAACAGTCAGCAATAAAATAAAATAAAAACGAAACAGAACAAAGCAGTAAAAACAAAGAATCTTCCATGGTCGTCTTCTCCAAGGTAACCTCAAGGCGACTCCAAGTGCGAAGCTAAGTGTGTGACGCCGAGGCGCTGCCTCAGGCAGCCCCTCTCCTTTATATACCTGGAGCAGAGAAAATGGCAATAAAATAAATAAATAGTTCTTCAGATAAATGTTCAGCTACTAATTCCATAAGGATATTAATTTCCAATTAAATTCCTTGACTCAGGAATAAGGATGCAACCTGTGTTAAGGTTTAATTCTCCCTTAAGACCCAGGGGCTGCAGCTTAGGTGGATTATGAGCTGCTACTCAGTATCCAAGGGGCAGCAGTCAGCAAGAGCGCATTTTAACTACTTAAACCACCGTTCCCCAACCTGGTGTGCTCCAGATGTTAAGGATTATAGATCCCATCATCCCTGATTATTAGCTATGCTGGCTGCATCTTAAGGGAGTTATAGTCCCAAACATCAGGAGCATTATGAACATTCTTACCTAATTTGCCCTTTCTGAAACAATATGCAAACCAAAACAGAGCCATCCTTTACAAAATCATACTTTTCTGAATTTTGTAATGCAGTTCTCCAGTCAAGTGTACCAAATGCAAATGTGTATATTAGGAGTGATATACATCCTGATGAGTTTTCACTATGATTTAAAAACAATCACACACTGAGATATGGATAACTGAAGGATAAAAAAAGAAAAAGAAATAAAAAGAAATTAACATATTCAGCTATCCCTACTAATTTGTCAGCTGTTTCTGTCCATGGAGAAGAATGATCCATGCCATAGTCCCATTCAGACTGGAGTCATGTAATGCATTCGAAGTGTGGTTCTTTTAAAGAGTGCTTATAATCTGCATCTGGTATTGAATGTGGCTGCTAGGTTGTTGATTAGAACATACTACACCAATTTTATGACAAAAGCATTCACTCCCATTTTCTTTGCAGGTACAACTCAAAGTGATGGAATTGAACTGTAAAGCCCTAAATGGTTTAGTCTGGGATTCCTGAAGGTCTGCTTTCCCCCATATTAACGTACCTGCATGTTAAGATTTTCACCTGACACCCTGCTTCATGTGTCTGCTCTGTCTGAAATTTAAATGGGTGGCTATGCAGAACAGAGCATTCTCAGCAGTGATGTTAACATTGCAGAACTACCTCCTTAGGGATGTGCAACTCACTCCTTCCCTGCTGTTTTACAGGTAATTGTTCATGGTGGTATTGGTCCATTAGTCTTTAGGGGTTCTGTGACTGGGCAGATTTGTTCTACATTTCCTGCTGCAACTTGACACTGATGATAGCTTGAGGTGTTTTTTCCAGTTATTTATTATGGTGCTTGGATTATCATTGATTTAAAATTTTCTATGGGATTTTAGCATGTGGAGTTTTGTATGGAAAGGTGCAGGATGAATATAATAATAATCCTGTCCATTAGATATCATTTGGATTTTTTTCTCTATATCCACAGAGTTATTTTAAGAAAAATTATGCAGGGATCTCAAAATCTGGATGGCTTTGTGTGCATGTGTGTGGGGGGTTCTCTTTTTAAAAAACTGCTTTTATGTGCTCTGTTGAATTTGCATGGAAATAAATCAAACAAGTAAAGCCTGTACAGCATTTTATCTTAATACTAATGACTAATATTCCATAAAAGCCACACTACCAACTTAGTTAAGACCAACTTAGATGCCACAAAATAAACACAAGTTGCAGGGATAATGTTTTAAGAAATGTTGTGAGGCTTGGGACCCATCTGTCTTTCAGTTTAGATTTGAAATCCACTTTGATAATCTGTCCCAAAGTTCTTTCCAGAAAAAGGCGTAGTCACCTTTTTTTTGTAAAATAAAGTCCTTTGTCTTAAGCAATTTCAAAAATTTGGTTCTGACCCCATTTCAGAGTTTTGGAAAAACAGCCCACCTCATTCCAAGGTGATTGGTAGGCTATCCAATTGAGCTCAAGGTCTGTCTAAGTCCCCCCCCCCCAATTCAGTATTGGAAAATTAAAAAATGGCTATAACTTTCCCCCCTTTTGACAGAAGTGGATGAAAGTTACAAGCATACTAGCTCCTACTAGTGGATAACACCTGCCAAATTACAGGCAAAAAGGTCCAGGGCCTTTATGCTGGACATCTTTTAGGAGATATATATGATTGAAACATTTATTACCTTAGGGCAGAATTGAGTGAAATTTGCAGGCAAGGTCACCCCTTCTGAGAGCGTGAATCCTGCCAAATTTCAAAAGGATAGCTGCAGTGGTTTTTCTGCAAGAGCAACTGTTACAGTTTTAGGGTGGGTAAACATGGAAAATATCTACTCTAGTGTTATAGGTAATTGCCAACATGGGAGGTGTCCCTTGGTAAGAAACATAGCAAACTGCAAACAAATGTGTCCAGGGACTTTTGTGCTAGGCACCTTTAAAGTTGATTTTGAGGTGGGATGAATAAGAATGGATTCACTTTCTTGATGAGATCATTCTGATCATAAGCATGATCTGTCAGTCACAATGGAGCTGTTGTTCCATCTTGCCCCTACTCTGGTGTTTGCATTATAATGGTAAACTTAAAGACATGACTTTCACTCTCAGCAGTTGCTTCCCTGCAGAATTTTTGTGTGTGGCTGGATCACTGAGGTATCACAAAGCACTTCATGGGTTCCTGCTTTGACTCACCTCTTCGTACAGTTCTCATTTTGCCTCTGAAAAGTCAAAACTTGGAAGGCAACCCATTTCACATCAGGATTTGTCCAAATCCAATGCACACTACAATTAAAGATGGTGTCAGTCACATGGTTCCTAGACCATCCCCATATTAGAAAACTTCTGCTGAGCCCAAGTCTTCTAAACAGTTATCATGAAAATTGATACAAAAAGAGAGGAAGAGCTGAAGAGAAAGTCCTTCCTGTAATATTCTTCCTTTTTAAAAACTATGTGCATTCAGAATAATAGGAATGGCGATTTCCCACCCCCTGTGACATAGACTCCTCGATGTCTCAGAGGCAGGGCTTGTGAACAGCCAACGAGAGAGAGGGTTATGCAAATACACTTTCCTATTCTTCATGCTAATGAAGGCAGCAGGAACAAAACCTAATTATCATCCCTGTGTTATGGTGATCTGGCATTGGGAAAGTCCTTTAGGGCAATTCAAAGACACTTAAGGATGATTGAGCAATGGATGGAAAGTAGTAAGAACTAGAATTGTTGTCATGGCGACAAAAATGAATCCACAGACAACAAAGGCAGTTTTGCTGGTTCCTTAAGATGGGGCTTGTGAAGGTATTGTTTTTTAAACACTGTCAAGCAGGCATATTCTAAGTCATCACCAGTTAATCATAGATTGTCCCTCTACATAATTTGTATTTATTTATGTATTTATAATCCACACTTTCATAAGAATATAACAAGGCTGAATACATATAAAAACAATAACAATAAGAACAGCCCTAAACTTCATTAAAAACATCAAACAATAATAAATACATTTTTAATAAATACATTTTATTATAAGCTTAGCAGTCATAGAATAAGAGGAGAGGTTCTCTTTAACAACAACAATTTTGGTTAAAAAGAAAAAATCAAGTTACGAAAGGCCTGTCTAAATAGCATAGTTTTCACAAGACATCTAAAAGAAAGAAGCAATTCGCTCCCTCCTGGTGCGACTGTGGTAAGGAGGAGACACAACGGCATGGCACACCACCCAGATCATAGACAGGGTCAATAACAATAATGCTCCCACACTAAAACTTATCAAGAATGAGGCCATTCCGTGTTCATCTTTGGTTTAATCTTGGTCTGTTTAACATATGAGGTAGATGGGAACATTGGAGCACTATTCACATGAAACTATATGCTTTACTATGAATGCTCATTCCTGCCATATGTGCAGGTAGTAGCGCTTCCTATGCCATACGCATATACAGTATATTTGCACATCTGGAGTGTGCCAATGTGTGTCCCAACTAGATTAATATGTGCAGTTGGGGTGTTAGGTTTCCAGCTGCATATAGAAATCTAGATGAATACAGTTTGGATGTACAAATGCACATTGCAAATCTACATAGTATGGCAGATGAGGCATTTGTCCCCATGATCCCCTAAATCTGAATGTCATCTGAATAGAGTTTTTCTAATGAAGACAGTAGTGGAGTGGTCTATTGTGAAGGAGCCCTGGATATATAAGGGGTAATACAATCTTTCAGATGATAGTCATAGGACACTGAGCTGGTGAAAGATGGAGTAGTTTGGCATGTTTGGCTGGAAAGACCTGTATTCAGATCTTGACCATTCATGAAAACGACTGCAATCCTATCCATAACCTGGCAATAAGCTCCATTGAACTCAATGGTGCTTACTTCTGATGGTATCATTTTAACATATAAAACATTTTATTTTTAACAAAAGGTATTCGGACAGCTGAAATACAATCTTAACTTAATTAGAAATGCAACCAAGCTTGCAAAGAGCCATTGCCATTTATACTGCTAGCATGAAGTGTGAATCCCTTCAAATAAAATAAGTATCTAGCCCTTGCTTGATTATGCTCCTTGTTCTGTGACTTCCTTGATGTTAATCTGTTACACACACACCCAAACACACTAAAAAGCAATCCCAAATATAGGAAGCCAGCAGAATTTATGCCAGCTTAAATTAAACTAGTATAAATTATTCCTGTCCCAAACTCCATTCAGGAGTGGGGCTACTTCTCTGCTGGCTAAGCTGGCCCGACCATGACGTAGGACAAACAAGCCTTTAAAATAGCGTTTAACTTACATCACCTTTTTTTACAAACCCAGAACACCCCTTTTTGGGGATTTATGGCAGCATAAGTTTCTCTAATGTAAGTTCCACTGGCTGAGCCCCAGCTGAACCAACATAGCCCTGGTTCACCTGGGTTGAAAGTGTTGTGCTGGCCCAGGATCAGCCAGGACAGCCCAAGATCTGCCTGTTCCAAACTCAAGTTCATCCTGTTGGATCTTGGTTTTGGATTGTGTTGTAAAACTTGAAAGTCTCATTATCACTTCACTCACTTGCTAAAGCAAATTGGGCCAATTGATTACTGGTGCTCCAGCAGATAACACTATTATTCCTGTTTAGAAAAAAGTCTGGATGCTATGATTTTCCTCCCCCCTTTTTCTGTTCCTCTGCACCACAGGATGCAGCGTGAAAATAGCCTCTGTGTTCCTCCAAGCTTCTGAGTATTTCAAGAAGTCCAGTTAAATCATTTTACATGAGTAGAAAAATAATCACAGTGTCTGGATGAATGCCAAAGCAATTATACTTCACTGGAACTTATTAAATTTCATTAAAATTAAAATAATTTCTGGATAATTTTATTCTGAGTATAAATTAAAAGGGCTTTGGTTATTTTAATTCTGCTGTGCAGTGATGGATTTTTGTTTTGTTTTAAAGAACGGTTTGTTTTTAACTCAGTGTGTACAAGCTTCAGGAGTGACATTATCAAACATACTCTGGAAATCAGCACAAAGGCCATGCTTCTGACCATCACTAGTTCGAGTTTCATGCAGCTTTGCCACACAGTGCCTATTGATATTAATATCAGTGCATAAGTTATTAATGCATAAATTCCAATAGCTAGACCTTGAGAGACAGAAGTGCTATCTGGACATGATTGCTGGAGCAAGGAGCAAGGAGCAAGGCTTTGCTGAATAATCCTGTCCTCCGTGTCATACTCTCCTCCTCCCTCTCTTCTCCTCCCTCTCTCCTCCTCCAATAACAACAATGTCTGTATGGAGGGCTTCACACGGATACTTGTATACATGAAGATTTCCTGGGGATCTGCAGCTTCAGCAGTTCAGGGTTCTCCTCCCTGATGAAGCCTTCATGCATTCAGTTATACAGGTGAAGGTTACCTTTCTCCATACGTTTGTGCTGTACACGTGGACATAGGAGAAACATCCTTTTGTATTTTGTATTGATAAACATGGGAGTTAATAATACCCAAATAGGGCAATAGAATAAAGGACATCTTCTTCCCTTGTTTAGTTAACTGTACAGTAGTTTCTTTTCAGAGGCAGCCTGTGGATCTGTATAATAACTGAGAACTGCTGTTCAACTCCTGCAAATCCCAAGGCTTACTGACCTCTGTGACAGAGATCCCAGCCCTTCATTTCCAATGAAGATGAAATCGTCTGGTTTGGTATGTAAAGTTGCTGGTTGCTGGACAGCAGTCAAGTAAGACAGGAATCTTCTCAGACACTATTACCATTTCTGTACATTCTGTGCCTTCTGCATTCCAGGGTTATGTAAATAAAGCAGTAAAATAGTGCTTTGCCTTCCTCTGTGGTTCTGTGAATTAACAAATGCACAAGGAAGACACTGTGGGAGAGAGCTGGGGTCACTCCTTAAAAATGAGTCATGGAGAAACAAATGGAAATTAAAACTAAACTCCTGCCTTTCCCTCAGTGGGCAAATACATTTCGTTATAGAGCAGGGAAGGCCAAATCTGTCCATTTCATTTTCTCTCTGTTCCTCATTTGTCCAATTTCCACATAAGTTTGTGAAATTTTTAAAAAGTTCTCATTAAAATTTGTATGCATTGATATCTGCATTACTCCTAATATCAACTTTTTTGTATACAATTTTGCCTAATATGTACATTTTTATAAGCGGTTTTCCCTAATATAATACAGTCTGGTACATTGCCTTTAGTAACATATGCAGTTTTGTGTGCACTTCTCCCTAACATACACATGTTAGGGTTGGAGAATTGCATCACAAAATTCAGAGAAGTGAGAATTCTGAAGGATAGCTGTGTTTTGTTTTGTGTTTTTATTTGGAAGTGCAAATTCACTGAAGTGCAAACTGAACAAATTTATTTGGAAGTGCAAATTCACTAAAGTGCAAACTGAACAAATTTATCCCTGCCTCTTCTGTGGAGCAAGCCACCAACTGAGCAATGTAACTTCGGCAAAAATTAAAATATGCATATATGCTTTCTGCTGATCAGATGGTTGGTTCTGTTAGTTCAAACAGTCTTGGTCACATGTCTAGGGAGAGTTGGATTCAAGTCCATGCCCGAGTTGCATGTAGGGCATAACTGTAATGATAGCAGAACAAAGTCATGCTTTTAGCATAGCACTGCGCTTTCAGACCCACTGTTGGTTGCTCTTTCTGAAACAACTGCATGTTGGGTAAGGTTGTCTACAGAGAAATTCAAATGCAGGCGCACCTGCTTACATGTACGGGCTCCTCATGATCAGAAAACCTGGATGTGCATATGTTGCATGTTGGAGCCCCCCAAAATTATAAAGCTTATAGATCTTTCATATTTGTGATCCATCTGCCGAAATATATGGGGCCTGGCAACTTCTGGATTGGAAGGAGGAAGCAGTTGAATGAACTATCTAGAAGGAATTTAAAAAGCATGAGTCGGGTGAGATCCACAAAAGCCTGTGCATGTGGCTAAAGTGCTTTTTCAGGTACGCAGGAGGCTTGCAACATTCGAGCTACAGCCTCTTGTGTCTCATCAAATGCCACTTCTGGCAGAAGCTGCCAGGACTCAAATGGATAGTCTTTGGATCTGTGTTCAGATGCCCCATGTCCTGAGCCACCAAACTGCAGATTGCAGCATCAGCCTGTACAGTGGTGTACTTTCAGGTTCTGGACTAGCTGGCCATAGGATTGTTCTGGAGAGGAAAGAGTTAAAGTTGCAATCCTATACACTTTAATGAAACCTACTTCTGAGTAGATAGGCGTGGGCTTCCTGTCCATTTAAGTCTTACTTGAGCAACAAGGTATTCCTAGCTCAGATGTGTTTCTGTATCCTTGGATCCTGCATCCTGGTTTCTCCTTTGGCCCTGACTTGTTCTTCAGTCGCAACTACCAGTGCTGTTTCTGATTCCTGGTACACCCCAAACTGCTGTCCACTGTGAAGCCTTGATGGATCCATACAGTCCCCAAACTTATTTAAGTTGATTCCGGAGATGGGAGGGTAAAAAGTCCTTTGAGACAGAGTATGGTCATTTAGATCCCAGCTGTTGATTTTTTAAAAATTCAGTGTTCTTTGCACTTCACATTTCTTCCTTTTCTTTATTAAATATTCAATTAATGTTAGTTACATTCTCTTCAAGTCCAGAAGGCCAGTGCTTGTCTTTACAGTTCTCATAGCCTCTCAGAACTTTGTTTTGAAACTTATTCTAAAAGCATGAATGGGGCTGTAGAAAATGCCTACGCCTGAACCTTATCACTTCCTATAAAAACTGTTATATTTATGAGCAGTTTCGTGCTTACAGCCAAGGCTAATGTAGGTGATTAATGGCACAGTCCTATACATATCTATCAGAAGTTAACCCCATTGAGTTAAATGGGACTTTCTCCTAGGTAAATGACTATAAAATTGCAGCCTAAAATGAGTGGGAAAGCTACATTATGTATTGGAGGCTTTTTGTGCTTCTGAAATACCTCATATCATTTTTTGGGTTGACATTGAGGAATAACATAAAGCAATAATGTCATGGCAGGCTGCCAAATTGGAAACATATCTGAAAATGTAAATGCTAGAATTTAGGAAATGTAAAAATACAGCTGTGGGTAAATTCAGCTATTTATATATTATGAGCAAGTACGCAGAATTCTATTCCTTTTTTATGAATGCTGAATCTGTCTAAAAGTTAAAAGATCTAAGAAAATTTGGGGCCACAAAGAAAAAAAGTTTACTGTTGAGAACTTTTAGAAGGGTGTAGGTTATTTGATCTTCTTGGGTATGTACAGTGGCAAGTATTTAAAATAGTCAAAGGCAATGTAGCCCCATCTAAAGACTAGAACAAATTTCAAGGTCAAAACTGCAATTAAATAATAGCACTGCTTGGTATGAGTAAAGGTTGCTTGTCTTGCATAAGCACACACACACTTTGTTCTCCTTCCTCACTTTCCACATGAGAGAAACAGGGATTGCTCACAGTGCCAGATGCAACTGTGCATGTGGTACATCATCACTAGCATTCACACAGCATCTGAATGGCCTCTGGGTGCCTGTTACTGATCACATAGAGGTAATCTGGTCTGAACAGAGTTTGGAAAGTTTGTTTTTGAAACAAACCAGTTCACAGTTCAAGTTTACCCAAATGACCCTTGGCAATTTCCCCCCAGCATTCAGAATGTTACAGGCTGCTGTTTGGAATTATAAAACATAACTAAGGGTAAGAAAAAAATCAAAATACACAAAGAGTGGAATGTGAGTTGTTTGATTTATTTTTCCCAACAGTTATGATATTTAAACTTATAGGTCCAAAGAGTCTAAAGCGTAAAAAACATGTGTAAGAGGACTAAGAAAACCTCAAAATACACACATAGTGAAACAGTAACCACAAACCTTTTGGGGCTCAGTGGCACATTTGGATTTTTGAAAGATGTCATGGGCACCACTCACACAATGGTCAACACAAGTTATGGCCTAACACAAAATGGCTGCCCCAAGGTCAGATGAACTAGAAGATTTATTATTTTAATTTATTACCCGCCCTTTACCCTAAGGTTTTTGGGTGGGTTACAACTGTGTAAAATATATCTCTTAAAAACAATTTAAAACAACTTGAAATCACAAAGATCACAAAAATAGGGAAGATCTTAAAAATATGTACCTCAGGGGTCAAAGACTAGGGTGAAGAGGTGTATCCTGTATAGGATACTGTATAGTGAAGTTGCCAGATACATCTCTGTGGGGAGGGAATTCCACAACTTAGGGACTGTAGGAAAGGAGGAAGTCTTTCAGCTATTTGGGAGACTAAGGTTGCAATCCAATACGTGTCTACTCAGAAGTAATTTCCATTGGGCTCAATGGGACTTACTCCCAGGTAAATGTTTATTGGATTGCAGCCTAAGTTATTTAGAGCTTTAAACAGTAACATGAGCACCTTGAATTGGGCCAGGAAACAAACTGGCAATCAATGCAGCTGTTTTAGAGCAAGAGTTATGTGGATTCTAAACAAGTGTTGCTGCCACTTTCTGGCTATGTGGAGGATGGGGCTATGTGGGCACATTGGTGGGAGTGCTGGATTGGTTCCACCTGTAAACCTAAACAGCCCCAAACTTACTGCTGCCTTGCCCTTGTCCCTCCTCCTCCCTCTAAGTGGCAGGAGCACTTTTGCCACGAGGCTATTGTTGAAGTTTTAGTATTTTATAGTATTTTGTTGTTATGTGCCTTCAAGTCGATCACGACTTATGGCGACCCTGTGAATCAGCGACCTGCAATAGTATCTGTTATGAATTACTCTGTTCAGATCTCGTAAGTTCAGGTCTGTGGCTTCCTTTATGGAATCAATCCATCTCTTGTTTGGTCTTCCTCTTTTTCTACTCCCTTCTGTTTTTCCCAGCATTATTGCCTTTTCTATGGAATCATGTCTTCTCTTGATATGTCCAAAGTATGATAACCTCAGTTTCATCATTTTAGCTTCTAGTGACAGTTCTGGTTTAATTTGTTCTAACACCCAATTATTTGTCTTTTTTGTGGTCCATGGTATGCACAAAGCTGTCCTCCAATACCACATTTCAAACGAGTTGATTTTTCTCTTATCCACTTTTTCGCTGTCCAAATTTCACATCCACACATAGAGGTCGGGAATACCATGGTCTGAATGATCCTGACTTTAGTGTTCAGTGATACATCTTTGCATTTGAAGACCTTTTCTAGTTCTCCCATAGCTGCCCTCCCCAGTCCTAGCCCTTCTGATTTGTTGACTATTGTCTCTATTTTGGTTAATTACTGTACCAAGGTATTGATAATCCTTGACAAGTTCAATGTCCTCATAGTTAACTTTAAAGTTACATAGGTCTTCTGTTGTCGATACTTTAGTCTTCTTGATGTTCAGTTGTAATCCTGCTTTTATGCATTCCTCTTAAACTTTCATCAGCATTTGTGTCAAATCATTACTGGTTTCTGCTAGTAGTATGGTATCGTCTGCATATCTTAAATTAATGGCGCCCCGCTCGCCGTGCAGCTGACGAGCGGGGCAAGGTTGCAGATGGGGGGTGAAGACGCTGCCTCCATCTTTAATGGAGGCAATGTCGCGCGTCGCGCTTATGACAAAAGCGCGATGCGTAGCGTGAGGGGTGGAGCTTGCAGGACTATTTAAGTCCTGCCGCCCCTCCTACCTTCCTTCCTTTGCTGCGCGGTGAGACGGACGACGTGGGACAGCGAAGGAGCGCTTAGAAGTGCAGCGGTGGCCATTTTAGCTCCACTGCGAGCATGAAGAGAACGGCGGCAGCCATTTTACAGGCGGCCGCATGAGCGGCGCCATCATTGGGCGCCGGTTTTTAGGCAGATAGGCTGTGTTGCCGGCCTTAGCCCCTGAGGTGTTTCGGTTGGCGGTGACTCCGGCTGCTTTTCCTAGGACTGTTGGGTCCATTTGCTACAGGAGATCAGACAGGGAGAGGTAGCCCGGCAGTCTCCGCTGAGTCTCCGGACGCTACCTGCCCCCCCCCCACTGAGGGAGGGGGAGGCATACATTCGCCTCTCAAGCTATATTATAAAGTTGGAACAAGAGCACACCCGTTTAGGTTCGGGTTTTCCAGGCTGATTTACAGCCAGTTGAAGCAAGAGCATACACACACATAAAGAAAAAGGCCACAGGGTTATTGCATTGGCGGCCTATACTATTAAAAATAATAATAATTAAAATAATAATAATAATAATAATTTGGGTTGTTTCTCAAATAGAATAATTGCCATGCCATCTAAAAAAGGAAAAGGGGGGGCAAAAGGTAAGGGGAGAGCCCACAGGCCTCCGCAAAAATGCCCTACCCCGGCGCCTGGCTCCTCGGATGAGGAGGAGGCACCACCATGGGCTGCCATATTATCGCGCCTTGAGGCTTTAGAACAGTGGGGGAGGGTGATGCCAACCCCTGTGCCCAGGTCTACCCCAAAAGCTTCAAAGGAAGCTGCTACTCCTGGAACTTCCACTGGGGGGGTTACCAGGCCAAAGCGAGCTAACGCTAATGCTCAGGGTGGCACATGTAAGGGGCAACAGCAAGGGTCTAACCGTGATGTCCTTGCATTGATTTTGGCCAGGCTTGAGGCGCTCGAAACCCCTCCTGATTCCACACAGATGGTGAGCGAGGGAATGGCGGCTCCTCCTGCTCCAACAGCGGCAGTGGGGACTGGCAGTGAGATGGCTACACCCCAGGCTGGCATGACATCATCTCTGACGGGGCAGCTGGTAGGAGCGGGTGAGTCTGCCTGGTCTGCTCAGGCTTCTGGGTTTTCAAGCTTGGGGTGGCCTCCTCAAAGTGTACCTCAACCGCCGCTCCAGGCTGCATGCAGCCAAATTTGGCAGCATGCAGGCAATGGACAGGTGATGACAACAGCTGTGCCACAGGAGGGGTCGGCTCCAATAGTGGTTCTAGCTGCTGCACAGATGCAGACACTCACGACTACAAGTCCCTGTACTAATTCAGACCCTCTAGGGTCGGTGGCAAGTAATGCTATTCCTTTTGGGAATACATCTGTCACCTTGGGTTTTCACCCGCTCCCTTCAACAAAAGAAAAAATTTGGAGAGGAGAGTATGTGGATGTCTTTTCGCTATTTTATAGGGAGCTACCCAAAAGAGACAAAGATAAAGAGAATGAGACTGACATAGACAGGCCCAGGCGCAGGAGGATAGACCGCACCTGGGCTAATTGGCTACCAGCGTATTTGATATACGCAGGAGTGCTGATCGAGAGACAGCCTCAAAGGGCATTGTCTCTCTTCAAGTATCTAGACATAATATACAGAGCGTATGTAGAATTCTCTGGTCTGGCATGGCTGTCTTATGAAGAGGCATTTCGTATGTGGGCGGCGTGCGATGTGACCCTTCCATGGGACAAGAAGGAACCCGAGCTATGGCTGCAGTTTATGACTGCAGCCCGTGCCATGACAGGAGATAGGTGTGATAGTGGGCATCTTATAAGCAGGCAGTCGACCACTACCCTTCCCCGCGTTAATGCGGGGCAAGGGGTTCAACAACGGCTGCTATGCTGGGAGTTCAATGCCCGTGGAACCTGCAATCGCAACCCGTGTCGTTTCCGACACGAGTGTGCGATTTGTGGAGCCTCACACCCTTCCACCGCCTGCAACAGAGGCAGGTCGTAAAGAGGAGGCGGCAGGGACCAGCAGTGGGGCAGAAAACAGCCCCCACCTGGGGCTAATCAAGGAAAAGGGCCCCTCCCCAATTAGGTTTCATGTTTTACAGGACTTGTTAGCCGTTTATCCAGTAGCTGGAGATGCCGGTTTTCTTTTTAATGGTTTTTTGTCAGGCTTCCAAATTCCCTACAACGGTCCTAGGGTTTCTTACATGTCCCAAAATTTAAAATCTGTCATAGGTAAGGAGGCAATAGTGCGCATGAAAATCTACAAAGAGGTGCAGGCAGGGCGGGTGCTTGGGCCGTTCCAATCACCCCCTCTCCCTAACCTTTGAGTATCCCCATTTGGGATAGTACCCAAAAAGGTGGCAGGGGAGTATAGGCTTATTCACCACTTGTCCCACCCGCGTGGACACTCAGTTAATGACTTCATTCCTGACAGTCTATGTACGGTCCACTACACATCATTCGACTCTGCCATGCGCATGGTTCGTGCGTGCGGTATAGGACCATTAATGGGCAAGTGTGACATTAAATCCGCTTTCCGACTACTGCCTGTCCACCCAGCAGATTTTGACCTGCTGGGCTTTAGTTTCGCCAACAAATTCTATGTGGACCGCGCCCTGCCTATGGGATGTTCAATCTCTTGTGCAGTTTTTGAGCGCTTCAGCACTTTTTTAGAATGGGCTATCAAACATAGGACGGGCAGGACTGCTGTTGTTCATTATCTGGATGATTTTCTATTTGCGGGTGGGGCTGGTACAGGCGAATGCCTACACTTAATGGCCCAGTTTCAGGATTTGGCCGAAGAACTGGGGGTTCCTCTAGCCATAGAAAAAACGGAGGGACCTGCTCCAGTTTTGACCTTTTTAGGCATCAAAATTGATTCTGAGCAGCAATGCTGTAGGCTACCCCAGAACAAGCTGCTAATCCTCCATAACAAGATAAATGAAGTTATAAGGGCGAGGAAAGTTTTCCTCTCCACCCTCCAGGAGCTAGCAGGGCACCTTAATTTTGCGTGCAGGGTCATAGCACCTGGCAGAGCATTTTTGAGGCGTGTATATGAGGCCATGGTGGGGCTCTTACGACCCCACCATCGATTTTGGGTTACAGCGGCTTTACACGCCGACCTGGCTGTGTGGTCCTCCTTTCTACAGGATTTTAATGGTACATCCTTTTGGAGGCAGGACCGGCTCCTGGAGGCCGAGTTACAGGTCCACTCTGATGCGTCTGGGGGTTATGGCTTTGGGGTAGTCTTTGGATCTTCCTGGTGTAAGGGACAATGGCCACAGACTTGGGTTCAAGAGGGTCTAGACAAGGATCTGACCTTTTTGGAATTTTTCCCTACAGTGGTAGCAGTCTATTTGTGGGCAGTGGAGTTGCAGAACTCCACGGTCCACTTCTGGTGTGATAACATGGCTACAGTACATGTTATCAATTCCCTCACATCCAGAAATGCCCGGGTTATGGGTCTGGTCCGTTCTTCTGTTCTCCAGCGCCTGCGTTTTAATATACTTTTTCGGGCGCGGCATGTTCCTGGCATTGACAATAGTGTTGCTGATGCTCTGTCACGGAACCAGATGGACCGTTTCCGTCAGTTGGCGCCACTGGCCAGGGCTCAGCCGGAAGCCGTGCCCCCTGCGCTATGGGAGATTGGAGAGCAGAGTCGGAGAGGGCCATAAGCCTTTCCATTGCCCCCAGTAAGCTCACCAGTTACCAGAGAGCAGGTAGGGATATGCAGGACTTCTGGGCCTCCAAAGGCCATGTGCCAGAGTGGCCTATTCCGGTGAGCCACCTGCTTGAATTCCTGGTGGACGGCAGGAAACGGGGCCTGTCAGTCCGAACACTGCAAGGTAAGCTGGCAGGGCTTGCCTTTTTAGCAAAGGCATGTGGTTTTCAGGATCATACCGGGGACTTTAGGGTCCGCCGCATGTTGGCTGGGTGGGCTAAAGAACACCCCGCCACACCTGATTCCCGTCGACCTTTCTCACTGGATATTATAATAGGGATGGTTCACCAGTGGAAAATGGTCTGTTCTACTAGTTATGAGGCCAAGCTATTCCAGGCAGTAGCCTTCACGCTATTTTTTGGAGCGTTTCGGATAGGTGAGGTGGTGGCTGGCTCTAAACATGACACGTCTCGACGTGCCCTCCAGTTTGCAGATGTCTCCATAGAAGGAGGCTGCGCTTGTATCACTTTGAGGTGGTCTAAGACAGACCAAACAGGTAAGGGGAGACAGGTGCGCTTGGCCCCATCATCGGAGCCTCACCTCTGCCCAGTACGGGCTTTAACTGATTTCTTAAGAACCAGGGGAACAGCTGAAGGCTATTTATTTACCCATGTGAATATGGATCCTCTTTCTATTTACCAGTTTTGGGCATTAACAAAACTAGCACTACAAAGGATGGGCTACGATGCCTCACAATTCGGAACACACTCATTCAGAATAGGAGCTGCTTCTACGGCAGCTGGTTTTGGTTTTCTCCAGGCGACAGTACAGGCCGTGGGACATTGGTCCTCTGACGCATATAAGGGCTACATTCGCCCCTTCTAGAGGATGGGAATGTGGAAGCCTAACACCTTTTATTTGTTTCAGAAGATTGCTGGACGGGGACGGAGCAGACGCAGATCCTTATATGCGGCCACAGCATGGTCTTCTGGGCAGCCCGGAGGGCAGCGAAGTCGAGCATGGGCTCGCAGTTGGGCCTCAGTAGATGGGCTGCAGTACAATGGCTTGGCAGGCGAGGAATGCGTTGGGAGGGGCTCCTACCCGCTCTGTTCCGGCAAGGTTTGGTGCGGACAATTCCGCAAGTGCTGGTCATCCATCTGGGTGGTAATGACCTGGGTTTGGTGAAGGGCAAGGCCCTCAGCATACAGGCATGTAAGGACATGCAAGCGATAAGGCAGCGTTGGCCTTGGGTGCGTCTGATGTGGTCAGACCTGCTTCCACGCCGGGTATGGTGTGATGTTTGGGACCCAGCTGGGATTGATCGAGCAAGGAAGAAGGTCAACCGGCAGATTCGGTTGGCTCTTCTTGGACATGGGGGGTTGGTCATTCCGCATCCCCAAATTCAGCAACAGAAGGGTGAACTATACAGGGCCGATGGTGTTCACCTGTCAGACACAGGTAAAGACTTGTTTTTGGGAGACCTGCAGAGATGTCTGCGAGAGGTGCTTCTCGGCAGTGGGGTAAAGGGGGACTAAATAGAGATTTGTCCCCCTTTTGTGGCGGGAAGGTGTGGGAAGGGAAATAGGTAAGGACAGCTAGGTGGCCCCCTTAGGCACCTTTGGAGGTGATTGGCAGTTCCGGAGGGCCTGTCTCTCAGGGCTTTATGGCTCTAGAGCAGGATATGGGCTGCTTCTGGGGCCAACTTATCCTCATCTACCCAGGGATTATACGGTCCCGGGTGGGGATGACGTGGGAAGGCCCCCCTACTCACCTACAAGGTGTGGCCGGGGTAAAGGGTAAGCAGATGGGCTTGCCCTTGCCCCAGCAGGGGCTGGTCGCCCGAGAGCTGCGTGTTAAGCTACTTGCTTATAGACAGTTCCCGCACCTAGGTTTCCCTCTGCAGGTCACTTTAAATTGGGGTTTTGTTTATTGTAATTTAAATAAAGTGGCCCTTGTTCAACCCAAGCTGATGTCTCTGCGTTTTATTTCACCCATCAACTGCAATTGATATTTCTCCCTCCAATTTTTACACCTCATCTTGGTCCAATCCTTCTTTCCTTATGATATGTTTTGCATATAGATTAAACAAGTAGGGTGATAAAATACACCCTTTCCGAGTGGGAACCAATCAGTTTCTCCATATTCTGTCCTTACAGTAGCCTCTTGTCCAGAGTATAGGTTTGCGAATCAGGACAATCAGAGGGTGTGGTACCCCCATTTCTTTTAAAGCATTCCATATTTTTTCATGATCTACACGGTCAAAGGCTTTGCTGTAATCTGTAAAGCATAGGGTGATTTTCTTCTGAAATTCCTTGCTCTGTTCCATTATCCAACGTATGTTTCCGATATGATCTCTGATGCCTCTTACTTTCTAAATCCAGCTTGGACATCTGGAATTTCTTGCTCCATATATCATAACAACCTTTTTTGTAGTATCCTGAGCATTACTTTATTTGCATGGGATATTAAACTAATAGTTTGATAATTACTGCATTCCCTGGGATCTCCTTTCTTTGGAATTGGGATGTATATTGAACGCTTCCAGTCTGTGGGACGTTGTTTTCTTTTCTATATTTGTTGACAAATGTTTGTCAAAATTTGGACAGATTCACTTTCTGTAGCTTGTAGCAACTCTATTGGTATTAGGGTTGCCAGGTCAGAAGTATCCCAAAACCTGAGATTTTAGGGGCGGGCCCAAGTGATGTCACGGGGTGGGCCCGATTGATGTCACAGGGCGGGCCCAAGTGATGTCATTAAGCATGATACATTAAGTATCAATCACAGTTGCTTGGAGCGTACAATTAAAAAACATATCTGACTGGAAATTAAGTGAGACATCTTAGCTAAAAGATGGAGCCTGGGTAGGGAACATTTAATCTAGCCTACTTGCTTTCGGCAAGAAGAGTTTAAGTGCCTTCAGGCCAGGCCAGTCACCAGAAGGTCACTGTAGGAAGAAAGGAGCCTAGTGTTGTGGAGATGTTAGATGCATTCGGGAGTAAAGATGGATGCCCCTGAAGGCTGCAATTCTAAACACACGTACTAAGGGACTAAGCCCCCATAGAACTCAACAGGACTTACTTCTGAGTAGATATAGTTTGGATTGTGCTGTTGGTAAAGCTTGACTAGGGATCCTCTGCAAAGACATCCATATCCAAGCAGGGTTGGCAACCCCCTGCCTGGAATGCCCTGCCCTTATCTTTTAATGTGGCTGCTCCAAACTTCTTTACAGATTTGACCCTTCACTTCAAAAAGAGGTCTGAGAAATGAGTAAGATTCTCTACCCTTTCTGTCTGCATAGATACACTCATCCTTCCCCTGTGCCCAGCAGAAGCTCTGGACCAGGCGGGACACAGTGTCATCTCATAGAGGACACCCTCACCTTTCATGGGGTGTATGATTTGTCCTGGCCCAGAGCAGATTTTGGGGTGGGCACCCCAATTACTTATTTTTCCTGTATGTCTTTTTCTGCTTTGATTTTGTATAGATGCCCTCTTCTGTTCCCTGCGCCCAGCAGAAGCTCTTGGCCAGGCGGGACACAGTGCCATCTCGTAGAGGACACCCTCCCCTTTCCTGGCGTATCTGATTTGTGCTGTCCCAGAGCAGATTTCGGGGTGGGTACCCCCAGTTACTTATTTTTTTCTATGTGTTTTTGTCCATTTTGATTTTGCATTGATGCACCCGTGCATGCCCGGTGCCCAGCAGAAGCTCTAGGCCGGATGGGATGCACTGGCATCTCATAGAGGACACCCCTTTCCTGGGGTATATGATTTGTGCTGTCCCAGAGCAGATTTTGGGGTGGGCACCCCCAGTTACTTATTTTTTCCTGTATGTTTTCGTCTGCTTTGATTTTGCATAGATGCCCTCCTCCGTGCCCTGCACCCAGCAGAAGTTCTGGGCCAGGTGGGACACAGTGGGATCTCGTAGAGGACACCCTCCCCTTTCCTGGGGTAGATGATTTGTCTTGTCCCAGAACAGAGTTTGGGGTGGGCACCCCCAGTTACTTATTTTTTATGATTTTATGACATCATTATGTATTTATGATAATATCAGAAGCCTGATTATTTTGATTGCATAAATGTATTGTTATTCTTGACGGGGAGAGTCCCCCAATCACAGTGATATATCATACAGGGTACCCCAACATATATTTTGGGGTTCAGAGACATGTTAAATTCGGTTTGAAGCTGCTGTAGTTGTCAGCTTTTTCAGTGTTTTGAACTTTCAAGCAAATAAGGAACTGGGAACTAGGAACCAACTTCAGCGTCGTATCAGTTAAATAGATTAAACAGTCGCAGGGGGGGCTGACGTTTTGGTGTATATCTCGGGAACCAGACCACCTAGAAACTTTTTTTAAAAAATTGAAGCTGACAGTCCGGACATTAAGGGGTGCTAGCAGGAGAGCCAGAGAGGCCCCCAAAAACCAGAGACTCCAGCTGAAAACCGGACACCTGGTAATACCATTGGTATGCCATCTGTTCCTGGTCATTTGTTTCTTCCAAGTATTTTAAGAGCAGCTTTCACCTTGCATTCTAAAATTTCTGGTTCTTCATCATATGGTTCCTCCGTGAATGAATCTGTCATCCTTGCATCTCTTTTGTAGAGTTCTTCAGTGTATTGCTTCCAGCTTCCTATTATTTCATCTCGATCAGTCAGTGTGTTCCCCTGTTGATTATTCAGCATTCCTACTCTTGGTTTAAATTTCCCTTTCATTCTTCTAATCTTTTGGAATAGGGCTCTTGTTCTACACTTTTTGTTGTCCTCTTCTATTTCTATACAATAACTATTGTAATAGTTCTCTTTGTCCCTATGTACTAGTCGCTGTATTGTTGCATTTAGGGTTCTAACAATGTTTCTATCTCCTTTTGCTTTTGCTTTCCTGCTGTCTTGAACCATTTGAAGAGTTTCTTCAGTTACCCATTGGGGTCTTTCTCTCTTTTTAACTAGAGGTATTGTCTTTTTGCATTCTTCCCTGATAATGTCTCTGACTTCATTCCATAGTTCTTCTGGTTCTCTGTCAACTAAGTTTAAAGCCTCAAATCTGTTCCTTATTTGATCTTTATATTCTTCTGGGATGTTATTTAAATTGTATTTTGGCATTATGACTGCTTTGTTCTTCTTCTTTAGCTTTACTCTGATTTTCGATATGACCTGTTCATGATTTGTACCACATATATATACCACATTATATATATTATATAATATATTATAGTATTTTCCCACCTCTTTTGATGATTTGATATGTGTAGGCTTTCTTGTTTTAAAGTCCTTGACTCTTTGTTATTGCAGTCTTTCACTCCTTACTGTAATTACTTTGAGATATTTTTATATCTAGTGAGTGGTAAGATTGGGGACAAATTCAATTAATTTAATATTTGAAGTGGAATCTATTAAATTTGCACTTTCCGAAACAATATGAGAACCCAAACACTGCCATCTTTCAAATGTTATATTTTTCTGAGGCCACAGTCACACCATGCATTAATTCCACTTTAAATAGCCAAGGCTTCCCCCTGCACAGAGCTATAGTTTCCAGAATGGTTTAACAGTCAGTCCCTCTTCCAGAGAACTCGGAGAATTGTAGCTCAATGAGGGGAACAGGAGTTTCCTAAGAACTCTCCTCACCATTCTCAAACTACACTTCCCAGGATTCTTTGGGGGAAGCCATGACTGTTTAAAGTGGAATAATAATGGAATACATATATGTTATGAATGTGGCCTGAATTTTGCAATGTAGTTCTCCAACCAAACTATTTACCAAAATGCACATATTAGAGGAAAATATGCATAAAATGAATTATATTAGTAAAAATAACATAGAATGCATTTTGGTATCAGGAGACATTGCTTGCAAAATGTGTACATTAGTCAAACCTACATACAAAAACATGTTTATTAGAAGAAATTTACACTAAAACACTGAAGAATTTTCATGCACATTAAGCCATAAATCGCTGCAGAAATGTGGAGAACTGAAAATGAGAAACGGAGAGAACCGAAATTGCAGTTCCTTCTATTCCTAGTGAGCAGTCTATAATTTGTCTAAATAAATAAATATTAAGTAGATTCCACTATCTGAAATCTACTCACAAATTCACTACCCCTTTTTTATTACTGTTTATATTTTGTGCTCAGAGTCAGCTATCATGAACTCTTAGAAACAAGCCTTGTATTAAAGGCAACCCATTGGGGTGGGGAAGGAACTATAACCAATAAATGCCATCTGGCTGACTGGCAATCTTTCCAGCATTGGGTGGGGGACATGTGTGTGTGTGCGTGTGTGCAGTTTACCCTTAATCTATGAAAAAATCTAGTGTTCATTAACATTTTCTAAAAGGTCATTTGCTACCACCAAGTGTGAGTAAATTATTTGAACAATCTCTAGCAACAGGACATACGATGATCGTATTACTTAGAAACTTAACAGATATAACACCAGTGAGAAACAGGAAGAAAAGCAGAGAGCTTCAGGGGCTGCCAGAGGATGGGGTCATTGCTCATTGAGAGCATACTGTGTGCCCCAGTCAAGCTGCGACTTACAGAGACACACAGATATGAATCTTGCATTGCTCATTGGTCCAGTTTCCCTTGTTCTAGTGTTTCAACACACACACACATGCACACACACAAAAAAACTGTCTCTCTTATGCAAGTGCATAAATTGGGTGTCACACACAGATCACAGGCAGCCAACTGAAAACATCTTGCCTTCCTGTCCCTTTTAATCTTACTTGCCGCTAAAGGCTGATCTAGATATTTATCAGTAGTGAGGATTTCAGCAGGGTGATGGATTTCTGCATCTGGTTTCCCACTTCTGCTGCCAAAGCTGAGGTGAGATTCACAGCTTGCAACATCTCACTTTCAATGTTAACAGCAAAAGTACAAAATCAGGAGCATAATCATGGCCATCCTCTTGGAGGGCAATCCCTACTGCTGCAAGCTGCAAGCATATACTTGTTAGGCATGAATCCCATCAATTAAAGCTAAAAAAAAAGGATGAGAAGTTCTACATGAGGCATGTGTTGCTGCTGGCCTGCACCATTTCAGACTGCATGTGGGAGATTGGATAGTAAAGCACACCCCAAAAACTAGGAAATCAAGTGAAAGGTTGGCTTTTTCCCTTATAAGGTAGTTTTAAAATCTAAGCAGCATTTAGTCATTCATTCTAGCTTTTGCAATCTGAAATGGTTCAGGTCAGCAACAGACTTATTAGATAAGGCTTCTGCTTATTTATTTTAGTCATCAGTTAACAATCCATGAGAGCATTAAAACAGTAGAGGTTGTCTACTCGGAGGAACAAAGGCAAATGATTCCAGCAGAGAGTAGAGATAGAAGGATGTGTCAGTTTCATTTCTCTCAGTTTCTCATTTATCCAGTCTTAATCTTTAGCTGGCCCTTTACACCCCAGAGACACGAGGGGGGATTTGAACTCACAGACTCTGGACTCCTAGCCAGGTTCTCCTCCCCACAGTGCTATACCCCTCACTTAAAAGATCTTAATTTTGTTGCATTATGTTTTAGGGGTTGGGAAACATCATTCCTAACTACATTTATTTTTAAGCAAATTATTTTAAATAAGGTTTAAAGAAGATGCTCAGTTTATGTCCACATTTCCTGAACATACTTGTACCGGCCCATGGGCAAAAGCTCAGCCTCTTCACCAGCAGAATAGCTGCCTGTAGGCATGGGGGGCTTGTATTCCCCCCCAGCCTTAGTTAGAGTTTAGCATTCAGCGTCTAAGCAAGCAGGGAGATGGGTCAAGGACGGCCAATGAGAGCTCAGAGCCACCTGGGACCTAATCTGAGGTTCCTAATAAGCATTTCAATCTGATGCTTTGCCAAGAGTGCTGTGTGATGCTGGGAAGGTGCCTTGTTAACCAGATAGTGTAGACCTTGGAGCAGTTAACTCCCCGCCAGGGAAGCTAGAGGCTGTGCTTATCAGCTATTGTTATGCTGTATGATCCTGGGAAAGAGCCTCCATCACTGGAGGGCTATGCTTGGAAAGCTGTGACTTAATTCTTTGTAGTAATTAGTTGCTCATTACTGTGTTGTATACATGTATCCTATAAAGGGTTCCTGGTGTGCCCAGTTCAGTGTTCAGCCTGGTCCATGTTTGTGCAGAGCCTGGCAGCCTGTTCCACTTTATTGGGTACACCTGCAGGTCGAAAGCTACTCAATAAACCTTGTCTCCTTTTAAGTAAACCTGCTAAGTATGCGTTATTCGTCCCTCTGGTACCTTGGAAACCTGAATGCCCAGTCCCGGGGCAGTACAGTACTACATGGTATCCAGGCCTTTTCTGTCAAGGAAGCCCTTTTGTTTCTAGCATACCACGAAATGTCAACTGACAAAGAATAACAACCTCTAAGATTATGTCTTTATTTTTATGTCATGTGTGGAATGGGAAAGACTCTAAGGGCCACAAATACAGCTTTTCACTATAAGTTATTCACCCTGTCAGTGCAGAATTAATTTTTACCAGATTAATTTTATCTGCAGGCATCATCTCCATGATGTTAAATACGCATGATTAGTACTAATACATGATTACATGTATACATGATTAGTACCAGGAATGGGACCTTATACTAATAGCACAATTATGTGCTTGTCTACTCAGAAGTAAGACTTACTAAGTTCAATGGGACTATTTCCAGGTAAGTTGGTATGTGTTTCTTGAAAGCCAGTTGGTGTATTAATTGTTTTTATACATGCAGTTGTCCTATATATGTTCTCAGAGCTGCCCCTAGGCACCGGGAAGTGGGGCAGTTGCCCCGGGCCCTGCGCTTTGGGGGCCCCCATGCTTGGCAATCTGCATATAAAAGCAGCTGCCCCGTCCTCCTCACGGCCGCAGTAGCGAGCTGAAGGGAGTGTAGAAACGAGCTGGGAGGAAGAGGTGCAGCGGCAGTCTCCTGACGGCCACGGTAGCGAGCCGGGAAGGAGAAAACCCCGCAGCGAGAAACGCTAAGCAACTCTACAACAAAGGCTGCAAAAAAGGGAGCCGCAGCCAAAAAATACAAAGCCGCTGCTGCCGCCAACGAAGTGTGCAAAAAAAGGAGCCGCAAGCTCCTAGCAGCCGAAATACAAAGCCTCTGCTGCTGCCTGGAGGAAAGGATATATATAGAGAGAAAGAATGTAGGGGGCCCCCAACTATGCTTTTGCCCTCGGCCCCACACATGCTAAGGGAGGGCCTGTATGTTCTATATATGTTTTTATTGCATCTCATATTGCTTTAGAATGCCTCTTGGGAAATGATTCGTCATCATCATCATCATCATAAAAAAGAATATTCCAGTCCTACAATTATTGCACCCTGATAGCCATTACATTCAACAGAGTTCCTTGTTCATACATGGTGATATGTGTTATCCATGCCTTCCTAACATGGTGCTCTGTTGTAGCTGCCAGTGTCAGAGAGAGTAAGTGCCAGAGCTCTCTTTGTGTTCAAGAAAATGTGGAAGCGGGCAGCTGTGCTCTGCCACACATAGTTGCCACGGGGGTGTGTGCTTCTAGTCCACAATCCCATCAAACACCCATGCAGCTAAATAGAACCTTAATGCAGATGAAGAAAGGAAACTAAATACAATATAATTATATCTCACCTGCTTCAGTATGTGCTTTTAATAAAATATTGCAGCTTCTTTACAAGAAGGTTTTCCCTATTACTAAAGAACATTATTCCGGTAGAGTGTGGAGGCATTTATACTGCCACATTATGATCCAGTGATTTCTCTTTGTACCGATTTCCTTCCTATTTTTGACTGATGAAAGCAGGCTAAGATCAAGTGGCTGCCTGGGTATCAGCACTGTATTTTGAAAAGAAAAGAAACAATATCCATCCAATATGCCAGAAATGTTTTGATGATTTAATTTGCTGTTTCAATCTGTTGCAGCAAAAGCAACAGAGTCTTGTGGGTCCTTAAAGACTAAGGGTAGAACGTACTCACTGTTCTACCGGTTCCAGTGCATCTCCACCTCTCTATTCTGAAAACAGGGGCACACAATGCTAGTCAAACCCGACCCCTTTTACTGTAAAACCTGGTGGGAGCAGCTTGAGGGTGTTTTTTAAAATTCATCTTCAAAGAGATTTCACAACTGATTGGCAGATCATCCTGTTTCCTTTCCATGTGTGGCTAATGGAAACACTTTGCTCTGGCAATTAGTGTGTTCACAGCCTGACATTTATCATGGCATAAGATTTGGTGGATTACAGTCCACTTCCTCAGATGCATGAAGTGTTATCCTGAGTTACAGGTACATATATGGCCGGGTGCAGGCCTGTAGCGGGGGGGGGATGGGGGCACCCCCCCCATGCTTCCCTGCCCTGGATTTTTTGGGGAAATTGTCTTCTTTATAATTTGTGACATGACAGACAATGACAACCTCCATTTAAAGAATGATAGCTTGCTTTAAGAACAGGAGCAATTCAAGAATAGGACCCTCCAAAAAAAATTCAATGAATAAGGCAGGGTGAATGTACAACAAAATGTTCTTCTGGAAGAGCCCCAAAAAGTCTGCTCATCCAAGACTTTCTTTGACTGAGGGCAGATTTTTCATGATCATAATCAGTATAAAAACACAGCCTGGATAGGAACATGACCCTTGAAGAGTTAAATATTAGAACTTTGTATTATGAGCTAGAATTAGACTACCCCTTTGGACTTTCCTTTGCTCTGCTTTTCAGATTCAGTTTCAGTTGTGCTGTCTATCTGGGCAGCAGTGTTTGTTTGTCTGCATCAAGAAGTAAGAGCTTGTTTATCCTGCAATCATTATGAGTATAATGAGTATAGCTTATTGAGTAGAGCTTATTGCTAAAGTGTGAAATAAAGAGATAGCTTAAAGTGATCTGAACAAATGGCTACCACTCACTGTAACCACAATCATACTGGCTATTTTTTCTTCTTTTTCTTTTCATTAATTTATGGCAAAGGATGGAGACATTCCTAGAGGCATAGTAATATTGCTACAGTTAGATGGCTGGCTGGCTGACTGGACACCTAGGCTGTAACTCAGGCTTAATTTCTGATTTTCCCTATATGTACAGCTCAGCCCAGCAACCAGTAATTGAAATTGCTTTCCACAATTAGCTTCCACTTCTTTATATAGCAGCCAGTGAACAGGTTGTCCATTGATTGTCTAAGAAGAAGGAAAATCTAAAGGCCAGGAGCAAGACTAGAAGGAGGAGGAGTTAACAAACACAGCCTATAGTATTTATTTTCTCTCCCAAACTTGTAGTATGGCCAAGTTTGTTTTTCAGGTGGAATCTAAAACTGAGATACCTAATGCAGCATCAAAGCCAAACTCAGGAGCTCACTGTCTTTACCAAAGTAGTTCATGTCATGAAGAATCAGACCATAGGGACAGACCACAGGAGAAAGGAGAATGTAGCTGTAGGCAAAGTCAATCTTTTGAGCCTGGTATTCCTAGGATCCCTCAAAAAAGCTTGAGACAATTCAACAGATTAAACTGCATTCATGTAAGTTAACACACTCTCTAGATGGAGGAGGAGTGAAGGGGAAGGTCACTGCCTTTCCCTCCCCCTGGCCTGGTTCTCACATCCTCTCCACCAGTGGGGGAGGGGGGAATGGCTGGCGCTATGCACCTCACCTCCCAAAGCCCCACCTAGAAATGCAGCTATCCCACCTAATAAGGAAGGCTGTCTACAGGGCTGGCTGGGTGAGAAGATTATAAACATTGTCAGAGGGAAATGAAATGTAGAAAGCATACAGTCAGCGATAATTGCATAATTTGTACTGGCCATTCATAAAACACATGTTGTTGATAACAGAGACATCACATATGTGATTAAAGGCTTTGTCCAATTCAATTCACAGGAATCATGCTGCAGTGTCTACTCAAAGTCTCTTTGTTCAAGGATAGCATGTTTAAGGTCAGTTACACAATGTCCTGGGTGGCTGAAATGCTCCCTCCACCAGGATTTTCTCTACTGCCATGTCTGGTTTATGTCCATTTATTATTTTGCATGGACTGGCCTACTTGTCTTATGTAGACTGCAGGAGGACACCGGCATCTATAACATTGGAAGAGAGCAGGTGAATGAATTTCTGGTGTTGTAGATGGACATTATTAGGTCCTATAGTAGTGTTGCCAGAGCATTCACAGGATCAGAGTTGGTACCTGGATCTGCCACAGGATCTGCTTCCTGTGTCTGAGTATCTCTGTTATGTGGCCTGTTGTTGCTGGTGAGTTGTTCAGCTCTTTTAGGTTGGGAGGCTGACTATAAGCAGATACAGGCCTGCAACCTTTGGTGTCAGTATCTCATGACAGGTCATTTGCTACATATTGCCCAATGTACAAAACTGGCCACTTCACACATCAGTCTGAACTATTTAATTGTTTTAGGATTCACCTCACCCAACAGCTTGTATGAACTGGGGACCAAACTAATTCACCATTGTGTGAATGGTCTAAAAGTATATTGCAGGTGCAGGGGACTTGATTTGGATCAGACCCCTGGCGTGGGGAGTAAGGGCTTTAAAACCTTTGCTCCCTGTTATAACCCTGAACTGGATTAGGCTTCCTATGTCCACTAAGGTGCTGTGGTTTTGACCTATAAAGTCTTGCATGATCCAGGACTTCAATATCTCAAGGACTGCCTTTCCCCACAGAAACCTACCTGGACCTGGAGAATGGGAAGAGAATGGGTCTTCTCTGTAGTAGCCCCCTGATGAGGAAATGCTTCCCCCTGGAAAGCTTTCCTGGAACCAACTCTTGTGTTTTTGGCACCAGGCAAAAATATTTTTTACCTCAGGCATTTGGATAGTATTAATGGACTGGCTTTTAGCTGCTGTTGCAGATGTTCATTTTTGTGGTAGGCAGGAGTGGATGTTCTGTGTTTTAGGTGATTTTGGATGAACACTTTTTGTTTATTTGTATTGTTTTTATGGATATTTCATGATGTGTTTTTTTCTCTTGTAAATTGCTTTGGGACACCTTTAGGTTGTCTTATGCAATGCATAAGTTGAATACACTGAACTAAACTCAGCATTTGGAGAAAAAGTTCTCATTCACTGCCATCTGCCAGTCTGTACAAGGATCAGCTTAAGCAAGGGTACACAAACATGCAATGAGTGGACCGTCTCCATATGCTGTGTGCCACGAAGAAATGTTTTGACATGACAACAGATATCCAGAGTGTCATTTTCACAATATGAGACTGTAATGTATAGGCATGAACAAATTGGTTCATTTTGGTTTCTCTCATTTCCCCAGTCTTAAGTTCAATTCCCCACATTTCCACAACAGTTTGAGGTGTCTTTAAAAAAAAGTTTAAAAACATTTTAGTATGACATTTTCCTAATATACACATTTTTGCAAACCAGTTTTCCCTAATATAATGCATTCTTGTATGCTATTTTCATTACAATATGCATTTTATGCACACTTTTTAGCTTACTATATGCATTTTTATACACATTACTCGACTGGAGAACTGCTTTGTAAAATTCAGAATTTTGCTGGATGGCTGTGTTCTGTACACATCTTGTTGCAGAAAGTGTGAATTAGATACGTTCACCGTTAAATGCAAACTGAATTGAACTGAATTTGTTCCGCATCCCTAGTCACATAATCCTCGCAGTTATCATAAGAGAAAAATTAAGTGTCAATGGTATTCACCTGCAGAATAATATTGGACATCTCTATAATTGTTCCTATATAGCACCATCAGTGTATATATTTCTCAATAGCAATGTAAGCTGCAGCCTTTTTCAGAGTAAAGATGAAGTCCATATGGACAGTCCTAAAGATCAGTCAGTTTACCATAAAGTTATTACTTTTTTTAAGTGACAACTATTTTATGATGATGAAAATGTCCTGATAGTGCTTTCAAAGATGAGTTAATTTGAACATTGAGAACAAATGTCCACATTACTGATAATCTTTTGGTTTACGTTATCAGTGCAAAATTTAAAAAGCTATTAAAAACAAGTTGCTTCTCATTTGTTAGAAGTCAAGTACTTTTGACATCAAATAAATTCTCTTGCAAATCATTATTTGTGGGTTATCTCAGAGGATCTTTTGATTTAAAAGAGAACATGACAAGCAGCTCCAAGTATGTAAATTTTGGATTGTAACATTGCTCAATTTGTTTAGCCCCAAAAGGTCTTGATCTCTACAATAGAATAAGGTTATCATATTCAATTTACTAAGCAATTACATGATTTACCTGCTAGGGTTTGGCATATTATTTCTGTTAAGGAAAATGTGTTCTTTCACATGCATGTTGTACCCTCTGGTGATGCTTTTGCAAGGCTGGTAACAATTTCAATCAATGTCTATAGCAACAATTTGTTGCTTGGCATTTTGAGATACTGAATTCATTTCAATTCCCTTTTGAAGGCTGTTCAACAGCAATATATTTTTTAATTGCATTAGGTGGTTCCCATGTCCAGGAGATAGGCAGATTACCTGTTCTGGATGGGGTCCCTCTCCCTCTGAAGGACTAAGACCATAGCCTTGGGCTACTTCTGGATTCATCTTTGTCACTAGAGGCCCAAGTATCCTCTGTAGCTAGGAGTGCCTTTTACCAGCTTTATCAGGAATAGCCTGACCTCTGTAGTCCATGTGTTGGTACCTTTGAGACTGGATTACTGCAATGTGCTCTATGTGGGGCTGCCCTTGGCCCTGGTTCGGAAGCTCCAGCTGGTGCAAAATGTGGCGGCCAGATTGCTGCCCATCTGCTACTGAGTCAGGTTCAAGTTCCTTGTATTAATTTACAAAGCCCTAAACACTTAGGTCCAGGGTATCTTAGGGACCACCTGAACTCTTATATCCCAGCTTGATCACTGAGATCTTCTGTATGAGCAGCTTTGGTCATCCCCTGAATTGGTGAGACTCATTTAACATCAACACGAAATTGAGCCTTCAGTGTCATCAGCCCAGGTTTCTGGAATGCTCTGCAACAGACATTCAGCAGGTGCCTTCTCTTTTAACTTTTAAGCACCTGCTGAAAAATGTTCTGTTTTGCCAGGCTTATGCAGGCAATTAAGATCATGCTTTTTTCACGACAATTAACCTTTGTTTTTATTGTATTTTTAATGTGTGTTTTTTAAATTCTGTGGTTGTTGTTGTTGCTTTAAACATGTAAACTGCTTTGATGTTTTTAATGAAATAGCAGTATACAAATATTTTTATAAATAAATAAAATGTATTTTGTTCTTAAAGGGATAGAATGGGAAGGGATTCTAAGAGCAATGTCCAAGCATCTTAAATGATGTCATTTTCTAAACTGAAGTCATCTGTAGAATTTAAGCAGCCTAACACTGTGAGAAATTGCACACCCAGTTCCCTCTTTAAAACTACCAGTTAAAAATTTGGTCTGCAGCTGAACCAAGACCAGTCTCCCCCCAACCATCATTTGTTCCACTGCACTGCAGCTTCAACACATTGTTGCTAGCTCTTAGTAAACAAATGTTCTCCCTCTTTTCATGGATACTTATTTGAAAATGACTATTTCCAGAGAAAGTTCTTGTCTCTGAAGATATCAGACAGGGTTACTCATATCTTCTCTCTTCCATACAATTAACACTCATTCATCTTTGCTGTTCCTCTTCAAATTCTTTCCATTCTTCTTATTTTTCTTAAGATACCGTGACCAGAGCTTGATCAAATATTGCAGTCCTGGTTAAAGAAATAGAAACTGTCATGTACGAGATAAACTGTCACAATGGGACTGCGTGGGGTAGGGAACCAAGATTCAAAGCCCTACTCAGCAGTGAAGGTCAGGGGAAGCCACTGGGTCAACCACTACCTCTCAGTCTCACCTACCTTGCCAGTTATGAAAGCAAAGAAGGATCACCACATCTGTCCTACCCCAAGTTCCAAAGGGTGGGATACAAATGTAGTTCATAAAGAAGTGCTTATTGCTTTTTCAAAAGGCTTCATGTAAAATTATTGTGCATTTTGTGTTCTTCAGAATGATGCTAGCAAAACTGGGAAACCACTGGTAGATATTTTCTGTCCAGGAAGTGGATTTTCTTCCATTTAGAGTTGTGTTACATTCAGCTTCAAGAAAATATTCTATCTGATGAATTCAGTAATAGAATTTTTAGAAAAGTAGGCCATCCTAAATAATTATTGTAGAAACTTGCCATAATAATTAAGTGACATGCTTGAGAGAGCAGCTGCTTATGAGCACTTTGTGGAATTCTAAAGAGAAATTACTGATTCTCATTCTGAACTTTATCTCTAACCATATCCCAAGGTACTCCTGGAAAAGGAGGTCGTACAAATTAAAATAAATTATTTGCCATTAATTATCTTAGCATCGTGGATTACATAACTATGAATGTTGCAAAGGGGTCAGCATAAGAATTACTCAACTTACCCTCCAGTCTCCAACCATATATTTTCTATAGAGGTATTTGTTATAACCTGGGAAATGTTGCAGTACAACACTGAAGCCAATAGAGGAGAACACTATGCATTTACCCATGAAGAATAGAGTTTCATTATTTATTTATTTACTTATTTGAGTATTTATACTCCATCTAAATACAATAAAACAGATTAGGGAGGGGCAAAGGTGTATGGTTCTTCTCTTTCTAAAGAAGAACCAGCACAAGACATTTTGCTATCTGAGGTGGAGCAGCAAACAGTGCCTCCCCTCAAACTGCACAAAATTGACTTGAATGGAAACTTTCTATATCAGATCAATAGATACAGCAGATATAATCCACATTATTATGCCTCCTGCTTTCTTTCCCTATAGTACTGAAGATATTGACTGCCAAGGAGATTGGATAAATATTAGGGAAGTGCATTCAGGGCCAGCACCAGGCATGACTAAGCCCTTGGGTGCCAGCTTGCCCCAGGCCCCCCGCTCCTAGCCCCCCCGACTGTGCGGGACCGCTCCACCTACCTCTTCTCTCTTTCTGTGAATATCCTGTGTGCTGGGCTTGCAGGTTGCTGCCATCAACCAAGATGGTGGCGGAGGCTTCTCTAAGGGGCTGATACCCCCACCGACATCTTCGTTGATGGCACGCGTGCATGCTACACTGCGTGTGTGCACATGCCTGCCATCAATCAAGATGGCGGTAGGGGCATCAGCCCCTTACAGAAGCCTCTGCTGCCATCTTGGTTGATGGCAGCTGTGTGCACATCTTGCAAGGCATTCACAAAAAGGGAGGAAAGGTAGGTGGAGCGGGCAGACACTGTGGGCCCGCATGGTCTGTAGGGCGGGGCTGGGAGCTCCATCTCTGTGATCTGCAGCAGGGTAGGGAGTCAACCCTGCTGAGGATTATGGAAGGGGAGCGCTACCCACACACCCTAAGGAGGGGCCCTTCAGGGCCCCCTCTGGCCACAGGGCCCCTCAGTCAGGGTCTGACCTGGCTGTCCTTTGGTGCTGACCCTGTGTACATCAGATGTGGATGAATCTTGAATCCAAAGGTGAAGCAGGGTGCCTTGGAAGGGGTTTTGGCTTGTCAGAAGCAAAGCAGGAGCAGTACAAAGTGGTCACAGTTCAAAGCAGGGACTTGCAAAGTGCTTTGTGGTGCCTCAGCAGTCCAGACATTTTAAACAACACTACAGATAAGGATCTGCTGAAAACAAAAGTAATATTTCCAAGTTTACTATAATGCCAGGGTAGGGTGATGGAGGGGAGAGCAAACACTAGAGTGGAAGAAAGTGGAGAGAGAGCTCAGTTCTGACTACTACATCAAGACTGTAATCAGAGGGAATTGTTTTACCTGGAAATCAAATCTCCTTTAGTTCTTCCCACCACAAAATCAATTTTAAATATGCCTAGAACAAAGGCCCCTTTACCTATTTGTCTGGAATGTGCCAGGTTTCTTACCCTGGGGCATCTCTCTCATGACTGCAGTTTTCATACCAATTGCTCACTAAAGGAGATAAAGTTATTTCTTTTTACCCACCCTAAAATTATAACAGCTGCCTTTGCAGGAAAACCACTACAGCAATCCTGAAATTTGTCAGGATTCATGCCCACAGAAGAGATGACCTTCCCTGCAAATTTCACCCAATTCCACCTAAAACAAAAGGAAAACAAAAGAGGGATTTTTTCCCCAATATGAATGGAGGGAGGGAAGGGACAAAGCGGAATTGGAGCCTATAAAACCGACTCTTTTAGTCTATGCAACGCCTTAGATGAAGGCAAGCTGTTTTCCAAAATGTTGAACTGGGGTCTAAAGTGAAGAAGTATTTGCTATAAGATACAATCTATTCTAAGTTTATGCATACTTTGTCCATTCCCCCCCCCTTTGATGCATTGGCCCATGAGGAATTACTTGTGCAGCCTTATCCTATCCATGTTGTGCTGTGTGTGCGTGCACACGTGTGTGTGTCAGGAAGAATGACTGGGGAAGGGGTTGCCACCCTCCAGCATCTGCCATCTGAGGCTCACCTCACTTTGCCTAATGTTAGGGCCAGCCCTGTTCTCCAGACCTCAGGTATTCCAGCTTCTACTCTGCTTCTGAATCTGTGGCCTATAGCAGAACTCAGACAGGTTGGCTGGTCAGCAGCCAGATGGCATTTGCTCCCGTGGGCTGTTGCCACTGCAGATGTCTCTTCCAGCTTGGCTCCTGGTGGCAGACGCAAAAGGCACTGGTGTTTCCAAGCCGCTCACTGTCTTCAGATGTTCCGACTGCCACTCTGCTCTGAATTTCTGAGCCATGGCATGTCCTCGAGGAGGCCCCAGGCTGGTCATGGCTGCCATAGCAGCCTCACATGGCTGGCTTCATTTCCTGGGCTGCTACCACTGCAGATGTCTCTCGCAGTCTTGACTCCTAGAGGCATTGAGGGAAGAAAGGTGTTTACAAGCAAGCCCCCAAACATCAAATGTTTTGGATTGCCTTCTGAATTACAAAGCCATTTGCCAATTTTTTTACTAGGAAAAATGTAAATGTCTTGGGGCCAGACCAAAGAAGTGAAATATATTTGCAACACATCACTAAAAAGCACCTGATTTATGCTGGTTAAATTCAAATTTATCTAGACCCATTTTGGATTATCTAGACCCTTTTCAATCAGGCTTCAGGCCTGGTCATGGGACAGAGACTGCCTTGGTCGCCCTGCTTGATGACCTACTCTGGGCATCAGACAGGGGGAGTGCATCCCTGTTGGTGCTGCTGAACCTCTTGGTGGCCTTTAATCATGGTATCCTTCTGGGGTGTCTAGGAGGCACTGTTTTACAGTGGTTCCATTCCTACCTGATGGACAGGACCCAGAAAGTGGTGCTGGGAGACTACAGCTCAGCCCTTTGGTTGTTGGCCTATGGGGTACTGCAGGGTTCCATTCTGTCTCCCATGCTCTTTAACATTTGTATGAAACTGCTGGGAGAGGTCATCTGGAGATTTGGAATGCAATGTCATCAATATGCTGATGACACTCAATTCTATCTCTCCCTTCCATCTGATGGCAGGGTGGGAATACTCATCCTAAACCGGTGCCTGGAGGCTGTGAAGGGCTGGATTTGGGCTAACAAATTGAAACTTAATCCAGACAAGATGGAAGTGTTGCTGGCCAAGGGGATAGGGTTGCAACCTATTCTGGATGGGGTTGCACTCCCCTTGAAAGAGCAGGTCTGCAGTTTGGGAGTTCTTCTGGATCCTGCCCTGCTGCTGGAATATCAGGTGTCTGCGGCAGTCAGGAGTGCTTTTGGCCATCTCAGAATGGTCTACCAGCTGTGTCTGTTCCTGGAAGCAGCTGACTTGGCCATAGTGACACACACATTGGTGACATTGAGGCTTGATTACTGTAACGCACTCTACATGGGACTGCCTTTGAAAACAATTCAGAAACTACAGTTAGTCCAAAATGCAGCCACCAGAATATTAACTGGAGCACAGCACAGGGAGCATATCACCCCTGTGTTATATCGACTCCACTGGCTCCCAATTTGTTTCCGGGTCCAATTCAAATTGCTAATTTTGACCTTTAAAGCTCTAAACGGCCTTGGACCAGTGTACCTAAGGGACAGCTTATGTCCATATGTTCCTACCCTGGATTTAAGATCATCTGTCTCTGGTCTCCTCTGCGTGTCTGGAATGAAAGAAGTTAGATTGACAGGCACACGGGAGACAGCCTTTTCAAATGTGGCTCCTAGACTTTGGAATTCCCTGCCCCAAGAAGCCCATTTTGCTCCCTCCATGATGGTTTTCCAGAAACTTGTAAACACTATTTTGTTCTGGAGATCCTTTGGTTGGGACTGATGGGTCAGCCTGATGCTGTTTTAAGTTTTTTATCTTTTATCTTTTGTTCTTTTATTCTCACTCCTTCATATGTGTATGCACATACATACATGTATATATGTTTGTATGTGTGTGTACAGGAATACCCCGCTATACAGACCTTCACTTTACGGTCACTCACAAGTACGGACATACTTACAGTAGCACCATTCCCCTGTTTACGTACTTCTTTTCGCAAGAATGGACACTTAACCTTTGGTTGTGGCTTGTTCTTTCGGTGGGGGATGGAAAGAGACGCGACTGCGTGACCCCGAATCAGCTGGGAGGTGCTATCACGATCAGCTGAGAGACTCAGCAGCTCAGCAGCAGAGGCTTTAGCGCGGGGCTTTGAGGCTCCGCATGAAGGAGAGGTGGCACAGTGGCGGCGCAAGAGAAAAAAGGTAGTGCTTCACTTTAAGTACATTTTCGGTTTACATACTCACTCTGGACCCATTGTGTACGTTAATGCGGAGTATTCCTGTATGTGTATGCATAATGCATTTTATGTATTTTAATTGTATTCTATGCATTTTAATTTACTTAATGTTTGTGTTATTATTGTGTATTATACAGCCACGAGAGTGGCTGTATATTATAGTCAGCAGGGATTTTTCGCGTTCTACCATGTTAAATGAAAATACCCCCACACACCCCTTTCTGGTGGTTTCTGTAGTTCCAATTCAAAACAAAAACTTACAAGGCTTATACTGTTGGATTCAGAATCGCTTGCTCTACAACTCTGGAAGTTCTCTTGGTGATACACAACCCCCCCCCCAAGGAGAATCCACAGGTTAAAGTGAAAAATGGGAGAAAAAAAACTAGAAGCCGTTTGGACTTTTTTTTCTTGAAATTGACATAATCTGTTGTTCTTGATTACAACTCAGAGATGACTCTAAGGTATCCCTAATCAATTGCCCAAGCTTGCCCCAAACACAGTACTTCATCTGTACTAGGTTTAAACTAAAAAAAGGGCATGGTTTATTTTTAATTAAGTGATTAAAAATGCCTTATAGTGGGTTATAACGTACCGCATGTGCAGAAGAAAGACTTCTTTGTTTCACTCTTTCTCCCCCTCCCCTTCCAGTTACTTGGAAGAAGCAGGGGAAGTCTGCACCTGTGATTGGTGGGCAACAGACATGTGACTCACACTGGCCTTCTGCTGAGCTTGAATCTGTGTGAGGAACAGAGAGAGAGAGAGAGAGAAATGGAGGGAGAAAGCAGCAGCAGATGGGAGGTGAGTGGGACAGAGTTAAAAATGGGGGGGGGCTTTCTTTCTGTTCTTCTCCAGTCCTGTTTTAAAGCAATTAGGCAGGGCTTACTTAGGTATTACAGTTTTTTTATTATGTAGGAAACTAATACTGATTTGTTTAAAATTAATACTGATTTTTTGCAATGACCAAGTGGTTTGACAATAAAGTATTATATGGGCTGTATGTATTTATACATCTGCAGTGTGTGTATGGAGTCTTTCCAACAACTCTGTGATTGGGTTGGTGATTGGAAACCAAGGCAACTCACAACAAGAAATAAATCCCCTTAAAATCCAGTAACCATAAAGCAAGAATAAACAGTTGGAAAACAGCCTAAAGAGGCATGATTCTGAACTTTGGGTTGGGTGAATGAAGTTTATTTATTATTTGATTTATATCCTCCCCTTCCTCCCAGTAGGAGCCCAGGACAGGAAACAAAAGTACTAAAAGCACTTTAAAACATCATAAAAAAACAGACTTTAAAATCTATTAAAACATCTTTGAAAACATTTTTAAAAGCTTTAAAAACATTTTTTTTAAAAAAGAAAAGGCTTAAAACATATTAAAAAGCAGTTCCAACACAGACTCAGACTGGGATAAGGTCTCAGCTTAAAAGGCTTGTTGAAAGAACAAGTTCCTTATCACTTGAGGCTGTAGTTCCCTGCACACTTCCCAGTTTAGTAAGCCCCATTGAATACATTGGGACTTGCTTCTGAGTAAACAAACATTGGATTGCACTATAAATATCAATTAAAGATTGTGTAATTAATAAACATATTTGATAGCCATGTTTATATAAATATTTCTTCATACTGCGTCCCAATGAGTATTTGATTTCACACTATGGTTGTAGATGATTTTTTCTCTACATTTTAAGTGTGCCCTTCTTCCTTGGGGTGGTTATGGTACTCTGTTGTTTTCATCTTGAGGGGAGGATAGGCTGAGAGATGGTGAGTAGCACATGGTCACCCAGTATACTTTATAGCTCATTTCCATTTTGAAAAATTAATTAAAACGATTTACATGCAGGCAAAGTTGATTAAGTAGATCAACACATTTAAAGCACATCCAACTCACATTTAAAGCCCATGACTTCGCCTAAAGAATCCTGGGAAGTGTAGTTTCCCCCTCACAGTTATAGTTCTCACCACCCTTAACAAATGAAAATTCCCATGATTCTGTGGTGGGATTCATGTGCTTCAAATGGGTGTTGAATGTGCTATAAATAAATGTTGTAGGTATGATGTGCATTCAAGAGTGAATTGCAAAGAACATTTTTAAAAGATACTTTTTTAAACAGGGGGAGGGTTGTAGCTCATAGTTAGGGCATATGCTTTGCATACAAGGTCCAAAATTCAATTCCTGGAAAAGACTATTGCCTGGAATCCTAGACAGCCAATGTTAGTCCATGTCATGAGTACTGAGTTAGATGGTACAAAGTGGCCTGAGTCAGTATAAGGCAGATTCCTTGGTTCCTAAAATTTGGAAGAGACTCAAGGGCCACAGTGACTCCAACATTTATTGATGTATTTTTATTTACAACATTTATATACTGCTTTAGTGTAAAAAATCTCAAAGCGGTTTACAGAAAGACTTAAAACAATAAAATTATTGGCAAAAGCGTTAAGGACAGATATTTTAAAAAGTTCAAAATAAAAAAACCAACAATGAGTTAAAAACAGATTTAAAAACACAATGGCTTCTACATGCCTGGAGAGGCTTGCCTCAAGAAAACTGATTTTAGCAGGTGCTGAAAAGAGGCGTCTCCCTAATGTCAATAGGCAAGGAGTTCCAAAGCATAGGTGCTGCCACTTTACAGGACTGATTTCTTACAAGGGCAGAACAAGTACTATGTGGCACCCATAACATGGAAAGCACAGCTTGAACTTGGCCTGGTAGCAAATCAGCAACCAATGCAGATTTCAGAGCAGAGGTGTAATGTGCTGTTAGGATCTCACTCATGTCAGCAATCATGCTGCAGCATTCTGCGTTAACTGCAGTCCCCAGGTCAGGTTGTGCTGCATGGGGATTTCTGTGACCTTGGCTGACTGGCTGCTAGGATTTTTTTAGTTTGGGTTTTTGGTTATGAATCTTGACTGGTTGTGGGATGCTGAGTTTTCTGCCTTATTCATAGGAATCTTGTTGTGGTTGGTATGGTATTGCATTTAGGAAAGTGTTACTGGCTTTTGTGTTGTTGTGTTTTTTATTTGCATTTCACTTATCTTTAACCTCACTCTGTTACAGCCATAGAAGCAACAGCAGTGGTTCCATGTGCTCAGGACAACCCCCTTAAACCCATTGATGATGCAGGGGCATCAAATATTTGCAGTTAGTGTAATACCATATTACACTAATGAGGTGGCCAAGTGGTTTTTCTGTTTGTGACCAGTAGTGCAGTAGCAAATTAAAAAGTGCAGGGTCTCTTCATGATAGTCACAGCCATGCCCCTCCTTTTTTTGCTGCTGCGTTGAGAATAAGATCCTTTTTAATGCCTTCTCCTATAACAAGCCCAACAGCTAGAGTCACTGCTGAAGTAGCAACATATTTGAATTAGTCTGATTTTACATCAAACTACAGTTTCAGATTCAACTGTTAAAGCACCCAAAATAGAAATAGAAATTAACCTCTAATTTGAAACACAAAAGGCTGTCTTCACCATCATATGACACTGATCACTAAAAAGGCTTTGAAATTAATAAAAATAAATTTGACGCAGATTTCTGGGATGAATAATGAGGAAAGTAAAATGTTCTAGTTTAGATTCTCTGTAGAAACAGTAGTAACACAGAAAAGAAGCAAAGTAAGAACACCAACAAACATACAAAAATATAATTCTCTATCTTTGGAGATTGCAGGTGTTGCCACCACTCACCATATGCTCAGAGGCACATGTTACCAAATTCTTCCAAGCTACACCGCAAGTGGATTGGACTGTGAAAGACCAACCCAAATGGTGTTTGCAGTTTGACACATTAGTAGGGCAGTCCAATATCTCAGAGAGGAGTTCAGGTCTCCTGCTCCCCTGGTGCATTCACTATAGCTGCCCAATTTCCCTGCTTTTTAAAGTTTGATAGAAATAGCTGTGGGCTATAGGTACATTCTTAAACCGCAAGGTTTTTTGCCAATTAGTGAATTTTATTATATATGTGTGCAATTTTATTGTAGTGCCCTGTTGTAAGGTAGAAGGGTGGGATAGAAATATTTAAAATAAATAAATAAAAATAATAAATAAAAAAATCTTGCTCATCTCCCAAATAAACATGAGGTATCTTGTAATTATGGCCCTCAGTTCCAGCATTTTATTTTATTTTATTCATGAAGATTCACAGTGACAGCAAAAATATCAGTTTGCACTGCAATCCTATACTAACTTACTTGGAAAGAGAGTCCTACTGAACTCCGTGGGACATACTTCCCAAGAGACATGTATACAGTGTCACTGCAATCTCTTTCTATAAATCCCTTAATCTTTTTCTCATTTTAGTATTGTTGCTGATCTTCTCTTGCTCCTGTTTTTTTATTATATAACACTGTATTGATATTTGACATTTTTAATCCAGAACTGAGATTTCCAGGAGGAACTGAAAGATGAGCTATGACTCTTTTGCATCAATTCACATACAAAAGGCATGAACAGAGATGCAGTGAATTCTGCACTAGGAGACCACCTTGTATTTATTTTTAAACACAGGGTAGCTAAGAGGAGCTCTACTACTGTCTCCACCACAGATTAGGGAAAAATACAATTTAACCATGAAAGAAAGAAGGAAAGAAGGAAAGAAAGAAAGTGCCCTCAGTTGCTATCAATGGTAAATGCCCCCCCAACATTTCAGCCCTCTGAAAAATAACCTTCTCCAATCAACAAAACCTGAAAATGTGGTAGTGAATTTGTCGAGCAATTTCACTTCAGTCCTATATAAATCAAAATTACATTTATCAAAGTGTGTTTTGAGTTGTCAGGCACATAACCCAGAGCAGCTTCCAATGCTTCCCTGTCAAATACATCCACTGCCTTGACATAATGTGTGCTTCTCTGAATGGTTAGTAAATTGGGCATTTATCATAGTAAGAGCATAGGTCCGACTTGCATGGATAAGTCCTTTGCTGTAGCACAGCATGTCTCTGTGGTTCACCTTTTGTTTCAAGGACAGCCATTTCTTCTTCTCATCCCTTAAGTAATAAATGGAATTAATGTACCTTATAATTAACCTCTAACGATCAGATTTTCAGACCCATCTTGCCTCACACAGGCATCAATTTCTAAAGGACTCTGAGCACAAACCAGCCATCAGGGAAAGGACCCTTACGCTTTTGCAAGTATGGATGAGCAGCTTGTGATCTCACCTTTTTCTTACTGTTAGCTCATTTTCCAGTTGGACTTAGCAAGCTTCTCTTGTGCTTTCAGTTACAGACGTTTTGGAATATTGGGTCCCTTATGAAACAAGCAAAAATAACTTTTGTGAATTCACAGCAAACATCAAAAAGGCCTGTAAGACAAAACTGAAGACTGAATTCTGCCACTTAGCTAAGAACAAGTATAAAAATGGCTATGGCACAAATTTAGCAGAGGTACACTTGGGAAAGATCAAAGCACCATAGCAGAACATGGCCTCTGACCTGTCATTTTTTATTGCCCCATGAAAGTGATGTCAGTGTATGGAAAGCTGCAGCATGAATATGTGCTTGGCTAGAGCTCTTTTCATATCTTTTCCACGTGTAAGAGTGAAAGCAAGGAGGGTGGATTGGGGCTGCAATGCTGGCCCCATTCCCTGCCTTCTGCATATAGACCCATAGAGTGGTATCCAATGAAGACGTTCTGTTAGCACCAGGATTTGAGGCTGCCCAATGGCACTTCCTCTTCTTCTCTTTTACTTGCATGCCATCTGCATGTTCCCTATATCTGTTCTGGGTTTCCCACTCAAAAAACCCCTCCAGAGCAAGGGGTGTGTGGGGAATGGAGAGCAAGGGGACATTCTTTTGTGCATCCAGACATCCTCGTACTAACATAACTATTTTGTTGGATATTGTGGTGATAACCCTTTAAGAGGTTTGCTGAGTTTTGGAGGGAAACCCTCTGGGAGGTGGTTATATGAGGATGGGCTTGAGCAAACAGATCAGTAGTGGAAGGAGGCAGTTAATACAGTATAACAAAGGACTAGGATAAAGTAAACATTAAAGCTATCTTCTTTTAAATAAATGAAACCTATTTAAGAAGACTGGCATATTTCTTTACTGGTGCACCAGTAAGAGAACATCACAGATGTTGCCCAAAGGTCTGAAAAGGGCCATGTGCATACCTACATGCACATAAGTGCTCCACATGATTGGGAAGCATTGCAGTCACAGTTCTCGGTTGTGTGGAATGCATATCCATGCAGATTTCCTCATTGTCAGACCTTGAGTTCTACTAATGGAAGTTGGGGGACAGGAGGGGCCAGTGGTGCAATCCCACACCTTCCTCCATACATTACATGTGGAGAAGGTATGAAATGGGCTTTGAACAACTACCAAAAAAAAAAAAAAGACTGCAGTACATGGCATCATTCTTAAGAGGTCTCCTGAAAATGTAATGGTGACCTCAGGATCAGACACATTAAATACAAGGCCTGTGTTTATATCTGAAATCTGGGAGCTACTCCTCAGGGGGCTCCTCAGGTAAAACATTTAACAGCACTGGTTACCGCAACAGGATGGTCAAATGCACTGTACCATTCCAGACCACAAGTAGAAGAGGACCATATCTGAATGTATGCCTAGGGGTGCAAGGTGTCCAGTTTTTGCCTGGAGACTGGTTTTTGGGAGTTGTCACTGGGTGAATCACCTTCATCTCTTCACTCTTAGCTTTCATTTTTTTAAAAATTAAGTTTCTAGGTGGTCTGGTTCAAAGATATAAATGAAAATGTCAGCCACCCCCCACTTGCAACTTCTGTTAGTGCCGGATGCTCTAATCCCTGCCTTCAGGTTTTTAGCCAATAAATGAAATCAGGGTTGTGATTGACGATAGCAATAGCTAAACCCCATTGCAAGTTCTGAGAACAGTTTCCTTTTCCTGCTTGTCTCATATCAGGACTTCAGTAAATATATAGATTTCAGCAGCATAAAGAGTACTTTCTCTGTACAGGATTGGGACTTGCTTCTGAGCAAATATACATGGGATTGAACTACAACAAAAGATCACAGCAGGATCTTGATAGGCATAAAAGCTTACATGCAGGGTTTTTTTAATTACTTGCAAAAATGGCATTTTTATCTTTAAAATAATTTTTGAGCAGAAGTTTCAAAAAGTGTACATGCTGCAGTGTTACACTGTTCTAATTAAGGAGTCAAACAAGTTTAAATTTTACTAGACTGTTGAAGAGGTCAGTCTTATTCATAACCTGTTTTGAAAACCTTTCCAATATGAAGTTTTTCTGGGAGTAAAGCTGCAATGCTAATTCGACATACCTTGGCGTTAACCCCACTGAATTCAGTAGGACTTACTTTTGTGTAGACATGGTTAGAATTGTGCTGAAAATCAAAGAGACTTTTGAGTAAACATAGAAAAGGATTGTGTTGGAAATCTTTCTCTCCCACTCTGATCCTTTTTTTTAAAGCAGTTAGGCAGGGCTTACTTAGGTGTCACTGCTTTTATTTGGCAGGAAACGAATACCTATTTTAAAAAAAAGTTCTACAATTGCCAACTGGTTGTGACAATAAGCTATTATATGGGGTGTATGCATTTTTACATCTCCAGTGTGTATGTATATGGAATATTTCCAACAACCCTGTGAGGTAGGGTTGGAAACCAAGGCAGCTCACAACAAGAAATAAAGCCATTTAAAATCTGATAACCATAAAACAGACATAAAACAGTTGCAAAATAGGTTAAAGTGGCATGATTCTGAATTTTGGATTGGGTGAGTGAAGTTCCTTATCATAGAATTGCAGTCCTGTGCACGCTTCCCTGTCTAAGTAAGCTCCATTTAATACATTCAGACTTGCTTCTGAGTAAACATGCATAAGATTGCACTATAAATATCTTTATAGGTTGTGTAAATAATAAACATCTTTGACATTCATGCTTATATAAATATTTCTTCATACTATGTCTTGATATGTATCTGATTTCACACTATGGTTGTAAATTATTATTTACAAATTATTGTTTCCTCTACATTTTAAGTGTGCCCTTCTTCCGTGGGGTGGTCGTAGTCCCCCTCTGTTGTTTTCACCCTGAGGGGCAGATTGGGTTGAGAGATGGTGCATAGTCCATGGTCACTCAGTAAACACTGTAGCTTATTTAAAATGTAATAAAAATGATTTATATGTAGGCAAAGTTTATGAAATAAGGGAAACCCACATGATACATTTAAAGCACATCCAACTCACATTTTAAGCTCATGACGTCCCCCAAAGAATCCTGGGAAGTGTAGTTTCCTCCTCACAGTTAAAGATCCCACTACCCTTAACAAACTACAGTTCCCATGATGCTGTGGTGGATTTCATGTGCTTCAAATGTATGTTGAATGTGGTTTAAATGCATGGTATGGATCTGTCCTAGGTATGATGTGCATTCATTATTATTATTATTATTATTATTATTATTATTATTATTATTATTATTATTGTTGTTGTTGTTGTTGTTGTTGTTGTTGTTGTTGTTGTTGTTATTGTTATTGTTATTGTTATTGTTATTGTTATTGTTATTTATTTATTTATTTATTTATTTATTTATTTATACCCCGCCTTTCGGCCAAAGGCCCTCAAGGTGGCTTACAAAGAAAGATAAACACAAGCATAAAAATACATCAATGAAAGCAATACATTGCAATACAATAAATTAAACTAAATAACAAATACCATTATTAAGAAAAAAAATGTCCAGGAAATAAACTCAGAATTGAAGACCTTATCTTAAAAAGACATCCATCCTTTTTCCTGCAATGTTTTGAATCTCAATTCATTAGTGAATTGAAAAGAACAATTTTAAAAGATACTTTAACAGGGGAAAGGCTGTAGCTCAGAGGTAGGGCACATGCTTTACATGCAAAGGTCCAAAATCTCTGGAAGAGACTATTCTCTGGAATCCTGGAGAGCCAATGCTAGTCCATGTTATCAGTACTGAGCTAGATGGTACCAATGGCCTGATTTGGTACAGAAGAGGAAAGAGACCCAAGGGCCACAGTGCTCCAAAATTTATTTATGCATTTTATTTATAACATTTATATACCGCTTTATTGTATCACATCTCAAAACAGTTTTTAGAAGGAATTAAAACAATAAAATTATTAGCAACAACATTTAAAGACAGGTATTTAACAACATTCAAAATAATAAAACCAACAATGAGTTAAAAACAGATCAAAAACACAATAGCTTCTGCATGCCTGGGTAGGCTTGCCTAAACAAAATGTTTTTAGCAAGTGCCAAAAGACACATTTACAGAGAGAGGGACTTACTCACAAGATGGGTGAGTAACTGAATTATATATATGCCTTTTAAATAGTAAACGCAATAATTAATAACTGTATGGGGTTTCCACCTTTTGGGGCCCATGGGCACATTTGGAATTTTGCGAAAGGACCATGGACACTGCCATAAAAGGGCTGCCGTAGGTAGGCCTGGATCAGTTACAAAGTGGCTGTCATGGGGGTATGAACAATCCCAATATTTACTACTGCGAACAAAACATTCATTTCACAGAAGTCCTAAATACATGAAACTTGCTGAAGTGAAGAACATTAGTAAAAGGCTGAGGTGGAGCGTATGAACCCCCAAACATAAACCACCTCCTTTGAATCCGCAGTCTTCTGCTCCAACGTAACTTCCATTTCACAGAAGGCAAGTCATTTTTCTAAAATCACCTCTAAATAAAGTACACCACCCATACCTACATGCACACCCTTTTTCTTCCACATAGGCCCTGGGTCCTCCATTCCCCCCCCCCCCGTAACTACTTGTCCTTCTGCTGCTGAGGCACAGGTACCGCTGCTCGCTTGCTATCTCCACTCCTCTTCTCTCCTTGGAAACCACATGCTCTCCTGCTGATAATGTCCAGGTAGAACTATTCTCTCTGCTGGTCCTGACCAATTAGAACTGTTGTCTCAGTTCTAATTAGTGTTTTCATTGGAGAAGAAAGGGAATAGTTTTAACTGGTCTCTCTTCTCTCTGCTGGTAGTGTCTATTTTTCATTCTGTGGCCAATTACAATGGTAGAGGGGCTAAGAAAACTGTCAGTGAAAGTTAAGAAAAGCTGGTGGCCATTATAATTTATAATTGTGCAATGAAGGGAGCAGAGGCCCTGGAGGGCACTCTGGTAGGTCTCTGTGAGCACACTGGTGCCTTTAGGCTCTGCATTGGGGACCCAAGGCCTGTAGTGTATGTGGTATCAGTGTGGCATAGCAGTTAGAGTGTTGGACTGGGGAAATCTAGGTTCTAATCCCTGCTTGACCATGAAGCTCACTGACTTTCACCCTAATCTACCTCCCAGAATGTCGGACTAAGATCCTCCGTGGCGCAGAGTGGTAAGAGGCGGTAATGCAGCCGAAGCTCTGCTCATGGCCGGAGTTCGATTCCAACAGAAGGAGGAAGTTGAATCTCCAGTAAAAGGGCTCGAGGTCCACTCAGCTTTCCATCCATCCATGGTTGGTAAAATGAGTACCCAGCATATGCTGGGTAAAGAAAGGCCGGGGAAGGAACTGGCAATTCCACCCCATGTATATGGTCTGCCTAGTAAACGTCGGAAGACGTCACCCTAAGAGTCGGAAACGACTCACACTATAAGTGCGGGGACACCTTTACCATAGTCTGACTATGGTTGGACTGGGTTGCTGCTATTAGCCCTGCTGTGGCTGCCACCATCTTCCTCATGCTGTCATGACAAAAGGACACTACCCATCAGTATAAGTTAGTTTGTGATTTTTTCCATTAGATTTGTGGTACTCAAGTTGGTTGGATTCTGAAAGAAAAAAGTTGGCAACAATGCAGCAATGCCAATGTTGTGTGGCCCACTCCATGTGTGAGGCTCCCCTCATATGTGAGGCCTGGGGCAAGTACCCTCTGTGCCTCCCCTTAAAAAGGCCCTAGTTATCACTACTGCTTTTCTTTTATGGACCACCTTATTTATTATAATTCATATTCGCTTTGTATGTGCACGGGAACTGAAATAACGACACATTCAACTAACTGTCCCACCAGCAGGAGCCACTGCAAGGATTCCCACTAGCAGAACGTGGCTCCTCCCTTACCCTTGCATCCCCCAAATCAGCCCCACAGCACATGAGGGGAAGAGAGGGGAGATAGCTCCATCAGGCAAGCAGAAATGTTTGGGTTGACAGAGAGATTTAATTTTACATGGAATGGAAATAATGACATCTTTATTTGCATTCTTTTTAAATTGTTTTTTTCCATTGCATTTGGCACCCCCTTTAACTTGTCACCTTAGGTGACCACCAAGTTCACCTATATGGACGGGCCGCCCCTGCTCAGCACCTTTAACACTTCCCAGGATTCTTTGGGGGAAGCCATGACTTTTTAAAGTGGTATAAAAGTGCTTAAAATGAATGTGGCCCCAGAGAAAAAGAAACAGACTTCTGCAAGTGGAATACAGTGTGCTCTGCACCTAGGAACTGGGAAGAATGGTCTGTTTGTGAGGAGAGCCATGGATCCCTCATCAGAAGTGGGAAGAAGCCCCTCCAGCAATTTGATTCACAGGACAGTGTTAATTGGCTGCAGCTGCACAGAGGTATGATGGACCCCACCCACCCTGAGGATGGGGAAGCACAAAGCCAGACATGCTGCAGGCAGTAATGAAGAAACATCTTGGCAGCAACAACAGAGGTGTTGGCAGGTGGGTTATCAAGGAAAGAAAAAGGGAGGTGAACAGTCGTCTTACTCCCTGCCCTTCATAGCTGAAGCTACCCTCTAAGACTTACTTGGGTTTTTTCTGATTTTTTTTTTACACCAATAGTGTTGATTAGCTGCTGCTGCATAGAGACAGGCAAAGTGGACTCTATCCACCCTGAGGGTGTGTTTCAGGGCAGGGAGAGAGAAACTGTTCATACTGCAGGCAGTGGCCTGCCCAGTGATGTGCCAACACTAGTGGGGGTCACCTCAAGGGGGGACCCCACAAGGTATTATCCCTTTGGTATCTCCCCTTCTGAAACACCATTGGGGAGCAAGGACTGCACCCACATGACAGTGGCATATAGAGGGAAGAAGGACCCTGCGTGAGTAGCAGGGAAATGGAGATCTCCCAGGGTGAGAAACTGGGAGAGGAAAGGAAAACTCCCAGGTGAGAGCTGAGTTTGTCACTTTCTCTGAGAACAGGGCAGGAGGAGGATTAAGAGTTACTTTTGTTCAGAGAGTTGGTTGGGTACTTGTACATTGTTTCTGTATTTTATATGTTCTGCCCCTGATTTTCCCTTCCCTTATTTCTTAAGTTATTGCTGTTACATGTGTATTATTTTAAAGTTGTACCTGAGATAAGTAGGTAACAACTTAGGTTATGATACCGGGTGTTTTATTATACATTGCTTCTTATTATAATTGTTTTAATTTTTGTATTGAATAGATATGTTAAATATTGACATATATATATTTTTATACTTTATGTTGTAAACCACCCTGAGGTCTCTTGACGAAGGGTAGTAATAAATAAATAAACAAATGATATAGCTTAGTCATGAGGTGGCACTGGACTTAATTGTATCCGGATGGAGTCAGGAATTTCATATTGCTGTCCTCTTCTTGTTGGAGAGAGACAATAAAGTTCTTTGTTGTTGTTTTCCAGGATGACAAATATTTTGCTAGTTTGGCAATTGTGCAACTGCATCATGTGGTTGAGGGTGTTTATTACAGAATCTGAACAAAGGTCTTCTAAGCAAGTGTCTCCAAAGGCAAAAAAAATACATACCAGGATAGTACTCCTTTTATTTTGATTCAATTACTGTGTTTATTAGCATTATTGATTATACTGGAGCCAGATTCAAGTCATCTTCCTGACTCCAGCAGATTTGTTTCAGATATCACACTATTTAAAGGTAGGGAAGAATATACAACCTTAAAATGAGAGAGGAAAAGGGTTGTGTGAGGAAACTGGCTTATAAAAGAAGATTGATTGGGGAACTTCAAAGTGTGTCTTCCATTTGACAAAAGCTCTTTGATGCATTTGTTCTCTCTCAGCCTAATAAATAATAAAATTATTGATATGCAGAATCTGCATTGCTAACATCCCTGCTTCACAGTTCTCCAATATCCAGGTGACCTTGGCTTTGAAATTCTGGGTGGCCACAAGAGGATCATTTGAATAGATGTAAGACATTAATCACCAACGTGCTAAGGGGGTGGCAGCAGCAGCAGCAACCTACTCCCAGCTCGTATTCTTCTTCCTGGAGATCAATAGTGTAGTGGCAAATTCAGTCAAGTGTGGGTCCCTTAATGATAGTCATGCCATGCCACCTCACAGACACCACCACTAGGATTCACTGTCTCTTCTGCAATTACAAAGTTATAGAACCAGAATAAAACTGCTGTATGCATACGCTTCCCCCTAGCTCAGTCTCTTTCTAGGGGGGCTAAACATTGCCAGAAATTATTTGATTTTAAGAATTCTGAATTGAAGCCATGTGTAGGACTGGGATTTGGGAGACCAAGGAACTTTGCCATAAAGCTCACTTCTCCCTTACCTTAGGAGTCCATCAGCATGAAATGGGAGGTGTGTGTTAGTTACTGAGAAGATACTTCTCAGTGACTGATTCACTTCCTTTCACTATGATTGGCTCCAATCAGCATGAAAGGACAAGGACTCATGTTGTTAACCAAGTAAGAAGACTGTTCTCAGTGGCTAACATGCTTCCTTTTCATTCTGATTGGCTTGCACATAGGGACCCTGCTGGGATCCTGCTCCCCCCAAAAGTAAGGGGTCTATGACTCTCCACAACCCTGGATAACTACACCCCTGCAAGTGACATCATCCCTAAAAGAATTGTTTAAAGGGGTCTTACAGTACTTGGTGTATCTGCACAACAAAAACATAAATAATTTCAAAATATTTCCCTTTTTGATAGGGGTTGACTTTAGGAATCAGAACAGCTTGAAAATTGATATATGGTAGATTTCTACATTCATTTCCATTACTACTTTCATCATCCCTCTCCATTGGTCATGGTGACTGGGGCTGATGGAGGTTGGAGTCTAACACCCCTGCTTTACTGCTCTTTGGAGATATTGTGCCCTGGGTTCTACACCTCTGGAATTCTGGTTTAACTAGGAGAATTTCTGAAATTAATGAAGAGTTGCAATTTAAAGAATTAAAAGAAGCATGGATACCTGGATGCAGGTTTCAGTCCTTTTACATATGTTTCCCCCTTCAACATCACTAATGTGCACATGTGTTTCTTTTTTTGGAGTGTTTTATCAGTTTAGATTAGGATTGCCAGCTCTCTGGGTTTTGCCCTGAGACACCAGAGTTTTGGGATCCTCTCCAGAGAGTCTCCAAGTGAGTCACCTCAATCTCCAGACTCTCAGCTTTCATTTTTAAAAAGCATTACATTTCTAGGTGTTCTGGTTCACGAGATATACACCAAAGCCCTCTCCTGCAACTTTTGTTAAATGAAGTTGTAGTTGGTTGCTCTAACTCCACACTTTCAGGTTTGTAGCCGGTAAGTGAAATCAGGGTTGTGATTGATAAGGGATTTGTTAGCCTCCAGGCAATAGCTAGAACCCATTGCAACTCCAGAAAACTTGTTTTTTCCAGCTTGTCACAAAATCTCACAAACTGAGTAAGTTTATAACTTTCAGCGGTAGCAAAAGTCTCTCTGTGTGTGCAGGAGATCTAAATGCCATAACAATGAGTTATGCTTTTCTAATTATGAGGAGTCAAACAAGTTTAAATTTTACTGTGTTTTGAAAACCTTCCCAATATGAAATTTTAATTCTATACTGGCTTTTCTGGAAGTAACGCTGCAATGCTAATCCCACAAACCAGGAGTAAACCACATTGAAGTCAATAAGACTTTCTTTTGAGTAGACGTGGTTAGGATTGTGCTGTAAATTAATGAGACTTTTGAGTGAACATAGCAAAGGATTGTGTTTGTTTTGTAAATCTTTCTTTCCCCCTCCAATCCTATGTTTAAAGCAATTGAGCAGGGCTTACCTAGATGTCACTGGTTTTATTTTGTAGGAAACTAATACTGATTTTATTTTTTTTAAAAAAATGTTCTGCAAGTTTCCAGCTGGTTTTGACAATAAACAATTATATTGGGTGTATGTCTTTTTACATTTCCAGCGTGTGTGTATATGGAATCTTTCCAACAACCCTATGAGGTAGGGTTGGAAACCAAGGCAGCTCACAGCAAGAAATAAATCCATATAAAATCTATAACCATAAAGCAAGTATAAAACAGTTGCAAAATAGGTTAAAGTGGCATGATTCTGAATTTTGGGTTGGGTGAGTGAAGCTCCTTATCACTTGAGGTTGCAGTCCTGTGCATACTTCCTTGTTTGAGTAAGCCCCACTGAAAACATTGGGATTTGCTTCTGAGTAAACATGCATAGAATTGCACTATAAATATATTTACAGAATGTGTAAATAATAAACATCTTTGACAGTCATGCTTATATAGATATTTCTTCATACTACAGTAGGGCCCCACTCATATGGCAGATTAGGTTCTAGACCCCCGCCGGAAAGTGAAAAATGCTGAAAAGCGGATCAGCTGTAGCACGGGGGTCTGGAACCAAACCCGCTGATCACACCAGAGGAGGAGATCAGATCTTCCCCCTCCTTGGGCGTGATCAGCTCTAGTGGGAGTCTGATTGCACCAGAAGAGGAGATCAGCTGTAGCACGCTACAGCTGATCTTCCCCTCCTCCGGCACAATCAGCTGGAGTGCGGGGAGCTCCAGCCCCCCCTCCAGCTGATTGCCTTGCTGGTGGCGTATTAGCAGAATGCCGAAAGCGGGGCACCGAGAAGCGGGGCCCTACTGTATGTCCTGATAACTATCTGATTTCACACCATGTTTGTACATTATTATTCACTAATAGGCAAAAAACATTGCGGTTTAAGAATGTACCTGTAGTCAACAGATATTTCTATTAAACTTTAAAAAGCAGGGAAATTGCACAGCTATAGAGAATGCACCAGGGGAGCAGGAGACCTGAACTCCTCTCTGAGATATTGTACTGCCCTACAAAGTTGTCAAAATGCAAACACAATTTGGGTTGGTCTTTCACAGTCCAATCCACTTCCTGTGTAGCTTGGAAGAATTTGGTAACATGTGCCTTTGAGCATATGATGAGTGGTGGATTGGAAGGTGATGGGGGAGGGGAAGAGAAGGGAGGGGTGAAGGGAGGGAGAGAGAAGGTGCAAGAGGGAAGGGGATAGGAGGGAGGAGGAGGGGAGGGCAGGTTTGATCATTTGCATGCTTTTTGAGTTCAGTGGGATTTACTCCTGTGCAACCATGCTTAGGATAGGTGAAACTGACTTGGGGGAGGGGTGAGGGGAGGAGGAGGGCAGGGAGGGGAGGGGAGGAGCTTGGGTGGGCACTAGGCAGAGGGGAAGTCCTTTTCTTTTCCAAAAGGAAAACATTGTGAACAGTATCATTGCTTTTTCAAGGTTTCCCCCACCTTTTCATTCTATAGCAGGCACCTGTAGCCTCCCACCCAAATTTAAACCAAAGCTGTCCCTGGCCACATCCACACCAGACTGTTATTTCACTTTAGGCAGTCATGGCTTCTCACGAAGAATCCTGGGAAGTGTAGTTAGTGAAGGGTGTTGAGAGTTGCTAGGAGATGTCCTATTCCACTCACAAAGCTTCAGTCAGAGCGACTGATCCACTGGCCACTGGAGCTCTGTCAATGGAATAGGAGTTTCCTCTCAGCACACTTCACAAACTACACTACCCAGGATTCTCTGGGGGAAGCCATGACTGTCTCATGTGAAAGTCGGGTGTGGGTGTGGCCTCCTGATTAGGCAAGTCCAGCAGCTGTGAGTCTGGCTTTTAGAACACTGACAGTTGGTTCTTCCTGAGCATGCCCAACATTATCATTGAGTTCAAGCCAAAATTTCTTAAATTAATTAAAAATCAGCCAGGCATTTTTTAAATTTTTAACCTGCAGAAGATGAAGGTCAGAGTATGGGGCAAGGACAGTAATAGCATTACGGGTACTCTGTGCACATGGCTGATTTTTAATGAATTTCAACAGTTTATGAGAACTCAGAGAAAAAAGTCCAAAAGGGGGCTGGGTTTTTTTCTCTCTTTTTAGACTTTGTCGTTCCTAATTAGGGGCGTATTTGCCCCCACCATAATTACAGGGAAGACTTGGGAACATTCTCGAATCAAGTGCTAGGAGCCACGTGAGATCAATCATCCTATCAGGGAGGGCGCTGAGCAGCAGATATAAGGCTGCTCCGTTCTTCCCATGCTTGCCTTTTTCGCCTCGCGGCAGCTGCGTTTAATCCTCATTCCACGTTGCTCCGTTGGCGGCTTTGGCGTTCGTTCGGAGATTTTTCATTGCTTGTGATTCCTTTGCCTCTCGTTTTCCTTTTCGAGCCTTTACTTACTATTATCGGATCTCCGACGATCAGCTGGGCGTCGGGAGTCCGCCTACGTGCCCGCGGCGGCGGGGTGGCAATCCGGCTTCCTTATTTCCTGGTTTAGTTCCCTTTAGTGTTATTGCCTTTTAAGTTTCAGTTACGAGGGTTTGAGTTGGTTGTTTGTTCCTGTTTTAGTTTGTGTGTCTTAAATTAATTCTGCCTTTGCTTTAGTTAACGTTGAGATATTTGCCCCCCCCTCCAGTTATTCTTGTTGCGTAATTCCATTTAGATTGTTAATCCTTTTGGTTACTTTGGTAGTTACCTAATTAATTTTAGAGCAAAGGTTTAAAGATATAATAAGTATTGTTTCTGTTAATTTAATAACTAAGGTATTCCATTACTTTAAAATTCATTTACTAGTCGTTATTTATTCCGTTTATTAGTGTTAAAAATATAAATTACCCTCCCTTCCCACTTCCCTTTACCTTCAATCCTTTTTCCACTTTCCCTTTGTATATAATAAATAAATAAATGTATAAGTAAATAAGTAAATAAATAAAATATATAAATAACCAAAGAGGTTGGGTTAATTTATTAGTTGTAGTGTTATAGGCACTTGGTGTATGCTAATTATTATTATAATTTGTTGACTCCATAATTAGATTATAATAGCATTTTGGTCTTTTGTATAATTGTTGTTGTTTATTGTTTATTACAAAATGCCTCCCAGGAAGGCTCAGCGGAAAAAAGGGGTGCGGGTGGTCAAGCAAACTACAAAGCCCCCTCTACCACAGGAGGACCTGTCTTCCGACAAAGAGGAGGATTTTGGGGCCATCCGTGCCTTGGTGGCTAGGGTGGAGGCGTTGGAAAAGGAACGCAGACAGCCCCTGGATGCTGAGGCTGGCACAAGTACCGCTCCAGCAGGTAAGAAATCTGCACGGTTGGCTTCCAAAAAGCCTAAAAATCGTATTCTTGCTGATTTAGTTTCTAGAATCGGGGTTCTGGAAGCTGCGGTACCCAGTGAGGAGCCAGCAATCCGTACGCATACTGCGTGTTCACCAGCTGATCAAGCACCTATTTCTGCTGTCACACCTTCAGTTCTGTCAGCTGCCGGGCATATGCGAAGTCAGCAGCCAGTTCCGCATGATGCTGCAGCGTTTACTCCAATGGTTTCTGGGTTTGCAGCACCTTCTGTGATTGCCTCTCCTTCGGCGTATACAGGTGAGCAAATCATGCACTCACAAGCTCGCAATACACATCCACAGGATTCCACTGCCCTTAACAGGGATATACAAACAGCCGATTCTGCTTCGTTGGGAGCAGCTGCCCACCCAGTAGTGTTTATGGGAGGGGTGTTGGTACCCCAGCACCCACAGCTTCCTTGGCCGGCGGCTGCAGTGAGTCCTTGGCAGCCGCCTTCGATTTCCTCTTCTCAATCACCTGCTTCTTTGTCCCTTCCATATGGGGTTTATCCTCAAGGCGATACGAACAAAAGAAAAAATTTGGAGGGGAGAGTATATTGACTTGCTTACTCTCCTGTTTCGTGAGCACGAGGCTAAGCCTAAGGATGGTCAGGAAGGGAAAGAGCGTGAGGCAGTGATCAAAAGGAAGGTGGATAGGGTGTGGCCTAATTGGTTGAACGCCTATACGATTTATATGGGTGTTATGACACAGGCTTATCCGTCTAGGGCTTTATCCATGATAAAATATCAGGATATAGTACATCGGGCCTTCCGAGAATTCTCTGGAACCGCTTGGCTTAGGTATGATCAGCATTTTAGACAAAGAGCAGCATTAGATCCCACCCTTCGTTGGGACATTGAACATACTGGACTGTGGCTACGTTCTATGACCTCCGCCAGGCCCTCTCTTGGAGATAGGGCTGATAGTGGGCATTTATTGGCACGTGCGCAGACTTCCGCCTCTGGCTACAGCCAAGGCGGGCAGTGGGTTCAATCCCAACAAGTCTGCTGGACATTTAATAGCAATGGCCGATGCTCTAGACGTCCCTGTAGGTTCCGACATGTTTGTGCACTGTGCTGAGGCAACCACTCTAGTTCCTCTTGCCAGAGGGCACGTACAGCTCGACAGGGTACAGGGGAGCACCCACAGCCAAAACGCGGTCTGGCAATAGCGGCTGTACGTCGCAAGGCCAGTAGCCCGATCAAGCTGGCTTCTTTGGCGAAGCTGTTAGAGCATTATCCCAATCGGCAGGCTGCTAGTTTTATACTCCAGGGTTTTATGGATGGTTTTCGTATCCCTTATGAGGGTCCTAGGATTGCTACATCGCTAGTCAATCAGCCCTCTTATAGTAATTTAGCGCCTGTAGTTTTGGCCAAGCTTCATGAGGAGATACTTGCTGATCGGATATCAGGCCCCTTCCGTTTTCCTCCTTTGGAAAATTTGAGGATTTCCCCTTTAGGTATTATCCCTAAGAAGCAGGCTGGAGAATATCGCCTGATTCATAATTTGTCATTCCCAAAAGGGGCCTCTGTCAATGATGGCATTTCCCCATTATTTGCATCAGTTAGATATACTTCTTTTGACGAGGCGGTTAGAGTAGTTAGAAAAGCTGGAAGGGGTGCTTTAATGGCAAATTGTGATATAAAATCTGCTGTTCGCCTTTTGCCAGTACACCCTGAGGATGGGGATTTGCTTGGTTTTAAATTTCAAGATCAGTTTTACGTTGACAGAGCTATGCCAATGGGCTGTTCTGTGTCGTGCACTGCTTTTGAAGCATTTAGCACAATTCTAGAATAGGCATTGAGGAGGAAAGCATCGTCCTCCTTTTCTGCTCATTATCTTGATAATTTTTTTTTTTTGTGGGACTGGCCGTGTCTTTTCATAGCCTTCATTTGATGCAATCTTTTGACACTTTAACTGACGATTTGGGAGTTCCGTTAGCTCCCCAAAAGTCAGAGGGCCCTACTACTTCCCTTATTATCTTAGGGATTCAGTTAGATACTGTGACTCAGTCCTCACGTTTGCCGCTTGAGAAGTTGGTAGTACTGCGTCAACTGCTCTGTTTAGTAATAGGGTTGAAAAAGATCACACTGGCCCGGTTACAGGAACTTGTGGCCACTTAGTTTTTGCTTCCAAAGTTATTTCCCCTGGTCGTGCGTTCCTCAGGCGTTTATGTGACGCCATGAAGGGAGTTCACTCTCGCTTCCATTTCATAAGGATCACGTCAGGGATGAGAGAGGATTTGTACATGTGGCTTGCATTCCTGAAGGATTTCAATCGCCTTTCCTTTTGGAGGGAGGAATTAATCTTAGAAGCGAAATTACTGGTGCATTCTGACGCTGCCGGATGCATTGGCTTTGGGGTCATCTTTAGAGCCCAGTGGTGTGCTGAGCGATGGCCTGACAGTTGGCGAGATATCGGAATTACTTCCGATTTGACATTTTTGGAATTTTTTCCAATTGTGGTCGCTGTTCGTATCTGGCCAAAGGCATTTACAAACCGCACAGTGCGCTTCTGGTGCGATAATATTTCCACAGTTAGCGTGATTAATGCCCAAACTTCTAAGTCTCCTTGTGTCATGCGCTTGGTGCGCGCTTTTGTGTTGCAATGCTTGCACTTTAATATTTTATTCCTGGCCAGACATGTTCCAGGTTTGCAGAATACAGTAGCTGATGCACTTTCACGCTTATAGATGGCGCGCTTTCGGGAGCTTGCACCTGAAGCGGCTCTGGATCCTGTACCAATCCCACCTTTCCTGTGGAACCTTGGCAACTAGAAGTTGGGGTTGCAATTGCTGCCGCTCTGGCTCCCAGTACTCAAAATGCGTATGAGCGTTCATTTGCTAAGTTCCAGACTTTCCGTATAGGCACGGAGCTGCCTTTGGAGTGGCCTATTCCTGTGGAGCATTTATTGCAGTTTATGACACATTTAAAAGGGCACAATAATTCTGTTTCTACTATCGCTGGTCACCTCTCGGCACTAGCCTTTATTTCCAAGAAAAGGGGGCTGCCGGATCATTCTGTAGATTTTAGGGTCAGATAGGTCCTTGTGGGTTGGTCGTGTTCCGCTCCCAGGTCTGCTGGCCGGAGGAGGCCAATCACGCCCGATGTCCTCCTCCAGATCCTGGCACTATTTAATTCTTTATGCTCATCTCAGTATGAGTCGCACCTGTTCGCCGCAGTAACTCTGACGATGTTTTATGGTGCTTTTCGCCCTAGCGAAGTATTGCCCCCTTCTAAGTGCGATGTGACTTATCGAGCCTGATGCTTTGGCGATTGCACATTCAGTGCAGATATAGTGAGGTTTTCACTGCGGGTCTCTAAGACCGATCAAAGGGCCATGGCAGTATTCGTGCTTTTACGAAGTCGCCAGGTCCAGGTATTGTGCCCTGTGTCTGCAATGCGACAATTCTTATCCATTCGGCCAGCGGGCCAGCGTTATTTGTTCATACATATGGATGGTACTGCCCTGACTCAATTTCAATTTTGGGCCGTTGTTCGGCGGGCCTTGTTGGCCAGTGGTCGCGATGCTGGAGTCTATGGGCTGCATTCTTTCCGGATTGGTGCAGTTACAGCTGCGGCCCTTGTGGGCATGAGTATCAGCGAGATACAGGCGATCGGAAAGTGGCGTTCCGATGCATTTAAGTCTTACGTCAGGTTTTAACAGATGACTTTGTTTTTGTTCCCTGTAGGTTTGACAAACATCCCAATTCCTGTCAGGATCGTCTTGTGTGACCACTCAATTGTGTTTTGGGCTCCTTAGAGGGCATCCTCGTCTGTTTATGGAACACAGCTGCAGCTTTCTGCCACAGCTACGATTCAGTGGGAAGCCCGGAGGGGCATGTTATGGGATGTGTTGCTGCCTGCTGTGTGCCGGATCATGTCATTGGCTGACAGGCCGCACATATTGTTAATTCATTTGGGTGAAAATGATTTGGTGCAGCGTCCTGGGTTGGATTTGCTGCTAAAAGTTACGCATGATCTTACGTGGCTTATTAGATCATATCCCCATCTTCTGCTTGTATGGTCTGAAATGCTTGTTAGAAGGGTTTGGAGGGGTGCTGTTCACCCCAATAAGATAGATAGAGCTAGGAAATGGGTCAATAGGAAGGTTAGGGATTTAGTTTTGTCTCTTGGTGGGTTATTTCTCATGATAGGATTAGGTTCCATGTCCCACATCTATTTCGAGATGATGGTGTTCATCTTTCTGAGCAAGGGTGTGACCTGTTTTTGGAGGATCTTATGGGGGGATTAAGGGGATTGTTATCCTCATTGGGTGGAGGGGACCAAGCTTAAGCTGATCCACTCTTGTGGCATAGAATTCGGGCAGGTGAGGTATATGGGGGTTAAAATTAGGTGGTTAAGGCATCATGAAAAAGGGGCACTTCCTAGGGAACCATCAGGGCTTTGTGTCCGGTGGGGATCTGTGTTGTGTCCTTGTGGGACCTGCTTGCGCATCAATGTGAACGCCTGTATGGCGGGGCCATGGTGTGGGGGTTGGAACCACACAGCTGGCTCCAGGAGCAAGGAGGGAGGAATTCACACATGTCCTTGACTATGGAGTCACGTGATGATGAGAAGTGATGCCTTAAGAAGGTGAGGGTGTAATCCCTCGTTCTTAGGTTTAGCCTCACCTGCCCGAAAAGATATAAATTTGAATAATTGGCTGTATTGCATTGGATTTAGGATGTTATATTTTAATAAATATAACATTATACCAGTTTGGTGTCACGAGTCTTCTTTGTGTGGGGGCAATGAATATTCTCTCTGACTGTTTTGTGTATCACCATGAAAATTTAAAGGGTTGTTAACCAAGCGTTCAGGACTATAAGTTTTGTTTTGAAATGAGCTTATGGGAAGGATCAGAATGGCATGGGGGTATTTTCAATTTAATTTATTTATTTATTTGATTTATTAGTCGCTCATCTGGCTGGTACCCAACCACTCTGAGCGACGTACAAAGCAAAAACATATAGAACATCAAGAACATCAAAAACTCAGCAATAAAACTAAACAATAACATAGAAACAACTCAGTTACAATAAGGTTTCTCATCTGTATAGTCCAAAAAGTGCGCCTTCAGATGGAAACTCCTGATGTAAGTCTTCCTACCCCAGCACAAGACAGGTATGGGTGATAGTCCATTTGCAAATGACCCCCCTCTTATAAACACTGATGGGATCTGAATTGGTCATGAATGAATTTAACATTGTGGAATGCAAAAAATCCATGCTGACTATACTATTCAGCCACTCTTGTGGCTGTATAATTTCCTCTGCATTTTAAGTGTGTTCTTCCTTGGGGTAGTCATGGTTTCCCTCTGTTCTTTTCACCCCAAGGGGCAGATTAGGCTGAGAGATGGTGAGGAGCCCAATGAAGGGGTCTGTCTAATGTAAATAGGCAAGGAGTTCCAAAGCATAAGTGGGCCACACTAAAAGATCAATTTCTTACAAGAGCAGAACAAGTACTTTGTGGTACCCTTAACATGGAAAGCAAATGTTGAACTTGGCTTGGTAGCAAATGGACAACCTGTGCAGATTTCAGAGCAGAGGCATTATGTGCTGATAGGGTCTCACTCTTGTCAGCAATCGTGCCACAGCATTCTGCACTAACTGCAGCCTCCTGGTCAGGTAGTGCTGAATGGGGATTCCTGTGACCTTGGCTGACTGGCTGCCAGGATATTTTTAGTTTGGGTTTTTAGTTAGGAACCCTGACTGGTTGTGGGTGCTGAGTTTTCTGTCTTACTCATAGGAATCTTGTTGTGCTTGGTATGGTGTTGGTATTCGTATTGGTTATATTTAGAAAATCATCACTGTTTTTCTTTTCTCTTTGCATGTCATTTATCTTTAGCCTCACTCCCTTACATCCATAGAAGCAGTTCCATGTGCTCAATCCCCTTAAACCCACAGATGATGCACCTTGTTGTTTGCATGACAGTTTGTTCCTTGCCCAATAGTGGTAAAAGAGAATTCACATACTGTTGTTCCCAAGCTACTGCCTGTGGAGGTAGACCAAACCATGTGTGTTTTCTCTCTGTCAATTATTGATCACTGGAATTGGGTTAGCTGTCAAAGGGCTCATTCACATAGGAGCATTACTTCACACTAAAGACACTGTTTTTACTGCCATTTTCTATTTGCACCGTCCACAGCTGCAAACACCATGTTTTCTATTCACACTGAGAGGAAAGATCAATCATGATTTTCCTAATTATCATGCCCTGTAATTTAACATTTCCACTCCCTCTGGTTGCTTGGCAACTGAACATGCTCAGTTTGTTCTACAAGCTGCACTAGGTTCCGTTTTTTAAAAAAATGCAGCCCGGAAGTGGAATTATTTGAATTTTCACTGGTACAATACAGCTGAAATAGAAATCTTTGTCTGAGCAGTGTAATGCTTTTGTGCACAAGTTAGGGGAAACAAAAAATAATGGCATAGTTTGCTGCAACATAAAAAAGGCCAGCAGAATGGAGGAGAGCAGCTGCAAGTTGCTTGTCAGCACACAGGAAATGAAAGAAGGGAGGAGGAGATAGTGGGTATGTAAAGGGGAACTACTGACACACCCACCAAAAACCATGGGAGCAAAGTGTCTGCAAGGAAGAGTGCAGTACAGTGGAGATGGTTTTTCCTCCACTTTTCATATTATCAGCGGATTGGGTTAGTACAGATTTACAGGGGGAAAACTTCATGATAGCTTCTGTTTGCCAATAATGTCATGTGAACCATGCAAATTAAAAGGATAAGTGAGCAGCACCAAACACACAGTAAACCACCATGTAGATGAGCCCAAAGTGAGTTTATAGCAGCCCACAGGGCACGGAGAAAAGGGTAGAGAAACTTCTTAACTCTTACTCATTTCTCAAACATATTTCTGAAGTGAGGACTCTAGTCTGTAAAGACGTTTGGAGCAGCCATGTTAAAAGGCCACGGCAGGGCATTCCAGGCAGAGGGTTGTGAACCCTGCTTGGATATGGATATCTTTGCTGGGAATCTCTAGTCAAGCTTTACCAACACACAATCCAAACCATATCTACTCAGAAGTAAGCACTATTCAGTTCTATAGGGCTTAGTCCTTTAGTAAAGTGTGTTTAGAATTGCAGCCTTCAGGGGCATCCATTTTTACTCCTGAGTGCTCCCATCTAACATTTCCACAACACTAGATTCTCTTCTTCCTACAGTGGTCTTCTGGTGACTGGGGTGGCCTGAGGGCACTTAAATCCTTCTTGCCAGAAGCAAGTAGGCTAGATTAAATGTTCCCTACCCAGGCTTCCTAAGCAGCTGACAAGGAATGATTCCATCACATCAGGTTAATCTTAATTTCCAATCAGAGAAATTCCAATCTATCTTAATCTTAATTTCCAATCAGAGAAATGTTTTTGTTTGAATTGTATGCTCCAACCAACTGTGGTTAATGCTTAATGTATAATACTTAATGACATCACTAGGGCCTGCCCCTGAAATCTCAGGGTTTGGGATGCTTTTGACCTGGCAACCCTAGTTTAGATGTGTTTGCATGTTGGCTTGCTTCAAGATTTTTTTAGTACACTGCTTCATTGATGCATAACTATAACTCCATGCATGGATAAAACATAACACAAAAATCAACATTATACTTAGATTGAAGCTGGGTTCTGGTGGTAATCAATGGCTCAGAGAGACTGTGAGATAAGGGAGTCCAACCATCTTGAAAAAGGTAGTTGTGCAGCGAGTCTTTAAACCCACATCCTGACTCTCAGGGCCAATACCTCACCCAGACACACTTTCTACAATTTACATATGTAGACCTACCTACAGGACAGTCCTTCTATGATATTGTCGCAAGCTGTCAGCCTTACAACATGCTCAAATTTCAGCCAGTCATCACTTACCATTTTCCTTCTGGAAGCAAAAAAACACCCGGGTCAAAATATACCCCAGAAATGTATTGAAGTTTGTCATTGGGATCTGTTTTGACCTCAGCCAATGTTAGCAAATTTAAGTTGTTTCCAAACAGTTTCAGCATTTTCATGACATTTTAACTTTTTTTTTAACTTTAGAACATAGTTTTTGTTTTGTTTTGTTTTATTTATTTATTACATTTATATGCCGCCCCATAGCCAAAGCTCTCTGGGAGGTTTACAAAAATTAAAAACATTGAACATTAAAACAAATGTACAATTTTAAAAACCATACAAGTTTAAAACCATGAAGCACAAACAAACAAGTTAAAAAATGCATGGGGTCAGAGCTCAACACATGCTGTTAGAATCCCTGGGAGAAAAGGAAAGTCTTGATCTGGCACCGAAAAGATAGCAATGCTGGCACCAGGTGAACTTCATCAGGGAGATCATACCATAATTTGGGGGCCATCACTGAAAATGCCCTCTCTCTTGTTGCCAGACTCCTAGCTTCCCTTGGAGTAGGTATCCAGAGGAGAACTTTTGATGTTGAGCGTAGTGTACGGGTGGGTTCGTGTCGGGAGACGCATTTTGTCAGGTATTGAGGTCCCAAGCCGTGTAAGGCTTTATAGGTTAAAACCAGCACCTTGAATCAGGCTTGGAAACATATAGGCAGCCAATGCATGTTGGGACAGTCCCATGGCCGTCATGGAGACCATGAAATCCTGAGCCACCCTAGCCTTGGCATGAATGTTAACATCCCCCAGAACCAACAGTCTAGCGGATCTCAGCAGTACACCCGAGACAACCTCCATCAGCTCAGCTAGGGATTCTGTTGGGCAGTGGGGTGGGCAGTGCACCAACAGAATCCCCAATCTGTCTCGCTGACCCAATATAATGTGCAAACACCCCTGACCAGTAGTCACATGGACAGGGAGCTTGCAGAGGGAGATGGATCTCCTATAAACTATGGCAATCCCCCCTCCCCAACCCTCAGGTCTATCCTGATGCTGAACCAGGTACCCTGGTGGGCATAGCTGGGAGAGACTGACTCGTCCCTTTTCACCCACCCAGGTCTCAGTTATATCAGCTGCCTCATCCACAATTAAATCGTGAATGAGGGAGATCTTACTATGCACCGATCTGGCGTTTAGGAGCAGCATCCGGAGGCCTGAGAGCTGGCTGATAGGGCAACCAACAGATCTGCAGGTGTGGGAGGACCGGAACAGGGCACAGCCTTGTTGTTTGTAACTGAAAATAAAAACGTTGTTGTTTACTCTGTAGGCATAAGGAAAGGGCAAGTGTTTACTGATCAGAAAAATTCTGCCTCCTCTAAATAAGTGTTTTCTAGCTCTGGGTGTTTGGGTATTGTCAAGTACACTTGTGCAGACAGCCCCCCCAAAAAAAGGTTTTCTGAGAGTAAAACATGACCCCACCTTACCACTAGAAATCTCAGTGGGGTCAAAATATATCCCCAAAATTTATTAGTGTAGTTTTTTCCCCAGTCAGGATAATTGTGCGAACTATCAGCCAGCCAGAAACCTTCCCATTTTGGTGAAGAGTTTGAATTGGTGTGGTACCCTGCCTTGTTTGTCAATGGCAATCGCGAGCTTGTGGCCAGACTCCTTTCTAACTCCCTTCACTTAGCCTGTTCATTTTAGCATTTATTGATGCCCAAAGACAAAAATATGGGGGGGCACCCCAGAAGATCATATTCTTATATAGATCTTAGTCGTATACAGTATAAGGCTGTAGTCTTATACAGAATAAGTAATTGGGAATAAGTCCCAGTGAACTCAATGGGGTTTGTGTCTGAGTAGTCATATATAGGATTTCCCAGCTCATTAAATGCTCTTTGTTTCTGGGCATAATTCAAAGCCCTGATTCTTACCTTTCAAGCCCTGAATGGGTTGGGTGCAGGATACCAGATGGACCTTCTTCCTCCCAAACCAGCTTTCCTGCTCATTAAGATCTAGCGGGAAGGAGTTTCTCTAATGTCCCACTTATGGTGGAATTAAGGTTGATTGGGACAAGAAATACGGCCTTCTCAGTGGCTGCACCAGGACTATGGAACACCTTGCCCCCAAAAGTTTGGATAGCTCTATCTTTGATTGCCTTTTGCCAGAGCATGAAGACTTTTTTTAAAAAAATCTGACAAGCATTTAATTTGTCAGGCTGAGTTGGTTTTAGTAGAAAACTGAGTTTTATCTGCTGTGCTTGTCCTTTACACATTTCTTGATATTCGTGTTATGCTTTTTCTTTGCAATTGTTATGCTGTGATTTTTTATATTTATATTGTAATTTTAACTGATGTAAGTTGCCTTGTGTAAATATATCTGTATTAGAAAGGCTGTGTGTGTATGACATATATATCTTGAAGCATTATCGGTGTATGTAGTAGAACTTACGGTTTTCGCTTTGTGGCTGCACATGGAGGCTGACATAGAGGCTGATGTGCAATTCCTAGAGCTATTTTCCTTGGCCCTGTAGTAGTTGGGATTCCTCAGAGGGGTAAACACATGGGCATATTTGCAAACTGGAGAAACTGCTGTGAGCACCACACACACACTGTAACCTATTCTATTGGCTGCAATAGAATGCTTCTTTCAAGACTAATTTCAGGAGGTGGAAATGACTAGGAAAAGCCTCTGAGGGTACATGTATGCTCATGGGCATAATACTGCCTAACCCCTGGCTGAATTCAAAGTTCCATGGTCTCTGATTGAATTGTTTGCTGTGAGTGTGGTTTTCCAATACACAGAAATAGCTTCCATACTCAGGAGGATGTCCTCATTTATTTAAGTGGATCATACTGATCTGCAGCTGTGTGTTAAGCATGCGACTGGGGTGGAAGTGATTTCTTTAAGATGCACTAGTGAATACAGATGTCGAAGTGCTCAGTGTAATGTTTTATTTAACAACAATTTAACAGTAATGTTAGTATTTGTTTTAGCTCAGAGTCAGAAATCATTTCAGTGCTGCAATCACTCCCATTTTTACGTAAGGTATGCACTCTTGGTCTGTTATATTGCACCTGGTGTCTTTGATTACAGACTCTTGCAAAGTGGTGTAGTCTCTTGCATATGGTGCAACACTTTCCATATACTTGGGCAATGGCTGGGCTCATGAAGGCAGCCACATTTGGTGCACATTTTCCAGGGTTCTGCTACATTTTTAGAATGGCTTAATTCACTTGGAAGTCTTAAATGGTCCATTCTTACTTTTCAGTTGAGGTCTCTTCTTTTTCCATTGGACTCCAGTTCTTCTGCAGATACTCCACTCCTGTTACCATGTGATGTTCTCTCAGATGCACCAGTGAAGACAGACGCTGAAATCCTCCATGTAATCTAACTTCTTTTATTTAAGAACAAGATAGTAAAGTTAATATGGGTTTTATCTCAGACTCTATGTATTGTATTTGTTGTCTTACAGGCTGTTTTCTTATGATTCCTCCACCACGTTTTGTGCTCCACCCAGAGCATTTTCCTCCAACATGGAATAATCCTCTTAAAGCAGTGGTGGGCAACCTCAGGCCCAGGAGCTAAATGTGCACCTCAAGGCCTCTGTATATGGCCCTCATAACTGTCTTGAGGCCACTCCCATCACTGACTCTACTTTGTACTCTGAGTGTTTTTGTCTGACTAGAAGGTGTCCTTGCCTCTTGCTTGCCTAAATGGAGGATAGAAAGGGGTGTGTGAATGGGTGTAAAAGCTAGCCTATACAAAGATAAAATTCACATTTTTTGCTCCACCCACTTTTGCTGCTTCACCTGCCTATCACTGGCATGTAGCCTTTGGAAGGTGTTGGGGTTAATGGAATAAAACAATTATGTGGTTCTATCTCTAGCAAGGTAAAAATGGCACAAGAGTGAGCAATACCAGCCCCACCTCCACCCTCTAGCAAAATAAAGCAATCAAGTTTTCTTCAGTAAAGTATATAAAAATAGTTTTGCTCATGACCACTTCATGTATACAGTGATATAGGCACAGCTTAGAAAATCAGAAAGAATAAGGTTACTTTCAGTCCATGGTTTTCAGATTCTGTGGAGCAGCCTCATGCCTGATTAGTCCATGTGGTTAATGGAGAATTCAAAAAGAGCACAACGAAAAAGAAAGAGGAAGGGGAGGGGTGAAACAATAAACAGGCAGCACCTCTCCCTTACTGTCCTAATGTATGTACCTCCCTGCCCCCTCATGGTAGCTTGTGAGGTTGACTATCTCGGATAGAAGGGTGTTCCAAAGCAGCCCTTGTGCTGAAAAACATGCCCTAGTCCTGACTTACAGGGCTATCACCACAATAGTTTCTTAGACAATTCTGGTGTTTTTATCTTCACACTTTTCTTGACAAGATCAAGATGTATAATTTTTGCCATAAAAATACATAGCCAAATCCTGTGCCTTCATCTTGTAACATTAGAGGTGAAGTTAAGACGGAATGGAAAGCTAGTATGCAGTGTGAGGTCCTTTATGCCATCCTTGCTAAGTAATCCCAGAAGCATTCTTGAGAAACAGCATTAAAACTGTTTTGCTTCAGCCATCATTTTAGCAAGAGGGAAAATGCTTTCATTCTTCTCTTCTTTGCACCCAAATAAATCAATGGTGACTCCATTAAAACCAATAGTTTCTATCAATGTAAGGTGGGGAAATTTAACCACAAGGCAGAAGAAGTAACAAAAAATGAGGGTGTGTGGGAGGACGGGAGATGTATTGTTCTTCATTTTGCATTACATCTACTCTTTTAAAGGAAATGCAAATCTGAAGAAATGGCAATGGGCTCTAATGCTAAGATATCTTCAGTTTTCTATTTCTATTTGCTTTTTTTAGTTTGTGTCATTTCATATCATATTTTATAACAAACCTATGAAATGAGACATGAGTGAAATTGTCCAAGAAAAATCCAATCCACTATTCGTTATTCAACACTCAGAAGTGGAAGGGTGCTTAGGAAGCTGACTCATCTCTCTATCCTGCCTTTGGTTGTTGTTTCTGCCCACAGTAAAATTTGCTTTTTCAGACAGAGCTTATTCCTGTCGCTTTTTATAGTCCTGATCTTTCAAATATGCCATAATCTGATTCAAAATCTGATCTGTCTGTTGAAGTATGCAAGCCGTTATATGACGTTCATTGAGAGAGGCCAGGAGTATGACCATTTTGTAAGTCTTTGTCCAACGATCTTCCACATCTTTCTAATTCTCGGAGCAGACATAAATCTCTCCAAATGTAGATTCAAATCTTCTCTGTCAGATTGTTTCTGCATGTACAGCGACCTATAGAGAAACATCACATGATGTTTAGATTTTCTGACACACATTTTCAAGCTTTACCCATATGTCTTTAGCATTCTTACAGCCCATGCAAACATTTAGTGCCTCATCTGATAAAGAAGAAATAAGAAGAGACTTCACTTTGGCATGCTTATGCTTCCAGGATGCATTGGCTGCTTCATCCACTGCTTTTTTTTTTTCATTAATTTTTATTCAAAATTTCAAAAAAAACCAAAACAAACCAAAAAGAGAAAAAACAAATAAACAAATTAATAACTTATACAATAAAAAGTATGTTGACTTCCGATTTGTCGTAGATCAGCTATAAGTCTATTGTATATAACAAACCTGTCCCTAAATATATTACAAAGTCACTTTCTTCCTCCAATGGTTATCTTAATTAATTATCAAATCTCATTAACATCATATCATTTTGTTCTTTCCACAAAAAGTCAAAGAGAGGTTTCCAGTCCTTGAGAAATATATCCATCGATTCTTCTCCAAATAAACATGTCAATTGATCCATCTCTTCAAGTCTACTAAGTCCAGTAATTTCAATACCTATTCTTCCATTATCAGTATTAGGTCCATCTTCCATCTTCCATCCTTGCACACGTAATAATCTTGCTGTCATAGTCATATAGTAAGAGTCTGATAGGAATTTCCTTCGTCACAAATATTTCCTTGCCGTCAATTCTAGATGTATTACTGAAATGTTGTTGTAATGTCATATCTCTGATCCTCTTTTTTTCAGAATGCACAAGCACATCTCTTAAGAGTTTTTCCATTGTCACATATCTGGAGTTAATTCTGTAAACTTTCTCTATTTCAAGTTCCATCAAATCATTCCAGTCCATGAATTTTTTTGAAACATTGATAATTTTATCTCTGATATCTTCATCAAATCCTTCAGAGGTAGCGCTAAATTCCAAACAGTGATCTTTATCTCTAAGATCCATCACAGCCATAAAGTCCACGTCTTTTTCCAATTCCACATTTGATATATCAATTCCAATCTCCAGAACTTGCACCTTCCCTTTAATTTTTATTTCATTTTCTATTGCTTGTCCAGTTATATCTTTGGTCTCATCTACCTCCTTTCTCATAAAATCCTTTATTTCTTTCAGCTCCTGTTTCATTTTGCCAAATTCAATTTTCATCTCTTGTCTGCTTTGTCTCAGTTCTTGTTTCGTTATCTTAATCTCATTCATTATTTTCTGGAACATATATATAGAGAAAACCCCTCCCTGTACATCCAGGGTCTCAGCCACTTTCTTGATTGTCATTCTTAGGACCAGAAAAAAGCCCCTTCAATTTCTAATATAGCCACTATTCTCAAGCAAAGAGCAATTTATTTCTTTTTCCAGCAACAAAGGAGTTAATATTCCAAGCCTGTTGACATCATCATCTAGACAGCACGAACTGCCTTATCTCTTATGTGACCAAATTTAGTTCACAGCATCAAAATAGTTAGTGGCATAAAGAATAAGCAGATTCGTCAAAATGAAGTAGACCAGAAAAAATAGTCCCAGACATAAAGTACTCATATAATTCCAATTTTTTTCAGTTTAGATGCCCCTCATCCGTTTATATCTTTATAATGCTCAATTCCATGCCAGCTTTTTGCAATATAAACAAAGATAAGCTATTTCGATTTTCTTCCTCATTAATTCCGTGTATAAAAGAGAAAGGTATAACTCACCCAGGGATTTTTTGTTGCTGATTCTTTAACAAATCTCTTTTACTGTAACAATTTAATCTGAATGATAAGATTAGACAGAAGGATGCTTGCCTGTTAAAATCCGTTTTTCTTTGAAGAAAGAAAAAAACGTCTTGCTTAGTCAGTTTGAGCTTGCTTGAATTCCCTGGCTCCGTCCGACGCTGCTGGCTACACCTTCGTTCATAGGCGATCCTAATGAATTGCAGTCCCCAACAAACACAACAAAGCTCCTGTGGATGATCTCTTCGTTTCTCCCTTGCCTGGGAGAAAGTTTTTACCAGTCAAAAAACCCTTCTGACTGGTTTTAAAACTGAAAAAGCTTCCTCTGAGACGGCAGCTCGTCTCAGAGGCAGTCACAGGCGGAGCAATCTCCTGGGAAGTCCATCCACTGCTGAGGGTTCAGGATCAGTCAGGACTCCATGCAGATTCTGCCCTTCCAAAAGTGCTGTCATCCAAAGACTCCAAATGTGCATAATTGTCCTTCTCCAGCCTTGGGATGATTGTCTTGTGTTGATTCTTCAGCCATAGTTTACTGTCTTTTGTTCTGCTTTTCTTTCTCTAACCTAAAGTCTCATTTTGATCTCTTTTGTAAATCACACACAGTACTTAGCCTTTTTAGCTTTCAGGCACAACTTGCAGTTCAATGTAACTTACTGACACGCATAACCCTTTGTTATGGAAATATGCAGATACTCAATGTCTGAGCTGTGTGTGTTCCAGCGTGTGTATTTACCTAAGTAGCAGGCTTTTACCCTGCATTTAGATCACTGAGACTTCAGACTTAGTAAAATAAGAAAAGCTACTTTATTTATATAAATACATTGTAGATAGGAAAGGCATACCTAGTTCTAACTAACTAAGTTGGAGGCGCAATGCCCAGGCTTGGGTATTGCCTCATGGCTCAGGAGAGAGAGGAAAGACAAAGATGTCTTCTCTCTCCTCAGACAGTCAAAGAACATGACAAAGGAAGGAGGGGCAGGTCAGCTTCCCTGAGCATATCAGTTTACAATGGAAGGAAGTTAGGTAGAGGCACAGGTAAAGGTAGGCAAGCCTAGCCAGCTGGAAGACCCTAAGTCTATCTTCCTTCTGGAATACAAACAAAAGAACCCAAACAGGAGTTTCTCTTGCCCCACTTCCAACAGAAGAAAAGAGAAGGGATGATGCAGAGGGGGAAGGGCTGTAGCTCAATAGTAGAGCATCTGCAGAAGGTCCCAGGTTCAGCTCCCAGCATCTCCAGATAGGGCTAGGAAAAGGCTTACTGGTAAGCAGCTGCCAGTCAGTGTAGACAATATTGAGCTAGAAGGACCAATGGTCTGACTGAGTGGGCAGTATCCAACTAATTCCCTCAGCACAAGGATTATCACTTGCACAATGGAACTTGTCCCCTCCTCACTCTGTGCACACCCTATGTTCTGGCTCCCAACCAAGAAGTAGACTCAGAACTCAGGAAACTGGATTTTTCTGCATAAAGATTTATTCAAGAATTCAGTACAGGAAGGCAGCATCACATTCTAAGTCATAAATCAGGATTACAGGAACACTCTGGACTGATCCCTAAGCATTATGGAGGCAGCAAGATGCACTGTCGCAACAGAGAAAACACAAACTTTGCAGGACTTATATATCAATGAGGAATAAAGTCTGCACACTATGGCTTCATTTGAGCACTTTCTCACCTCTGCTATAAGGTGAGAGCTTATTCTGGAAGCAGAAAGAACACTGCCTAATTAACAGCATGTCTTCTCCAGCCAACGTCCTTAGCCATAGTGTTACCACTTGCTCTGATAAGCTTATGTTGGCTTTCAACTCTCTGCAAAAACTTCCTGTCGGTAGTAGACAAGGTGGGAGTCTGTGGGCTTTCCTTGACAGAAACACCAGCAGGCTTTCTGACCACAAAATGGCCTGAGGCTTCTGGAAGCATTTTCCTCAGATATACCCCAGCCCCTTTGCAAATGTTTGTAACCCACTCATTTCACTAATCCTGCCAAGGGGTCTCCATGAGAACCATGACACCCCACATCCTCTCCAAATCTGCTCCAGAGAGTTGGGACAGAACAGATTTAGGTGGTGCACAGGGGGAGGGGGAGGAGACTTGGCAAGGGATGAACTAGATCATAGCAAAGGGCATAGGACCAAAAAGATATCCCCCCAACATACAAGCTCTATTCCGGCATTTGCTATGTGACCTAAATGAACACATGAGGGGAGGGGAGAGAGCAGGCATGAGCACACTAGCTCTGTCCCCTCATCTCCATCCCTGCCACTCTCCATTCAGTCAGGAACTTGTGGAATGTCCCCATATGATGCAGAATATTGATTTTCTATCGCTATACATCAAGTGAAAGCCTTCATGAGTACAGGAGACTTCTTTACTGCAGATAGTTGCCCTTGAACTCATGCAGGACAAGGGGGACGAGGGGGTGGCACTAGCTCATTTGTGCCCAATCCCCTCCCCTCGTGTATTCATTTAAGTCAAATAGTAAATGCCTGAACAGGGCAACAAACAACATTCAATATATTACAGTGTTAGGAATGTAAAGGTCTCAGAAACTAAGAACAGCAAATTCCATATTCTAATAACTATTCATTCAAATTCCCATGCTGTTCAAAACTGCCCCACTATCATTCCCATGCAGGCAAGCATCCTACTCCTCAAACTAGCAGAAAACAATTTGTATACTGGCCACACCTAGAGATGGGCAAATATGTCAATTTCAGTTTCTCTCTCTCATTTTTCCAGTCTTCAGTTCTGCACATTTCCACAATAGTTTCCAATTCCCCCCCAAAAAAGTCCTAATGAAAATTCATTAGCACTTTAGTATAAATCTATCCTCATATACACATATTTTCAAAGCAAATTTGCCTAATATAATACATTTTGCATGTTATTTTCACTAATAGATGCACACTTTCCCCTAGTATATGCATTTTTGTACACATTACTTGGCTGGAGAACTGCACTGCAAAATTCAGAGAAGTGTAACTTTCGAAGGATAGCTTGCACATTGTTTCAGAAAATGTCAATTAGGCAAGTTCACCATTGAATGTGAACTGAATCAAATTATTCCCCTATCCTTAGCCTTTGCTGGGGGGGGGAAACGCTCCTCTGTTCACATCAGCCCATCTCCCAGTTCATGCCTCCCCTTCTCATCAATGAAAACAGGAGTTTGCTTTCCTCGGCTTATCAACCCAGTCACTATCTGCTACCATATTATTGATTCCTCTCTCTGACATTAAAAAACAACACGCAAGGAAACAACAAGGAGAGAAAGCACTCTAAGAAAAGGAACTTAGCTCCACCCTGACCTTCAGTCAGCGCTAAACAGAATATGGTCCACATAACAGTGGTCCAGCAATATTATTTCCAGGCAAAGGAAAATAGTCAGGACTTGCCTCAGCTAAAATCAGAATAAGAAGAAGCAAGACAGGCCTCTCTGGACAGATACTTCCACCTCTCCGTAGCCTGTTTCAAACAGCCCTTCAAAAGGCCAAGCTGAGATACAGGCCTGCCAACAATGGCACAATACTTTATTTACTTTATTATTTTGCAAGATGTATATACAGATTAATAAACAATACCTTGGGCAGAGCAATCCATCTCAGGGGAAGCCGGTGGAAGGGGTATTGGCAGAGAAGGAGCTGGTGGGAAGCTCCATGGCATCCATTTGGGAGCCATCGAGCCGGCAGAACGTCAGCTTAGACAGGAGCTGTGCTCAGAATGGAAAAGAAAAAGCTGGCTCTCATGAATACCCCTACTGGCAAGTAAGTGCTCCCCATTGACTTACATTATAATTATTTTCTTAGACCAACCAGTTTCTCAGTGTAACTTTGGCCTGGATCGGGACCCTCAGGAGCACTCCGAACAGGAGTTGGATGTTGTGTAAGTCCCCCCTCCTCTTACACGTCCTTTTCCAGGCCTTACACCAGCTTCCACCAGCATCGCTTCCACTGGGCTGTGCTTCCCCACCGGATCCCTGGCTGAGCCGGCAGGGTCCCAGATCCACTACAGCTGAGCCAGAGTGAGGGGCTTCTGCTGGTGGAACCTGGTGGAGCTGGGATACCACCGGCTCTGCCAGGGGTCTGCCACACCCAACTCCCCTCAGCCCAGCCTAAATATGAGTTGGATTGCACCCTAAACCATTTACATAAAATAGTATTAACTATTACTTAAAAACAGTGATAAAAACGGGCAACAAAAAACAGTAGACATAATAAAATTATCAAAATAAAGACAAAAATAAATAGTTTTTAAAATTATTTCTTCAGCAAGATTTATATACCCCTTAATCAAAAATATCTCTGTGATTTACATAAAATAATATACAATATTCATTTAAAAATTGCAGTAAAAACAGACACTGAAAACAGTAGCCACCTCATGAAATACTGTCCTCTCTCTCTCTCTCTCTCTCTCTCTCTCTCTCTCTCTCACACACACACACACACACACACACACACACAGAGAGAGAGAGAGAGAGAGCTAAAAAAAAGGCTTTTAAGGAAGAGTATTGTTTACATTCAAATGGGAAACTTATAAAGAAAAATCAGTCAGGGATCAGGAATCATACAACTGTATTTTGTCTACTTGAAATTCAGTATACTTTTGTAAAAGCCAAATAAGAGAGGAAAACATTTGTCTGTAATCATAGTTGTGTCCATCCTTTTACTGGTGCTACATATGTGTGATTCATTTTGATCTGTCACATCATAACAAGGTCATAACGCAGACCTTGTGGGCAGAAGACAGCATAAGTCCAAAATGAGAGGATACTTCAAAGCAGCCACACTCTTACTCATTATTGTAGCCCAGTAATATTTCTTAGATCAGGCTGCTTAACCACCCATTTACCAGAAAACTTTTGCGACATACATATTGTAACATAACATTATGCTCAGAAATAGTTCTGAGTTATTGAACTATTTCACAGCTTGTTATATTGAAAAGTGTGTTTTCTCTGAGAATGGAGCTACATTCCATTTCCAGCAATCTGACATAGATTTATGTGAGTTGTCAAGCTCAACACTTTAAAAGTGTAAACTCCCCCCCCCTTTTTAAAGGAAACTAAGAACTGTGGGCTGGAGGAGATGCCATATTTTAATACTCATGCTTTCTCTTAGATTAGAACTAGATGCCTATTTTCTGAAGGCAACTTCTAAAATTTACCTGCGTTTATTATGATGTACACAATTGCACTCCAAGACCCCCCTCCCTTGCGACAGAAAGAATGCAAAGCCATCTTTAAACCTAGCTGATTTTGACTGTGTTAAGTTACCAGATTAGGAACCAAAGAAAATGCAAGGCCTGTGTGAATCCTTTTAATCTATCCAGATGCTCCAAATCACAATTGCACAGGCTGACAACACACTGAGGAGAAAACAGATTCTTTGCCACAATTCCTTGTTGTGAAGCTTTCTGGTGAATGCTCTTCCTCAAAATAAAGGTTTTAGTTGGTAGAATGATTGGTTACATAGCTATTCAGCCTAAAGATTTCTATTTAACTGCATATAGGAGACTTCACTGTGTCATTATTTTCTCATTATTTTATTTGTAAGTTGCTCTTCTCTCCAAAAGGAAGCCAAAATCAGTTTTTAAAATCCCAGTGGTTAAATCAAATAGCTGGGCCAAACTCAATGGCTGAAGCCTACTGCACCCTCCCTGACAGTCCCCACCCCCTTCTTAAGGAAAACAATCCTAATCTTGGGGCAGGGGCAGGAAGTGTCACAGGGCAAGAGAATAGGCTAAGAGAGGCCATCCAGGTTCACTCCTGGTTGGCTTGTTCACCCTCCACTCTCTGGCCTGCTCTCTTGCCCAATACCATTGTTACCTTCCACAAGGTAAGGTTATTTTTCCCTTGGGAAGGGGGCCCAGCAAGGAGAGCAAAAGAGTGAAGGAGACGAGAAGGTTCAGGGAATGGGAGGAAATGGGTTGCTTGACTCTTCAGCTTGCCAGGGTTGCCAGGTCAGAAGCATCCCAAAGCCTGAGATTTCAGGGGCGGGCCCTAGCAATGTCACAGATTTATTTCTTGTTGTGAGCTGCCTTGGTTTCCAATTGGCAACCTTACCTCATAGGGTTGTTGGAAAGACTCCACATACACACACACACTCTGCACATATAAAAATATATACACCCCATGTAACAGTTTATTGTCAAAACCAGTTGGTCATTGCAGAACATTTTTTAAAAAAATCAGTATTAGTTTCCTACAAAATAAAAGCAGTGACACCTAGGTCAGCCCTGCCTAATTGCTTTTAAAAATAAGATTGGAGGGGGAGAGAAAGGTTTATAACACAAACACAATCCTTTGCTATGTTCACTCAAAAGTCCTATTGATTTACCACACATGTCTACTCAAAATAAATCCTGTTGAATTCAATAGAGTTTACTTCAGGTATGTGGGATTATCATTGCAGCTTTACTCCCAGAAAATCAAGTATAGGATTAAAGCTTCATATTGGGAAGGTTTTCAAAACAGGTTATGAATTAGACAAATAAACCGGACTCTTCAATAGCCCTTGAAAATTTAAACTTGTTTCATTCCTCATAATTGGAACAGAATAACACATTGTAATGCCACCATAAGCTGCATGTACACTTCTTTTAAATTTCTGTTCAAAAATATTTGAAAGATTAAAGTGAATAATATGCTATTTTGCAAGTAATTTTAAGATCCCCGCATGTACATTTTATTATAATCATAACTGAAATTGTTTACAATAAACAATTGCCTACCAAGATCCTGCTGTGATTTTTTGTTCTACGTCTCCTGACCTGCACATACAGAGAAAGGGACTTTTGCTACTGCTGAAAGCTATAAACCTACTCATTTATGAGATTTTCACACAAGCAGGAAAACACAACAGTTTTCTGGCCTTGCAATGGATTCTAGCTATTGCCTGGAGGACAACAAATCCCTTGTTAATCACAACCCTAACTTCACTTATTGGCTACCAACCTGAAAGAGTGCAGTTAGAGCAGCCAGCTATAAGCTCATTCAACAGAAGTGGGGGGGGGCTGACATTTTACTGTTAGCTCTTGAATCAGACCACCTAGAAACTTAATTTTTTAACATGAAAGCTGAGAGTCTTGAGATTGGGATGATTCACCCAGAGAGGACTCTAAACATCCAAAGTCTCTGGGCAAAACCTGGAGACCTGGCAACCCTACTTGAACAGTCGAAGAACCCTAAAGGGGTTTTTTTTTTAACTGACTTGAAAAGTCAAGCAGCCCAAATAATTTTTGGACCAAGCAAGTGAGAACTCATCTATCCCTGGAAAAGGGCTTTTAAGAACTCAAAAAATTATGCATGAAGAAATAAATGGTACTCTAGAACTAAAATTCTGATATAAAGTTTGCCTAGACAAAACTGCTAGAAATGTAGTCATTGTAAGCTCCATACAACTGACTGCTGTGTTTTATTAAATCAGAGTTTTCATGGTTGACTTACACCATCTGTAAAATGGGACAAAAAGTTCTCTGTGTACAATATTACATCTTTAATATGGTAACTTCATGGGCCAGGAGCAGGGGATCTTGAACCCCTTACTTTTTTAGGGAGCCAGGTCCCAGCAGGGTCCCTATGTCTCCAGCATCCTATGAGCCAATCAGCACAAAAGGAGTGTGTGTTAGCCACTGAAAAGAGTCTTCTAACTTACTTCCTTGCCATTTCTTGCTGATTGGAGCCATTCAGAGTGAAAGATGTTCCTATTAGCTCCTACTTCATAAAGCTAAGACAAGCTGTGGAGAGTGAGAATTTTGTAATTGCAGAAGGAGAGACAGTGAATCCTGATGATAGCATCCCATCTACATCATCAAGACGTTTGGTAGCAGCAGGAGATAAATGTGTAAACACTGAACTCAGTAATTCAAGCAATACCTTTGACTGTGAAAAAGGACAGTCAAATGGTATCAGAGAAGCAGAAAGCAGTATTCAAGCCTGACCAGATTATTCTATGATCTTAGAAGGGGCTGTGGCTGTAAAGAGGCATATCTGTGACTATCAGGAAGGGACCTGCACTTCTGAATTTGCCACTATGCTACTGGCTAGGAGTCACAAATGTGATAAATGTGTTTATTTGTTTTGTACTTTGCAGTACTATTTCATTCTCTCTTCTCTCTCTTTCTCTGCACATTGTACCACATGAGTCATCTCATTAGTCAGTAGAATTACTCACATCAATAAAGGCAACTCATCTGCCTTAATATTAGTCTATTTCTCTTTTTTTAAATAATAATGTATCGCAAAATATTATAATTAGAAATGCACCATCACACATTATACAAAGTAGAAATTAAGACTGCAGTTCTACAACACTTCTAGGGAGTAAGCCCTGTTCAATCCACTCAAATATACTTCCAACCAAGTAACCATGCTTAGGAATGGGCAGGCTGCATACCAAGACAATGAAGAAAGAATGGGGAAAAGATGGGAGAGCTTTCAGCTAAGAGATCTCCATAGATTTATGGGGAGTGTTTGGGCAAGTTATTATCTTAACCCATATTTTAAATTATCTGTAATACAATCAATCCTGCACCTACTTTACACTGTTGTAGTCATAATAAGTCACACGTATTTGATTTTTCATCCTGGTCCTATAAGCTATTATCTGTCCTGGCCAAGGCTATTGGAATCAGTCTCAGCCTTGCTGGTGTATTTTTCTCCAGTATGTTTAACAAGCAATTTCAGTATAGAATGCTTCATGTATCAGCTTACAGGTCACATAAGATTCTGCATCTCTACACAGCATAACTAGACATGACTACTCAAAGCTAAGCCATTGTCGCAGCAATTAGACACAACCCTTAAGTAGGTTTGGGTGGGTCTTTCTACTTGCATGAGAGAGGTGTCACAGAATGGGAATCCATGCACACACAAGTGCTCTTCTGGGGTGGAAAAGTGGGGGCAGTTGCCTGTGTGTCTGTGATGATGGGGGCAGTGGCACTTCATTGAGCTCCTCCTCTTCTAGAGAAGGTGCACATGGCAGCAGCAACAGGAGGAAGAGGGGGTTGGAGGGGAGGAGAAGGGACGGGCTCTTAATCAGCTGGCATTCCTTCTGTTGTAAATGGGGCTAAGGGGGAGGAGCTGTCACTGTCAAAAGTACTAAAGCCTACAGTCTCAGTACTTTCTGGTTGCAACTGACTAGGATCCTCTCCTAGGTCTCATTCTGTATCTTCATTGTCTTTTCTTCATCACTCCAGGACCGCTCTGCTGGGCTCATGACATCACCCAAGCCTCTTTCTCTGACTTTAAATCACACATGCGTGCAAAATAATGTTGTGAGTTTGGGGGCTGAAATGGATAATTCGTATGAGTGCCCTTCAAGCCTCCAATTTGGAATCCTGTGCCTTGGGGTAAGAAACTCGCTCCACTGGTCAGATGAGTTTCTTTTGTTAAGCTAATAGAGTGGCCAGGTTTGTTAATGGGTCTATCAGGTGCCCAGCAACTGTTGAATGGGCCAGGAAGACCCTTTTGTCATTGAAACTCTTCAGGAGAGCCTCTCCCCCCCTCCTGGGGCTGAGCAGAGGCTTGTGTTTGGAGTTGTGTCTGAGAAAGGCTGAAACTGGAGGCAGGCAGAGAGACTGGCTCTCTGCACCATGGCTTTAGGATGCCTCCTGTAACCTTGATGGAAAAGCTGGATACTGGACTACTGATGCCTTGGACCCCTCCATCCTAAGCTGAGGTTGGAATGTGTGTAAATAAATAAACCATATTTCATAAAGACATCACAGTCTCCACTGACCTTCTTCCCAAAGAAAACAAACCCAGGGCAGGCACAAGGACCCCTGGAAATCTCACCGCTCGGAGATTGGGGTGGCACGCAACAATAATGTGTCACAACACTGAAGATAGAAAAAATATAATGAAAGGAAGGACATCAAATCAGCATCAGATATCTGTGCCCCAAGGTGGCTCCTTGTAGCAGGGACCTAGGATTAACCCAGAATGTTTGAAATAAAACTCCATAATATTTCACATAGTTGAAACATTCTTTCAGTGGTATTAAGCTCAATATTCCCACAGTGTATCAAATCACCAGATTGCCATCATGCTTTAAAGATGTTAGGCTGCTATCCAGATCCCTGACTCGCCACACTGGAGGGGTTTGAATGGGGGGTGGTTTTCCTCAATCCAGCCCCAAACACCTTCACTGGCATCACTCCTCCAGCACATAGCTCCATGTTCAGCCCATTGAAAGTGGAGGCAGGTGGAAATGTGGGCTGGTGAATTCCCACCAATGGTAGCCCCCAGAAAGCCTCAAAAAGGGGCAAGGAGAGGCTGAGCTGACCCAGGAACCACAGGCATCAGGCCCAATCACTATGCCAGCTCCAGACTGGCATGGTGCAGAACAGGCTTTTGTCTGTCCCCCACCTTCTGCCCTGCTAGGCATGAACAGCAGGGCTGTGGCTGCAGTGGTGACTGTAGCCTGCTGCCACACAGACCCGATTATGATTGCTCTCTTAGTTACTAGCTATATAGCCAAAATAAGGGCAACAACTTATGAGCTGCTTCCACTCATCCACATCTAGCTTGCTTTAAAATGAAGCACCTTTTCTTGCTAACTACAGAACCTCCTTAACAGTGCACACTTCCATAACATGCATAGTGTTATCTCAATGAGCCTTTCAGCAGGTGCAGATGGGAAGAGCAGAACCCAGACAGACGAGAACTGTTTACTTTCAGCTGAAGGAGTGTTTGGTCTGGAGGGCGGCCATCAGATCCTTCGTCACTCGCTCCTCCATTTCACTGCCCTCCTTGTAAGAATCAGTCCATTTAGCTACTGAGGCAAAACTCATTATTACATAATGATAGCCAAGATTTATAAAGAGACTTTATGAACGTTGCATTTGCTAGGCTAGAATCAAGTGCCTCACCCTCACCCCCCCAAAAAGTGAACTCAAGCAGAAAAGACTGTTAAACAAGGATGCTATTCATTGGATGGGGGTGGGGGGAGAGAAGAGTTATCCACATCAATTCACATGAATTCTGCTATTTGTCTGTGTGTAGGTGGGAGCAAGAAGCTACCATACATTTACGGAGGCTCAAAGTACTACAGATGACTACTGAAAAATGGCTTGAGAGAAGTGATGGATGAGTCCTCACATTAAATAGCACGTTTGGGGTGATAACGTAGTGTATCTTGATAGTACTTTGTAAAGATGAAATAACTCCAGCTAGGCCAGTGCTCTCTCCATCAGAAAGAAGTACCAGCTGGAAACGATTATTTTTTTAAATCTGCAAGGCTGGGATTTGCATAGCCCAAGACTCCACCCTAAACTAGCGATTATCAAATCTGCCAAATTAACTCAAATAATTTGGCAATGAACTTGGTGGCAAATACATCACACCATAGTACAGAACATCTCTCTAACTTCATGTGAGAAGGTATAGCTTTTTCTTTATGTGCTAGTCTTCCTGTGACAGTTGCTTCCTTTTAGAATGCTTGCAGGAAGGGAGTTTTGTCAAGGAATAGGCTGGATGGGAGTCACCGCAGATTAAATTAAGATTGACCCCTATAAAAAGCCCAAGCACAATAGAAAAAGGTTGTCTCTGGATCCACGTTCATCTAATGCACCAACACTGCAGATAACTAGGCAATCCTATATACCAATTCTGCTAGGGTGGTGGGGAGCTATACCAGTGGAATGCAGGAAATCACACTTTTGAAAAGGGAATTCCGTCTTCTGTCATATATTGGTCACTCTTACTTGCATTAATTATCGGGCCAAACTTTGAGTACATTTCTCAGTTTTGCTCTTAGTTAGACAACTTCTGCTGTACTTCAATGGGAAAATATTCAGAAAATGTAGCCTTCTAAATTCACGTCCAGGAAGAAGCACCTAGACCAGATATGGGAAACCTTTTGGGCCTCCAATTCTTGCAGAATTGGCCATAATCTCTGGCCATTGGTCATATTTGCTAGGGCTGATTGGAGTTGTACTTCAGTAAAATCTCTAGGCCCAAAAATTCCCCATTCCTGACCTAGACAGATGTGGCACTGCTGTGTCTTCCCCAGAATAAGGGCAGAACACTCACTGTTGTGCTGGTTCCAGTGCATCTCCACCTCTCTCTTCTGAAAACCAGGGCCCCTTTTTACTGTAAAACCTGGTGGGATCAGCTTGAGTGCACTTTCTGTAAAAAAAAAATCAGCTTCAAAGAGACTGCGCAACTGAAGAGCAGATCAATTCGTTGCCCCTCCAGGTGTGGCTAATGGAAAAGCTTTGCTCTGGTGACCAGTGTGTTTACAGCCTGAGTCTCACTGGAAAGATTTCTAACAAATTCCTCTGCATGCTCCTATCCTGTACATTCCCATGACTTTACCAGTTTGTTACACACCTACACGACTATTATTCTAATTGTGATAAGCAGACTTAGAATAATACATGACACTAATGCTGGTTTTCGCCCAACAGTGACCAACAGGAGTCAAAATACAAAGTTGGAGTGGGGAGGAATTTTAATTTTTCAATCTGTCACAAATTTTAGATGTTGCTGTTTCCTAACAGAAAAGCAATAAAAGTGGTGGTAGTAACATATATTTAGTCCAGGTTTGCAGAGAGCATTACTGTTTTTTTTCTGACAGTTGAGTTAATATCAATATTACTAAGACTGAAAAAACTTGAATAACATATCCCTGGAATCTCAACATTTTTCTACTTATGACCATTTAAACATTGTATTCAATAGCTTTTCCAGGTCATTCACAGGTATATCAGTTATGGAAGCTTTAACTAACAAATCTTTAACATATTTTGCATATTTAAAACAGACTGAGACCACTTTTCAACTGAATATGATGTCAGAATGTGACAGGTACATTTGTCACATTCCAGAGTGAGTATATCAGTCAGATATTTTTGGTATGACAGTTAAAACAGAAATAATTCACCATGTTGACATTTAAAATAGTTCGGTTTCAAAGTTGACATCGCATTGAAATGATTTAGGAGCATATATTTATTTGGTCCTACGTTTCTATGGCCAGGAATCATATGAGAAATTTAGGAGACTCATTTGAATTTTTCTGATAGATGGATGGTATCTTTTATCCATTCATAGAAGATTTGACTCTGTTACTGGTCAGTGCTATTGCATGACACACAGTCACTTCAGGAATGCACAGATTCCTGCAGTAGCTGTTCTTCCTGGGTTTGGGGCCAAATTAAATGTGGCATTAATAGTAGGCATGCAGTTAAAATGCATGTGTATGTTATGTAAACAGCAGCCTTGTAAATGAACCACGGGGGATGGGGAAGGGAAGTTTTTCTCTCACAGCCACATTCCAGATAAAAACTGACTCTCAGAGGCAACCATCTGCATTTCAAGGGAAGTTTCACTTGAAATGAAAACAGTAACCTCAGAGGGTTATAATGTGGCTAAGAGAGAGAGATGACACTAATGGCAGCTTCCCTTGAAATGCAAATAGGAGCTTTGAAGTAGGGGTATAGTCAACTGGGGTCTTGGGGTGTGTGTGTGTCTCAGACCCCTTACTTTTTTGGGAGCAGGGTCCCAGCACGGTCTCCAGCATCCTATGAGCAAACCAGCATGAAAGGGGGGGGAGTGTTAGCTACTGAAAAGAGTCTTCTGATATGCCTCCTTGTCCTTTCCTGCTGATTGGAGCCAATCAGAGTGAAAGGAGGTGAATCAGCCTCTGAGAAGGCTCTTTTCAGTAGCGAACATTCCCCCCTTTTATGCTTATTGGCTTCTAGGGATATCTGTTGTTGTGAGATAAGGCGTTAACAAGGATCTCATTCTCAATCCAGCAGCAAAAAGGTGTGTGTTGAGCTGTTACTATCATGAAGGGACCCTGCACTTCTGAATTTGCTGCTATACTGCTGCTTTGGAGCAATTATTTTTGTTAGAGCTGAGGCAGAGAGAGTAAGAGTCATACTCCCCTTCCATACACACCCCCAATGTCCTGAGGCTGCTCAGGCTTTCTCCCAAGGCTAGTATTTAAATATTAAAAGGTATTCATATTAATTTCATTCCTGTAATTAATGTCACATCAAGCTTGGTCCCAAAACTATGGCTGTTCCCTAAAATGGTGCTTAAAGATGGAAACGACCTTTGCAGTTAAGTTTCACTACTTTTCCAAAGATAAGCTCTCCTCTCCAATCCCTAGTCTTGCAGAGTTTAGAACAGTGATAGGGAACCGTTGGCCCTCCAGATGTTCCTGGGCTGCAACTCCCATAATTCCTGGCCAATTGGCCATTTCGGCTGGGACTGATGAAAGATGGAGTCCATCTAACATCTGGAGGGCCAAAGGTTCTCCATTCTTGGTTTAGTATATACATACATAGCCCTAAAGGGAAAAAATTGCTTCATAGTCTTCAATTTCGTACCTTTCAGCATCTCACAGAAGAAAATAGCAACACACACGCGACACTCCTATTCCATACCCATAAGATCACTTTTCTGAGCTCTGCATTTTATTATCCATTGCTCATATACTCTGCAATAACGCTGATTTAAAAGCCAAGATTTTTTTTAAAAGCAACTTTATGACAGTATACTGTCACACAAATTATACCCAGTGTGTGAGTTGGCAAGCTGTATACTGTATTCATCATGTGCATGCATTTATCTTTATGTGCGCTAGTGTCAATATATTTTGGAGAGATTAGTTCTAGAGACCCGGGGGAGGGAGCTGTATCCTGATAAATGACGACTCTAGCAACTCACATGAATAAAATGTTAACAAGGCATCCCCTTGAGGCAAAAATAGGGACAAACCAGGAACTGTGATTTATCTGGGTCAGGAAACCAGAATAAGGAGTGTGCCTGGTGAACAGGAACCATTTCGATAATATGTAGGTTGCATTCTTCCACGTTGCACCATCAATAGATTACAGAGGGCTATAATCAACTAGCTTTTACTTAGAGTAGACCCATTAAAATTAATGGGCCTAAGTTAGTCATGGTCATTAATTTGAATGGATCTGTTCTGAGGAAAAGTTAGTTGCATACAACCCTTAGTGTTCTGAATGTAGGGTTGCCATATCGCCTGGTTAGCCGGGTTTTACCCAGATTCTTTGCATGCCACCCAACGCCCATTTAGCCCCTTAGGTGGCCCAGATTCTCAGCTTTAATTTTTTAAAAAATTAAGTTTCTAGGTGGTCCGGTTCTCGAGATATACATAAAAACATCAGCCGCTCCCCTACTGTTAAATCTTTCTTTAAACAGTACTGTATAGCACTTTGTAGCTTTAACCCCACCCGTTCAGCATTGCAGCCAATCAGTGAAGCCAGGATTGCATTTGGTTGACCTGAGGCAGTGTCTAGAAAACCTCATTGCAATGCCAGAAAATGGTGGTTTCCCCCCTTGTTTATCTGAAAATCTCATAAATTGGGTAAGTATATACATTTCAGTTTTTTCCCTCTTGTGTGCAGCAGTCAGATCCTGGGCAGTGTTTTCAAAACCTTCCCAATACTTGATTTTGTAAAAGCAATGCTAATCCCATATGCCCAGAGTAAATCCCATTGAATTCAATAGGACTTACTTTTGAGTAGACATGGTTATGAATGTGCTGAAAATCAATGGGACTTTGGAGTGAATGTAAAAAAGAATTGTGTTTGTGTTCTAACTCTTTCTCTCCTCCCTCTCCAGTCCTATTTTAAAGCAAGTAAGCAGGGCTTACTTAGGTATTACAGTTTTTATTCTGTAGGAAACTAATACTGATTTTTTAAAAACTAATACTGATTTTTCTGCAATGACCAACTGGTTTGACAATAAACTGTTATATGGGCTGTATGTATTTATACATCTGCAGTGTGTGTGCGTGTATGGAGTGTTTCCAACAACCCTGTGAGGTAGGGTTGGAAACCAAGGCAGCTCACAACAAGAAATAAAGCCATTTAAAATCCAATAACCATAAAAACAAGTATAAACAGTTGCAAAACAGCGTAAAGTGGCATGATTCGGAATTTTGGGTTGTGTGAATGAAGTTGCTTATCACTTGAGGTTGCATTTCTGTCCCTGTTTGAGTAAGCCCCACTGATTACACTGGGGCTTCTGAATAAATAAACCTAGGATTGCACTATAAATATCTTTACAGTTTGTGTAAATAATAAATATATTTGATACTCATGCTTATATAAATATTTCTTCATTGGTTTTTGGGGAGGAATCCTGACTGGTTGTGAGATGCTTAGTTTTCTACCTTACTCATAGGAATCTTGTTGTGGTTGGTATGGTTGTTGTGGTTGGTATGCTTAAGAAATCATGGTACGAAATGGCCTGAATCAGTATAAGGCAGATTCCTTGGTTCCTAAAAGTAGGAAGAGATTCATGGGCCACAGTGACTCCAACATTTATTTATGTATTTTTATTTACAACATTTATATACCGCTTTATTGTAAAAAAAATCTCAAAGCAGTTTACAGAAAGAATTAAAACAATAAAATTATTGGCAAAAGCATTAAGGACAGATACTCAAAAACATTCAAAATAATAAAACCAGCAATGAGTTAAAAACAGATTTAAAAACACAATAGCTTCCACATGCCTGGAGAGGCTTGCCTCAAGAAAACTGATTTTAGCAGGTGCTGAAAAGAGGCGTCTGCCTAATGTCAATAGGCAAGGAGTTCCAAAGTGTAGGTGCTGCCACTTTACAGGACTGATTTCTTACAAGAGCAGAACAAGTACTGTACTATGTGGTACCCATAACATGGAAAGCACAGCTTGAACTTGGCCTGGTAGCAAATCAGCAACCAATGCAGATTTCAGAGCAGAGGTGTTATGTGCTGATAGGATCTCACTCATGTCAGCAATTGTGCTGCAGCATTCTGCATTAACTGCAGTCCCCAGGTCAGGTTGTGTTGCATGGGGATTTCTGTGACCTTGGCTGACTGGCTGCTAGGATTTTTTTAGTTTGGGTTTTTGGTTATGAATCCTGACTGGTTGTGGTATGCTGAGTTTTCTGCCTTACTCATAGGAATCTTGTTGTGGTTGGTATGGTATTACATTTAGGAAAGTGTTACTGCCTTTTGTGTTGTTGTTTTCCTATTTGCATTTCACTTATCTTTAACCTCACTCCGTTACAGCCATAGAAGCAACAGCAGATTATGCAAGATAATTAACTCCCATTAGTGATAAGAGCAAGAATTTATAATTATTATTTTAATTAAAACAAGAGGCTTATGAGTACTTTGAAGAGGACCAGATATTTATTTTCTTTCTGAACCCAGGAATGGGTCTTTCATGATGTTGGGGGGGGGGAGAGCAGGAGAGTAGTTGATAAGACAGACATCCTGGCACTGGTAATCTAATTAGCAAGGTATGTGTGGGGTTGTTGCATACTTCCAGGCCCATTTTCATTTTGAGTATGGAGGTGGAAACTGTGTAGATGTGGTTGATCAAAGGGAGAAGAAATTTTGAGTTAAGCAAAGCTCTGCTTTTATAAAACCTAAGAAACATACAGATACTTTGAATGTCTGAGTGCCTGCACCAGTGGAATACTGGAGGAACTTGTAAAACTTGCTGCAACAGTATTTAGAAATGAGCATGTGGTGTGAAATACTCCTTTTCCTAACATTTTGGCTTCTTGTTTTTCCCCACCCACCACATCTCTGAAATATATCGTATATGTAATGGTTAACCATACTAAAAAATGTTAATAAGTTTATTTCGGTCAATGACCAGCAAAGGTTAACCATACTGCTGCCCTGACTTACTTTATGTTTGTTGCTATTTTGTGTTTTTATTATGTTTATATATTGATTGTGTATTTTTATTGTTTTTATTATATTTGTAAGCTGTGCTGAGCTCTGTTTTTAACAGCAGAAGGGCAGGATATAAATCCTCTTAATCAATAAATATTCCATAGTGTTGGAAACTAGAGTCTAGGCATTTAAGGCTGAAAATGTTGCTTTTTAAAAAAAAGATTTCTCACATCTTTCTCCAGTTTTTGGTGGTAATTCCTAGGCACAAAAACAAAACAACTGGACAATCCAAATATTAATATGCAAATAATTTGCACAATATGCAGATAATATGCAAATTAGCCTGTCCGGATTTGTGGAACTGGAATATGGCAACCCTATCTGAGTGATGGAGAAATTTAGGGTTAGCTTGGATGCTATACTCCCAGAAGTCAACTTCCAGCCTGCATATATGGATAAAAAGTGGGAGCCTATAGAACGTTAAAGTGTGGCAAGCTGTTGTTCATTGTTCCAGTCAGTGAGTCATGCCCTTTTCCAGAATGCTCTGTTCTATCGCCCCTTCTATCTGGTTATCTGTTTTTTCTTCCCAACTAAATACAGCTCTTCACTGCTGATTTTTTTTGTGGGGGAGTGTCCCTAGATTTTTTTTTCTACCACTGCAAACCTCAGGGTTTCTCCAAGCCTGCTGATACCTTCCTCTTCCATGTGGTTGGTACTGTTTTAGCTACATAAGTAATGACACTCATACTAAAACGTCTGATAGAGGGACCAATAGGGACCTGCATGAAAATGTTGCAGCGTGAAGTGCTTCTGAGCAGGATTGCAGACACTCCATTCCACTTTCCACCCTCTTTTTCCATTTCTCCTCTTATCAGACGTCATTCCATATTCAACAACAGTGCTAAGCCTTAACGTGCTTTTTTGTAGGGAGGACTCCCCTCCGGGTGTTTTTTCTAACTCCCCCCCCCCCCAAGATTCTAATATAAAATATGCTGGGCTAGATGGGCCACTGACCTGGTCCAGCAGGTTCTTCTGGGCCCGTTGTGGTCAGGCTGCCAGCCGATTTGCTATTGCTGCTGCTACTTGTAGTGATAGCAAAACTGTGTGCTACTACTAATGGTAAGCTCAACCCCAAGAAATTGTTAGAGAATTTTTCTTCCCCTTCAAGAAATTTCATCAAATGGTTCTGCACCCCCTATTTCTCTGGTCACAAACGGAGTTAAGAATTCTGAAAGACCACTTATGCACAGATCTAGTTTGTATACATAGATCATGTTTCCTTGGCATGATGATACATCCTTGAGGATACTGTATATAAAACATTGCCTTTTACTGCATTAGACATTGTACTGAAGTATCAAGTACTGTCTAGCGCCAACTGATTTCCAAGGTCTCAAATAGAGGATTCCCTCTCTAATGTAATAACCAGCAAATAATATCAGATTGTCTCCCTTCTACATGGTCAGCATCCATCCATCCATCCATTTGTGAAATATTCTGCTCAGGGAGGCAAGCCTGGTGCCACCATTGCCTGTTTTTTGGCACCAGTTAAAAACATTTTTATTCACCCGGGCCTTTGGAGTTTAATTTTTTGTCTGTTTTTAGTTAGGTGGAAAGGAGTTGGATCTTGTTTTTATGTATTTATTTTAGGATGTTTTTATTCTTGGTTTTTTTATATCTTTTTTTAATGTTGTACTTCGCTTTTGCGAGTTTCTTTTTGAAAAAAAGGACAGATAAATAAATAATACACACCTATCTCTTAATTCTTTTTTTCTTCTTAGTTTTTCCTTTTAAAAAATATTAGCAGAATAGCCAAATCAGTAGAAGGGATAATAAGAAACAACATATAGGGAAAGGGCATAACTCAGTGGAAAAGCATTAGCTTTGCATGCAGAAGGTGCCAGATTCAGTTCCCAGCAACTTCAGGTAGAGCTGGGAGAGCCGCTGACAGTCAGAGCTTATCCACATGGGAGCATTTCTTCATAGCAAATACACAGCTTTTACCATCGTAATAGATTTGCAAGGTCCACACTTCATGCTCAATGGTAGCTTCAAATCCATGGTTTTCCATTCACACAAGTAGGCATTCCTCTGGGAAGGATTTGTGTCACTGTTGGGTAAAAAATATTTTACATATTTACTCCCTCTGGTTGCTCAGGTACTGGGCATGTGCAAATGTTTTTGACCTGAGCAGCATTTCCACACCCTCTTGCCCCCCTACTTCCTGAAGTTAGGTGGCTGAAAAGAAGTGGGGTAATCTGCCCCCATTTCTCCGCTGCCCCTTGCCTTTTGTGACTTATTTTTTCCCTGCTGGAAAAACAAATCAACATAAAATTGATATTTTTTAAAAAATATCAATATCAATATTTTCTGAAAATACCAATACTAATATTGGTATTTTCTCAAAATATCAATGTCAATATTTTGAGAAAATATCAATATTGATATCGACATTTTTGAAGCGACCTTTTTTTAAAATCCACTTTTATTTATTTATTTAATTTGTATCCCACCCTTCCTCCCAGCAGGAGCCCAGGGCGGCATTTTAGGAAATGAATGGAGTGAAGGAGGGTTGCTTGGAGAGAAAGGAAAGAAGGGAGGGCTGCAGCAAACTGTGAAGGGGGGAGGACTGAGCAGTCTGAAGTTGCTAGATAACGCACTGGAAACAAAATGGAAGTCATGGGAGAGTTAGTGGGAGGAGAAAGGGGAGTAGCTGAAAGTGACGATTCCCCTGCCCACTAAAAATCATCAAAGCAAAAAGATGTGTGGAGCAGAGTGGAGCTGTATTGTTCTAAACTTTTCATATCATCAGCAGATTGGGTTCGTATGAATTTACAGTGGGGAAACTGCATGATAGCTTCTGTTTGCCAGTAATGTCATGTGAACTATGCGAATTAAAAGAATATATGGGAAATGACTGCAAGACATCTCAATGTACAAGGAGGCTTAGTGTGGTGTGTTCCATCCCCCTGTCCCATACTCCTGTCTCATGCCCCTGCATCCCAGTCAGGTGGGCTTATTGCTTTCCTTCTTATCCGGCCTATGTAGAATACAAAAGTACATACGTCTGAGAAGCGTTGTTGATATAACACAGATGAGGTAAGAGAGGCTTTTAATGGGCAAAAATAGATAGTGTATGCCAACAGATCAATAGGAAGGATGTTTTCACACACTGCTAAGCCCTGGGAACTTGGCCTTCAAAGGTAGCTGCAATGAATCAGGCTACTACAATAAGAGGACACTGACCAACCAAATTGATAAACAAAGGCAGAAACATGAGGCCCAAATTTTAAAAAAACATCCACACAGGTATAGCGAGTTAAAGTCACAGATGCAAACTTGCACCCAAGTCCAGGGGCTCATTTGGGTATAAATAAGGCTCCCTAATGCCTGCTCAGGGAGCGTCAGCACAGATCCAGGCCAGTTGGGGGTGCTGTGTAGGTGTCAGGCCCAGGATGGGACTCAGGAACCAGGCTTGTGGTTGAAAGCAATTCAGTTTTTATTAAGGTAACATCCAGATAAAGACTGCGCCTTCTCATGAAGCAACACAGAGTTACAGATCCTGCGACGTGGAAGAAAGTTGACAGAGCAAGGGGCTGCTTTCCCGCCTGTCTCTTAAGAAGGGGGCAAACGGGCACGCAGCCTTTCACTCCTCCTTAACGGACCCTCAGTCACCGCCCTCCTTCCTTCCCTCCTCTCTTGTCTTTTCAAATGTCTTCGAGTACGCGGTGAGGGGGGAAGCACGGGCCCCTCCTCCTCTGAAGTCTCCGACTCCGGTATGGGGGAGAGGGGGGGAGCAGAGGAGGCATGTGAACTTCCCGAGAAGCCTCTGAATCTACCAAGCCTTCAAGGTTCCCGTAGCTAGGCAACTCTATCTCTGGAATTTCCTCTGCTTCTTCTTCACTCCATTGTGGTGAAGTTATCCCCCCCTTCTCTCTAGTTCTCCTGAATCCCATTCCTCTAAATCCCCGGGACTCCAACCCTGCACCTCGACATCACCCCCTCTCTCAGGCTGTGCTCCCCCCCCCTGACTGGCTTGGGGCGATGGGGAAAACATTGATGGAAAAGTTTTACCAATTCTGGAGCATGCACATCAGTTTCAGCTTCCCAGGATCTATCTGCTGTTCCATAGCCCTTCCAGTGAATCAAATACTGCAATTTGTTGCGCCTTATTCTGGAGTCCAGAATTTCCTCAACTTCAAACTCAGTCTGCTCATTTACCAGGAGTGGAGCCCCTGGAGGCTCCTCTGGCCGTAAATCACTGGGAGGGGCTGCTTTCGTTAGCAGAGATCGATGAAACACAGGGTGCATTTTGAACATGTCTGGTAACTTCAGTCGATATGCCACGGGATTGATTTGAGCCTCTATTTCAAAAGGCCCCACCCTCTTGTCTTGTAATTTCCTACATTTGCCTGGCATCTGAAGGAAACGGGTGGACAGTCATACCTGGTCTCCTGGTTGGAGGGGAGGCCCTCTCTCCTGTGCAGATCAGCAACTCTCTTGTACTCCGTCTTGGCTTCGTTTAACTGCTGTTTCAACGTCTGTTGCGCAGCTTGTAATTCCTTCAGAAAGTCTTCTGCAGCTGGCACCAACACCCCTTCTGAGCTGCTTGGGAAGGCTTTAGGATGAAATCCATAATTAGCAAAGAACGGGGTTTGCTTAGTGCTGGAATGTAAAGAGTTGTTGAAAGCAAACTCTGCAAAATGCAAATATGACACCCAGTCAGTCTGTTGGTAGGACACATAACAACGTAAATATCTTTCCAAAACAGCGTTCAGTCGTTCCATCTGACCGTCTGTCTGGGGATGATGAGCTGAAGAGAGTTTTAGCTCCATCTGCAGCTGTTTCCACATTGCTCTCCAAAACTTAGCTGTGAACTGGGTTCCTCAATCCGAAACTATACTGTTTGGCAACCCATGCAACCGGTAGATTTCCTTGATGAACAGCTTGGCTGTCTCTTTTGCCTCTAAGGCCCCTGAACAAGGAAGAAAATGCGCCATTTTGGTGAATAAATCTACCACTACTAGGATGGCCGTCATTCCTTGTGACTTTGGTAGATCAGTTATAAAATCCATGGAAAGGTCCTTCCAGGGTTCGTTTGGGACAGGTAGTTGTTGCAACAGCCCTGCTGGTTTTCCTGTTTGTGTTTTCGTTCGCATACAGACAGAACAGGATTTTACGTAGTCTTCAATATCCCGACGCATTTTAGGCCACCAAAAGTCCTTAGCCACGTTCTGAATGGTTTTGTAAATACCAAAGTGCCCCGCGGTGATGGAGTCATGACATTGACGTAGGACTCTGAGTCTTAACTCTCCTTCTGGCACATACCTGGCTGCTTTAAACCATAACAGTCCATCTCGCCAGTGGAAACTTACTTCAGGGTCTTGATCCTGTCCCACCTCCTGAATATATCATTGCATGCCCACATCTGCCTGTTGGGCCCTTTTGAGTTCTTCTTCCCATGAAGGCTGACATGATCCCAACGTCAATTTCTCTGGTGGGATCACGTACTGAGGCTGGTCCTCAGACTCGCTTTCTTTGAATTGTGGCTGCCTGGATAAGGCATCTGCTCTCTGGTTTTTGGCTTGGGCATGGTAAGTAATCTTGAAGTTGAACCTAGTGAAGAACTGGGACCATCTTATCTGTCTCTGGTTCAGCTTTCTGGCTGTTTGTAGGCTCTCTAGGTTCTTGTGGTCGGAGTGCACTTCGATCTGATGAGAGGCCCCCTCCAAATATTGTCTCCAGTTCTCAAAAGAGTCCTTGATAGCTAATAATTCCTTCTCCCATACTGTATAGTTCTTCTCTGCAGGCTGTAACTTTCTAGAGAAGTACGCGCAGGGTGCAGCTCCTTCCCTTCTTGGTCTAATTGCAGAAGGACCCCGCCGATGGCAAAATCAGAAGCATCTGCTTCCACGACGAAAGGGCGGGTTGGATCGGCAAAGCGCAGAATGGGCTCAGTAGCGAATCTTCTTTTCAACTCCTCAAAGGCATTTGTAGTGTTCTCTGTCCATTGAAATTTCTTCTTTCCCCTTAAACAGTCAGTCAGAGGAGCTGTTAATTTGGAAAACCCTGGGATGAACTTCCTGTAATAAATGGCAAACCCTAGAAAACGTTGTACATCCTTTTTGGTAACAGGTTGGCCCCAGTCCAATATACAACTCACTTTCCCTGGGTCCATCTCCACTCCCTCCGCTGAGATTCGGTACCCAAGGAAGTCCAAAGACTTGAGGTCAAATCCACATTTCTCTAGCTTAGCATACAGATGATTCTCTCTCAGCCTCTTCAACACAGTTTTCACATGCAGGTCATGGTCTTCTTGATTCTTTGAGAACACTAGGATATCATCCAAGTAACAAATCACATACGTGTCCAACAGATCTCTAAACATGTCATTCATGAACTTTTGAAACACGTCTGGACTCCCCGATAGCCCGAACAGCATGACCAAATATTCAAACTGACCGTAAGAAGTCAGAAATCCTGTTTTCCATTCATGTCCCTCCTTCATTCTGACCAGATTGTACGCTCCTCTTAAGTCCAGCTTCGTGAAGATTTTTGCTGAGCGTAGGCGGTCTAGTAGCTCTGAAATCAAGGGCAGTGGGTAACTGTTAGGGATGGTGATCTGATTCAATGCACGGTAGTCGTTACAAGGTCTGAGCTCCCCCCCTTCTTCTTCACAAACAACAGGGGCGCTCCAGCAGGGGACTGTGAGGGACGTATGAATCCTCGCTTCAGGTTCTTTTCCAGAAAGTCCTTCAGGGCCCCCCTCTCAATTTCTGTGAGAGAGTAAATTCTCCCCGATGGGATGCTGGCTCCTGGCACGAGATCAATTGCACAGTCGTAAGGGCGGTGGGGGGGTAGAGTCTCTGCCTCTTTTTCATCAAATACGTCTTTGAATTCCTCATACTTCGAAGGGAGGGTCACTTGCTCACTCTCTTGTACTGCCCCCGCTAAGGTGTTTTTGATTCCTTCGGGTTGACAGTTCTCCTGACAATACTGAGAGGTGAACCACACCACCGCCTCCTTCCAACCTATTTTGGGTTCGTGCTTGGCTAGCCAGGGCATTCCCAGAATCACCTCAAAGTTCGAGAGATCTGACACGTACAGCAAAATGAACTCCTCATGCCCAGGAATTTGGAGTTTCAATTCCTCCGTGGCGTGTGTCACCCCTCCTGACTTCAGGGGTCTCCCATCGATGGTCTCCACAGATAGGGGAACGTCCAGTTTCCACCTAGAAATTCCATAACGCTTGGCTAACTTTGCATCCATAAAATTCGTGGAGGCCCCACTGTCAATTAATGCAGTAGAGTTAAACATCACTCCTTGGGAAGTTGTAATCCGAATAGGTAGAACCAACACTCCTTTGGAGGGGGGTTGGGTCATTGGAGGGCCTTTATACAACGCTGCCCCCAGTCCACCGGCCTGCACTTGGACTGGGTGTTCTAGTTTCCCGACGGCTCTGCCTTCCCCCCTTTCAGTCCACAATCTCTGGCCACATGGCCCGGTTTCGCACAACAAAACCATAAACGCTCTCGGCGGCGTCTCTCCTTTTCTTCTTCTGACAGTCTCAGCCTAGCCCCTCCCTGTCCCTCGGGTGTATTACCTGCCGTTCCTGAAGTGGAAAGGACCTTGCTGCGGGATGCCGAGGCTGAATATCTCGGGACCTCCTGTTTCTTTTCCAGGCGCCTTCCTTCCAGCCTGTGATTGATCTGTAAACATAGCCGGATTAGCCCTGGCAGGTCAGTGGGGGGGGGAGGTCCTGGCCAGCTCATCCAGGATTTCAGCATTCAGTCCACTTTGGTACATAAACATCAGGGCTGCCTCATTATAGCCAGTTTCCTGGGACAAAATTTTAAAGGCATTAGTGTACTCGGAAACAGTTCCTTTGGCTTGTTTCAGTGCGACTAACTGCCGCGCCACTGTTTCAGCTCGTTGCGGGTCTTGAAACATCTCGGTCATTTCTTGGATAAATCCTCTGTATCTTCCTAGGAGGGTATCCTTTCTCACCAGGTACGGGGTCACCCATTTTGCAGCTTCTCCCTCCAGGAGGCTGATCATGAAGGCCACTTTAGCCCCATCACTCAGAAATTCTGCATTCCTGACATCCAAGTATAACTCACATTGAGCCACGAAAGTTGCCAACTGATCACTTTGCCCCGCATACTTTGGGGGTAATCCAATGGGAACCTTCACCGCCACGGCTGGAGGGGCTGCCCACATCCGATCGACCGTGGCTTGCAAGGCCTGATTATCCATTTTCAGTGCCTTGACAGCTGCCAGCAAGGTTTGAACATCCGTCTGCAGATCAGCCACATTAGCCCTCAGAAGTAGATGAGCCCTCAGTGTAGACAATGGTGAGCTAGATAGATGAATGGTCTGACAGTGGGCAGTATCCAATGAACTTGTTCCATCAGTGCAAGGATTATCGCTTGCACAATGGAACTTCCCCATTGTCTTTTTATGATATACAGCAGCAGCTCATGAATGAAACTGGGCATCTGCATTTGCTTCTTCCAGGGATCAGACACCATCAGACATAGGAAAACTGCTAAGCAGAGGCACACAAGTGAGATAATGAGCAAAAGGAATTTAGAACAGAGCAGAATTGAGGCTGACACTCAGGGTGTGAGGCTGACACCCTGTCACAAGACTTAATTCTGCTCCATTCTGAATCCCTTTTGGTCATCATCTCACATTTACACTTCTGCTTAGCAGTTTTCCTACTAACAGCAATCTCTCTCACTATTTGCCAGCAATTGCTCCTCCTGCAAATGCTGTACCTTCTTTTTCCCAGCACAGGTTTTTCCCAGCACAGAAACTCTGGTTTCATCTTTCCAGAGATTTGCCAATAAATTTAAAGACCTGTGCTGTATCATTTGGAAATTGTCAGTCCACCAGAATCACTGATTAAAGCAATTGACTTTAGATTCCTAAACCTCTGCTGATCTGCTTTGGAGGGGAATTTTTAAAGAAAAGCACAACTGTTATCTCCACTTTTACTTGGAAGTAATAGGATTTTCACACCATCTTTGTCTACACCACTTTTTCTCTTTCAAAGAGAAAGTTGGCAAGTATTAAAGAGTCAAATGGGATGTGTTTTCATTAAAACGGAATGATTTTTAGATATTAATGCATCCCTCTTCTCTGCTGCTGAAAGAAATGATGATATATTTGATGCTACAGGCACAAAATAATATTAATGCAGAAGTGAGAAAAAGGGAATGCCATTCAGACAATGTATATGGAGACTAAGTGACAGAAAATGCCTGGTGCTTCAGTGCCTCTTCAGAGAAAAAATATTACTTGCTTGCGTTACTTAAATGGAAAAAGAGGACATTTTTCCTCCCCTGGAAAAAAAGCAGAGGGATATATATGCATTATTTATTTAAGATATCCTTTTGCCATCTTAGTAAAATTCTAGGATCCACCAATTTTAATAAAAGTCTTCCCATCTAGCAAACAACTTGTAACAGCCACTGTGCTGAAGGGAACACTGCAAAAGCTAGCTCCAAGTTTGAGGGGGGCCCGTAGACAGCAGTAGCCAACTTAACATGTATCTGGAAGTGGGCAGCAGCAGCAGCAGCCAGCCACCTTTGTAAGTTCCCACAATGCCCTGGAGTGCTATGACAACCCCAAACTGCCCTGGGCCCCAGGACAGGTAACATCACAGTAGTGGGCTCTGCTGGCTGGGGCTTTGGCAGCTACTTGTTTATTTATCTATTTATTCCATTTATATTCTACCTTTTCCCCCAAGGAGCTCAAGGTGGCGAACATGGTTTTCCCCCTCCTCTTTTAATCCCACAACAACCCTGTGAGGTAGGTTAGGCTGAGAGGCAGTGACTGGCCCAAGGTCACCCAGTGAGCTTCATGGCTGAGTGGGGATTTGAACCCTGGTCTCCCAAGTCCTAGTCCAGTACCTTAACCACTATACCACATTGGCTCTCATTGGCTACCTGGGGATGCAGCATGCTGATACCAAGCTTGGCTCAAGAAATTTCACTAATGCATTGATTTTTATGCACATTTTTCCATAACATATGTACTTTTGTAAACATTGTTTGGTTGTAGAACTGTATTGCAAATTTAGATAAGTGAAAGTTTTGAACAGCTGTATTTTAGTTCTCACAGTGTTTCAGAAAGTGTGAATTTGATAGATTCAGCTTTAAAAGCAAACAGAATCGAATTTCTGCCCTCTCCCTCTTCAGGAGTCAAGGACAGTTGTGCCTCCAGCACACAACAACAGTTATACAATGAAGATATTGTTGTAAGCTGCTTTAGGACTCTTTTAGTGACTAAATAATAATAACAACAACAACAACAATAATAATAATAATAATAATAATAATAATAATAATAATAACTGTGCCAGAAGCATCTCTGTGGGGAAGGAATTCCACAGCTTAGGAGCTGCCAAAGAGAATGCCCTCTCCCAGGCTGCCACCCTCCTGAACCTATCAAGAGCACCCCCTCTGCCAGTCTCCAGGTTCTGTAGGGAAGAATGCAGTGTGTCGTAGACATATATGACTGGTTAGGAACATAGGAAGCTGCCTTATACTGAGTCAGACCATGGTCCATCTAGCTCAGTATTGTATACACTGACTGGCAGTGGCTCTTCAGTATTTCAGGCAGGGAATCTCTCCCAGCCCTATCTGGAGATGCCAGGGATTGAACCTGGCACCGTCTGCATGCAAAGCAGATGCTCTACCACTGAGCTACGGCCCTTTCCCTGCGTGGTTCATGCAGGAACATTAATTAAAAGCTGGGAAAGGTCCCCCAGTTGGCAGATAAATTTTTAAAATGCACAATGCAGTAGGTTGGCAAAACAATGAAATACTCCTGACACTCTTTGGCTGATATGATCTACTTCTGTGGATGGATGGCACCAAAGTAGATATAAACACCGCTTGTGCAATAACATGCAATCCTGCCCTTTCAAGGAGATTAAATGTTATCCAGTGACTCTCTACTTTTTAAGGATCTTAAAAATAAAATTTAAGACTTCCGGGAAGGGTGACTTTGCTTGTGCCTGCTTTTGAGACGGGCTCCCGCCTCAGAAGAAGCTTTTTCAGATATAAATCAGTCAGAACATTTTTTTTTTGACTGATGAAATTTCTCCCGGGCAGGGAGAAACGTAGAGATCAACCTCAAAAGCCTGTTTTTGTTGGGAGGACTGGATTTCATTAATTTATGAGAAAAGGTCCAGCCAGCAATGCTGAACGGACTTCCCAACAAGCTCTATCTGATTAATGCGACACGTTTATCTTTTCTTCAAAGAGAAAACGGACTAACAGGCAAGCACCCTTCTTTCTATCTTTTTTTTTTACTTGGTTTAAATTGTTGCAGCAAAAAGAGATTTGTCAAATGAATCAGCTTTAAAGAACTTCTGGGTGAGCTATAACTCTTCTCTGTTATTCACGAAATTAACAGCTTATCTCTGCTTCTATTGCAAAAAGCTGTCCTGGAAGTGCATTCTAAAGATATAAACAGAAGAGGGATTTCTATTCCGAGGAGAAAAAAATAAAAAATATGAACTTTGGAACATTATATTGTCTGGGACTATTCTCTTTTTGGTCTATTTTATTTTGACGAATCTGCTTCTTCACGACGCCACTAACTGTTTTGATGCTGGGAACTAAATTTGTTTTGTATTCTTGAACATAGAGAGATAAGGCAGGCTGCTCTGTTTATACTGTGATGTCATCAAGCCTGGAATATTAACCCAATTGTTGCTGAAATAAGAAGTGGTTTTTCTTTATTTTTGTTTTGTTTTGTTTTCGTGGTTTTAAAAATGGCAATCAAGAAAGTGGCTGAGAATCTGGAAGTAATTATGTTTCAGAAAATAATGGATGAGATTGAGATAACGAAACAAACCCTGTGACAGGGCAGTAAGGAGCTGAAAATTGAACTGAGCAAAATGACGCAGGAGCTTAAAGAAATAGGGGATCCTGTGAGAGAGGAGAATGAGATCAGAGATGAGAAAAGAAAAAATAAAGGGAAGATACAAGCCCTGGAGATTGGAACAAATGTGGAATTGGAAAAAGATCTGGAGTTTATGGATATTAGAAATAAAATCTACTGTTTGGAATTTAACGTTATCTCTGAAGAAATTAATGAAGATATTAGAGATAAAGTTACCAATGGCTTGGATAATTTTCTGGACTGGAATGACGTGATGGAGCTTGATATAGAGAAAATCTATGCAATTAACTGCAGCCATGTGACAATGGAAAAACTCTCAAGAGATGAGCTAGTGCATTTTGTAAAAAAGAAGAACAGAGATATGACTTTACAACAATATTTCAGCAACTTATTCAGAATCGATGGCAAGAAAATATTTGGGGTAGAGGAAATTCCCATCAGACTCTTATTATATGACTATGGCTATGACAGCAAGATTATTATGGAATACTGATAATGGAAGATTGGACACTGAAATTACTGGACTTAACAGGACTATTGAAGATGGAAGATGGAATTAATAGGGATAATGGAATAATGGCTATTGAAATTATTGGACCTAACAGATTTTGATGAGATGGATTAATTGATATGTTTATTTGGACTATGGTTATGACAATAAGATTATTATTATTATTAACGAGATGGGTTAATCAACATGTTTATTTGGAGAAAAATTGATAGATATATTTCTTAAAGAATTGAAACCTCTCTGACTTTTTGTGGAAAGAATAAAGTAATGTTTATGAGATTTGATGATTAATTAAGATAACTACTGGAGGAAAGTGATTTTATAATATAATTTAAGAGACAGGATTGTTATATATTGTAGACTGATCTGCGACAAATGGGAAGTCAACATTTTATTTTTTTGTTTAATCATTTTTGTTTTGTTTTGTTTTTTGTCTTTGAATGTTTTATTATTTTGTTTTGTTTGTTTTATGAAAATTTGAATAAAAATTATTGTAAAAAAAAAAAATTAAAACATCTGTGCTTTTCACTTTTTATATTTCACCTTGCTAACCTAAATTTAGTAATTGGGATATTATAAATTGCTTCCAGTAATTACTGTTTATGCTCATCTTGCTCTTTATGTCCTTGAATCTTCCTGTGAAGTAAAAACTACTGTAAAAAAAACCCAGTAAACATTAGAGCAATTGATGTTCTGCTTCATGCTACAACTTAAGCTATTGTAAATCAGATTGTTGATTTAGTAAGCCTCGGTGCCTGAAAGCTGACTTTGCCATATCCTGTACTTCATGAAGTACTGGCCTAAGAATGTAATGAAATAGTTGGATTTTCCAGCAGGAGGCTGCATAGCGCTCTGACCCTCTGGGATGTGAAAGTGAGATTTATTCTCACTTTCAAGGACAATGGACTTCTCCCAGTAGATACAGTATTTAAGTGCACAATGTTCATCGTTTTAGGACTTGCAAACTAAAATCAGTATGAAGCCTAACAATAATGGAGGAGAGGGCTGCTCAAGACTGAAATCTAAAGCTCTTGAAAGCTTATTTTGGGGTTCACATTTTCATTTTAGGAGGAGTCTTCTACAAGAGCAAGCAGCAACCAGAAGATTAAAGTTGGCATAATCCAGAGCTTGGAAAAGTTACTTTTTTGAACTACAACTCCCATCAGCCCCAGCCAGCATGGCCACTGGATTGGCCTGTTGGGAGCTGTAGTTCAAAAAAGTAACTTTTCCAAGCTCTGGCATAATCAGGGAGCAAATGAAAAACCATGGTAGATTGGATAATACAATGGTGTGTTGGGTATTGTGGAAATGGGGTCATTCTACTGAACAAAATTTTTGCTGGAGGTAAGTGCAAAAATGAGATTTGGTGAGCTCATCACCCTCCTTCCTCATTGGATGCATATTAGGGAAAAGAGAGAAATTCAGTTTGCTTTGCATTTCAGTATGAATCTACCTAATTCATATTTCCTGAAACAATACATCAGAAGTGGAGAACCAGGTCTACCCATCTGGCCTTCAAGTCTGCTTCAGTAAAGCCACATCCACTTGCCCTATGCCTGACGTCATATATAAAATTAGGTGTAGGGCTGGTAAGGGCATGGCCTGGCCAAAAGAGACTTTGCAAGCACTACCAATTGGCTGTGCCTGCAATGCCCTTGTGCAGCAGTTCCCAAGTGGCCAAGCCTTTTGCAAGCCTTCTGCTTGGGAAGTACTAAATACAAAGCTTGTAAAGTTCTATGTGCATTACTTCTCAAATGCCTGACAAGCAGCTAATTGTCAGGCACTTGGGAAGCACTGTGCAATGTGTTTTGCAACCGTGTGCTCGGCACTTCCCAAGTGCCAAGCAGAGCCCTTGCAAATAGCTCAATACTGTGTGTAGTGTTTCCCAGCACCTGATAATCAGCTGGTTGTTTGCAATTTGGGAACTGCTGTGCACAGGGCTGAGCAAGCCCATTGAACTATCTGCAGTCCAACTTTGACAGGTCTCAATCACTTGATATCATTATTATGTCAGATGATTGACAGGTAGATAGAACCATCCACCTGTCAAAGTTGGTTCATGGGGTCGGTGGGTGGGGGAGATATAGATCTGCCCTGCTGGGACAAAAAGCTCCCACACACACACTACATGTGCATGAATCAAAACACATCTATACTTCAAAATTCACACTTCTCTGAATTTTGCAGCGCAGTTCATCAACCAAAGAATGTGTATAAGAATGCATGCATTGGGGAAAAGTGTGCAAACAATGCATATATTTGTGAAAATAACACACAAAAAGGCATTGTGTTAGGGGAAAATGCTTAAGAAATGTGTACTAAAGTTGTGATGAATTTCTTTGAGGATGGTTTGGATTTTTTTGCTAGGACTTCTGCAAACATATGCAGAAATGTGGTGAACTGAACCTAAGACTGGAAAAATTATAAAATGAGAGAAACCAAAACAGATTAGTCCACATCAATCTCAGCATTAAAACTCATCTGAAATATTATTGGAATTACGTCAGTCTATTAAATCTACACTCTCCTCTCCTATGCCCTCTTCTCTCAAAAAATTAGCAGAAGTAGGGCTGCTGCTCTGTTGTGGTACAGCAACAGTGTTGTTAGTAAAGGCCCAGAAGTCTTTACAATTCCCAGGGATTAGGGTTGCCAGGTGTCCTGTTTTTGCTCGCAGACTCCGGTTTTGGGGGGTCCACTCTGGGTCTCCAGGTAACTCACCTTAATCTCTGGACTCTTAGCTTTCATTTTCTAGGTGGTCTGGGTCAAAGGTTTCTAGGTGGTCTGGGTCAAAAGATATAAACCAAAATGTCAGCCACTCCCCCCCCTGCAACTTCTGTTGCTACCAGTTGCTCTAATCCCTGCCCTTTCAGGTTTTTAGCCAATAAGTGAAGTCAGGGTTGTGATTGACAAAATTTGTTGACCTCAGGCAATAGCTAAACTCACAGTTTCCTTTTCCTGTTTGTCTCACATCAGGAATTCAGTAAATACATAGATTTCAGCACCATAAAGAGTACTTTCTCTGTACAGGATTGGGACTTGCTTCTGAGTAAACATGCATAGGATTGCACTACAACAGAAGATCACAGCAGGGTAGGAATGAAAGTGTACATGCAGGGTTTTTTAAATTACTTGCCAAAATTGCATATTATATATTTTATCTTTCAAATAATTTTTGAGCAGAAGTTTTAAAAAGTGTACATGCTGCAGTGTTATACTTTTCTAATTAAGGAGTCAAACGAGTTTAAATTTTACTAGAAGAGTTCAATTTATTTGTCTTATTCATAACTTGTTTTGAACACCTTCCCAATATGAAGCTTTTCTAGGAGTAAAGCTGCAATGCTAATTCCACATACCTGGGACTTAACCCCATTGAATTCAGTAGGACTTACTTTTGAGTAGATGTGGTTAGGATTGTGCTGAAAACCAATGGGACTTTTGAGTGAACATAGAAAAGGATTGTGTTATAAATCTTTCTCTTCCCCTCTGATCCTTTTTTTAAGCAGTTAGGCAGAGCTTATTTAGGTGTCACTGCTTTTATGTGGCAGGAAACTAATACTTTTTTTAAAAAAATGTTCTGCAATGGCCATCAGGTTTTGACAATAAATTATTATATGGGGTCTATGTATTTTTACATCTCCAGTGTGTGTGTGTGTGTGTGTGTGTGTGTGTGTGTGTGTGTGTGTGTGTGTGTGTGTGTGTGTGTGTGTGTGTGTGTGTGTGTGTGGAGTCTTTCCAATAACCCTGTGAGGTAGGGTTAGAAACCAAGGCAGCCTGCCACAAGAAATAAAGTCATTTAAAATCCAATAACCATAAACAGTCTAAAACAGTTGCAAAACAGCTTAACGTGGCATGATTCTGAATTATGAATTGGGTGAGTGAAGTTCCTTATCACTGAATTGCAGTCCTGTACATGCTTCTCTGTCTGAGCAAGCCCCATTGCATACATTGGATCTTGCTTCTGAGTAAAAATGCATAGGATTGCACCTTGGTGTGGTCATGGTCCCCCTTTGTTGTTTTCACCCTGAGGGGCAGATTAGGCTGAGAGATGGTGCATAGCCCATGGTCACCCAGTACATTTTGTACCTTTTCCATTTTAAAATTTAAGTAAAATGATCTATATGTAGGCAAAGTTTATGAAGTAATGCAATCCACATAATACATTTAAAGCACATCCAGCTTGCATTTAAAGTGTGTGACTTCCCCCAAAGAATCCTGGGAAGTGAAGTTTCCCTCTCCCAGTCATAGTTCCCACCACCCTTAACAAACTACAATTCCTAGGATTCTGTGGTGGGATCCATTCGCTTTAAATGTATTATGTGGATCTGCCCTAGTATGCTGTGCATTCATTAGTGAAATGAAAAGAACAATTTTAAAAGATACTTTTTTAAACAGGGCTGTAGCTCAGTGGTAGGGCACATGTCAGCAGTACTGAGCTAGATGCTGAGCTAGTACTGAGCTAATCCATATCAGCAACACTGAGCTAGATGGTATCAAATGACCAAAATAAAATTATGGGCAAAAACAATTAAAGACAGGTAATTAAAAACATTCAAAATAATAAAACCAACAATGAATTAAAAGCAGAAAAAAACAAAATAGCTTCTACATGCCTAGGTAGGCTTGCCTAAACAAAAATATTTTTAGCAGATACCAAAACGAGTACAATGAAGGCACCTCCCTAGGAGTTCTGAAGTGTAGCTGCTGCCAGAGCCAGCTCCAGGCATGCGGGGGCCCTTGGGCATCAGCTTGCCCTGGCCCCCGTTGGGTGGGTGGGTGGGTGTGCACACGCATGCATGCACATGCAGCCCCCCTACCTGTCTAGTCTTTACCATTGCCCTTAATGAAGATGGTGGCCGCGGTTTCCCTAAGGTGAATGAAGCCTCCGCCGCCATCTTTGTTGATGGCACACGTGCGTACTGTGCACGCACATCTCTGCCATCAACTAAGATGGCGGCAGCTGCTTCAGTACCTTAGGGAAGCTGCGGCCACCATCTTCATTAAGGGCAATGCTAAAAAGCTGGCTGACAGGTAAGCGGGGGGCGGGGGGCGCAGATTGTGGAAGGGGAGCAGAGGGTCCCTCAAGGGCTCCTCAGGGGCTCCTGTAGCTCCAGGGCCCTCGGGCCAGTGCCCAACCTGCCCGCCCTTTAGAACCGGCCCTGGGTGCTGCCACACTAAAGGACCGATTTCTTACAAGAGCAGAAGAAGTACTATGTGGAACCTGTAACATGGAAAGCACACCTCGAACTTAGCCTGGTAGCAAATCAACAACCAGTGCAGATTTCAGAGCAGATATTTCAGAGCTGATAAGGTATCACTTATGTCAGCAATCGTGCCTCAGCATTTTGCACTAACTGCAGCCCTCAGGTCTGGTTGTGCTGCATGGGGATTTCTGTGACCTTGGCTGACTGGCTGCCAGGATTTTTTTGGTTTTTGGTTAGGAATTCTGACTAGTTGTGGGATGCTGAGTTTTCTGTCTTACTCATAGGAATCTTTGTTTGGTATAGTATTACATTTAGGAAATCATTACTGTCTTTTGTTTTTCTTTTACTATTTGTATTTCATTTACCTCTGACCTTACTCCCTTGAAAGATAATGTTCTCCTTTGGGATCCTTGATTGGGGGTCCTTGAATAAATTTGAAGACGGGCTTGAAGCAAAAAGGTAGGCCTTTATACTTTACAACCATATGCAGGGTCAGCCTCCCAGAGAGTCTGGAGAGGACTGCAATGAGGCACTGTGTGCAAGCTCTTTTATACAGTACAGTTACAGCATGTGACATTGGTTCACCAATCCCACAAGTCCCTGCCCGCATAACATAACAGTTCCTCCTCTTTGCAATATTTCCAAACCAATCAGAAAGCATTAGGTAATATACTTCTTACTCCAATATTCTGTCTGACTTATTAATATCACCATTGTTCTACTGTCCCCCATGATTAATGCTCTTCCAGGCCAGTTGAAACCAGTTACCACCATACGCTTACATTCTGCTATTGTGAATGGGCTTCCATGCGTACCCCGTACTCTCATTGTTCTTGTTTCTGATCAGTCAGGCTGACCGACGTACACCTAGGGTGGCTGAAATTTCATGAGCACCACAGTTTTAATAGTTTGTTATAGGGGTTCTTATTTCTTACATTTTCTTAGAAATCCCATTCCTAACTGTAAAAATACATATCTATAGAGGAAGGTGCTATACTTATGTACCTATTGATTTTTATTTTGATGTTGTTTTTGTATTTTTATTCCTTTGTATGTCGCCTAGAGTGATAGGTTGTCCTGCCAGATAGGCGTCGAATAAATTTTAGATAATAATAATAATAATAATAATAATAATAATAATAATAATAATAATAATATACTATGCCTGGAGACCATACATTTAAGATAAGACACTGGGTAATTCTGAACCAGCTACTGTCTCTCAACCTCAGAGGAATGGAAAAGGCAAACCACTTCAAAATACCTTTTTACCATGAATACCCACTTACAAAGTTGTATTCTATTTATCAAAAGTGAAAAAACACACTGAGTTATTTTAAAATTCAGTATTAAAGCTAAAAGTTTCATGTCATTCCTGCTGTGCTAAGGTTATAAACTTTCTCCAAAAGTTGGGGCTATTGCTCTACAGAATATTAAAACAAGAATATAATTGCCAACTATTTCTTTAACAGTATAATATATCAATCACAGATTGGCATTCCTGTAAAGGGGCATGATTTGCCTGCACCCCAATTAGGGAAGACGCGGGAAGGTTCTCGAAGTTAAGGCGTGACGTCACGTGAGATCGCACATCCAATCTGGAGGGGATTGGAGCAGCGGATATAAAGCTGCTCCTTTCCCCACGCGCTTGCCTTTTTGCCTTGCGGCACTTACTGCTGGTTCGCGCTTGCAGGGACTCTTTCAGCGTTCCGTTGGCGATCGTTTCCTTGCTGGGTGCCTCGTTTGCCTTTCTCTGCTCTTTCCTCCCTTTCCCGTTGCTCTTTTATCATTCTCTGTTGTTGTTTTGAGCCCCGACGATCAGCTGGGCTGCGGGCCTCCGCCCACGCACCCGCCAGCTTCTCGCCGGCTTGCCGGCCGTTTTCCCTTGTATTGCCTGCGTTTTACAGCGTTTGTTGCTTGTGAAAAGCCCAGCTTGTTTTTTACTTACGGTGTTTGTGGGTGGTGACGTTCCTGGTTGTTATATTCCCTTGGTTATAATATTCCCTTGGTTATATATACAAATTTTGATTCCGTTTGTTCTGCCCCCCCTTCTCTTCCGGTTTGTTTTTAAATTGTTAAAGTTGCTTGTGTTTGGGTGCTTTGTTAGTTAGTTTCAGTGATCTTTGGTTCTTAGATAAATATATATTTCAATTGCTTATATATATATTTTTATTTATTTGCTATTGTATTATATTCAGTTATAATTTGAAGGCAGTTTTGGTATATTAATACCCTTTAATTCATAGCTTCCACCACCCTTTTTGTTTCCCTTCCCTTATTTTTCCTTTAATCCTCCCCCCCTTTTTCATTTTCTGGGCGTTTAAAGTGGTGTGTTGATCCTCTGGATTTCTTGTGCAGTTACTTAATTATATTTATAGCATAATATTGCATAAATTCATAATTATAGCTTAGTTAATTTATTCTTAAGGTATATTGTTAGTTAAAACTCATTTGAAAGTTGTTGTTTGTTCATTTTATTGAGTTTAATAAATATCCTTTATCAAACACCCCCCCCACTTCCCTTCCCCTTAAATCCTCCACCCCCCCTTAATTCCAGCTTATAATACTTACCTGAAAATAAAAATAAATAAATAATAATTAATACGTGTAATAATAATAATAGGTTAAGTTAATTGGTGGATTGTAGTTATATTGCACTGTACGTGCACTGTTAAAAAAAAAAGAGTTGGTAAATTCATAATTAGGTCACACTTGCATTTGGTAAGTTGTATAATTGTTGTTATTTGGTCTTTACAAATATGCCACCCAAGAAAGCTCAGCAGAAAAAAGGGGTGCGTGTTGTGAAGCAGACTACAAAGCGCCTGCCAATTCAGCAGGACATGTCTTCTGATGATGAGGAGGATTTGGGGACCATCCGTGCGTTGGTAGCTAGAGTTGAGGCGCTGGAAAAGGAACGCAGGCAGCCGCTGGACGCTGATGCGGGTACAAGTACCGCTCCAGCAGGTAAGAAATCTGCACGGTTGGCTTCTAAAGTGCCTAAAAATCGTATTCTTGCTGATTTGGTTTCCAGGATTGGTGTTCTTGAAGCTGCAGTACCCATTGAAGAGCCCTTAGCAGCTGGGTCGCCAGCTGCTTTGCCTGCGGTTCCAGATACCATCTCTTCTCCTGCGGTTCCACTCATACCTGCTGTTGGGCCTCTTCAAGCGCCACTGCCGTTTTCGCCACCGGCGGCCACGGCTCTGCCTGCGGGAGCTTCGGGGTTTGTCGCACCCCCAGTGGTTGCCTCTCCGGCTGCTTATGCAGGTGAGCAAATTGCACAGTCACATGCTCTTCACACACAGGTTCAGGATTCTATTGCTCCTCCTCGTGACACTCCAATGGCGGCTTCTCAGTTCTCTAGTAATACTACTCACCCGTTAGTGTTTATGGGTGGTGTGTTGGTTCCGCAGCAACCCCAATTACCTTGGCCGACGGCTGCCGTGACTCCTTGGCAGCCGCCTGTGGCTTCTTCTGTGCAATCTCCTGCGTATTTGCCTCTCCCACAGGGAGTTTATCCACATGGTGATAACTCCCTTCCCCTGGGTGACCATTTACTGTTAGCTACAAAAGAAAAAATTTGGCGTGGGGAATATATTGACCTGTTCACTCTTTTGTTTCGTGAAAATGAGATGAAGCCCAAGGAAGGTCAGGAACTTAAGGAGCGTGAGGCGGCCGTGAAAAGGAAGGTCGATCGTGTGTGGCCTAATTGGTTGAGCGCCTATACTATCTATATGGGCGTTATGACTCAGGCTTACCCATCTAGAGCTTTGTCCATGATTAAATATCAGGACATTGTTCATCGGGCCTTCCGTGAGTTTTCTGGAACCGCTTGGTTGCGTTACGATGAAAATTTTAGGCAGAGATCAGCGTTGGACCCCACCCTTCGTTGGGATATCGAGCACACGGGCCTGTGGCTCTGCTCTATGACTCCCGCCAGGCCCACTTTAGGAGACAGAGCTGATAGTGGACATACATTAGCGCATGCGCAAACTTCCGCCTTCGGCTCAGGCCAAGGCGGGCGGTGGGTTCAATCCCAGCATGTCTGCTGGACATTTAACAGTTCAGGCCGTTGCCTCCGACGGTCATGTAAGTTCAGACACGTCTGTGGTTCATGTGGGGGCAACCACCCCAGCTCATCGTGCCAGCGAGCGTGTACAGCTCGACAGGGTACAGGGGAACAGCAACAGCCCAAACGAGGGTCTGGCAACAGCGGCAGTACGTTGCAAGGCCAGTAGCCCGATCAAGTTAATTCCTTTGGAAGGGTGGTTGAAGTTTTACCCCAATAGGCAAGCTGCTAGTTTTTTGCTTCATGGTTTCAAGGAAGGCTTCCGTATTCCATTTGAGGGTCCCAGGATAGCTACTTCCTCATCAAATCAGCCCTCTCTTAGCAACATGGCTTTGGTGGTGTTAGCAAAAATTAATAAGGAAATAATTGCTGACCGGATATCTGGCCCTTTCTCTTTTCCACCCTTAAAAACTTTGAGGATATCTCCTATAGGTATTATTCCCAAGAAGCAGCCTGGGGAATATCGTTTAATCCATAATTTGTCATTCCCAAAAGGCGCCTCTGTTAATGATGGGATTTCTCAATCCTACACATCAGTTAGATATACGTCTTTTGATGAGGCAGTGAGAGTAGTTCGCAAAGACGGTAGGGGCGCTTTAATGGCTAAGTGCGACATAAAATCCGCTTTTCGCCTCCTACCTGTTCACCCCGAGGATGTGGATTTGCTTGGTTTTAAATTTCGGGGTCAGTTTTATGTAGATAGGGCTATGCCAATGGGTTGTTCCGTGTCATGTGCTGCTTTTGAAGCATTCAGCACATTTCTTGAATGGGCATTGAGGAGGAAAGCCTCTTCATCCTTCTCTGCTCATTATCTGGATGATTTTTTGTTTATTGGGCCAGCTGGGTCTTCACATTGCCTCCATCTGATGCAATCCTTTGCAGCTTTAACGAAAGAATTGGGGGTTCCTTTAGCTCCAGAAAAGTCTGAGGGTCCTACTACTTCTTTAACTTTTTTAGGGATCCAGTTGGATACTGTGGCTCAGTCTTCGAGTTTGCCACAAGAAAAGTTGATTGCCCTTCGGCAACGGCTTGGCGTGGTTCTAGGATTAAAAAAGATTACATTGGCTCAGTTGCAGGAAATTGTGGGTCATTTAGTATTTGCATCAAAAGTTATTTCACCTGGTCGTGCATTCCTCAGGCGTCTTTGTGACACCATGAAGGGTGTTCGATCTCGCTGCCACTTTGTCAGAATTACTGCTGGGATGAGAGCTGATTTAAATATGTGGCTTCAGTTTTTGATGGAATTTAATGGCCTCTCTTTCTGGCGGGAGGAATTATTATTGGAAGCTGAATTACAGGTGCATTCAGATGCTGCGGGAGGCTTCGGCTTCGGGGTAATTTTTAGATCCCAGTGGTGCGTTGCAAGATGGCCTGCCACGTGGCAGGTATCCCGGATCACTTCTGATTTGACATTTTTGGAATTTTTTCCAATACTTGTAGCGGTTTATATCTGGCCGCTAGTATTTCGAAATCATACAGTGCGTTTCTGGTGTGACAATTTGTCCACAGTTAGCGTTATCAATGCTCAGACTTCCAAGTCGCCTCGCGTTATGTGCTTGGTGCGAGCCTTTGTCTTGCAATGCTTGCGTTTCAATATTTTATTCGTAGCCAGGCATGTTCCAGGTTTACAGAATTGCGTTGCTGATGCTCTTTCCCGCTTACAGATGGCGCGCTTTCGGGAGCTTGCACCTGGAGCAGAACTGGATCCAGTCCCAGTCCCACCGTTCCTGTAGAACCTTGGCAATTAGAAGTTGGGGCCGCTATTGCAGCCGCCCTTGTTCCCAGTACTCAAAAAGCGTATGAGCGTTCTTTTGCGAAGTTCCAGCGTTTTCGCACCATTTCTGCATTGCCTATGGCGTGGCCTATTCCTGTTTCGCACTTATTGCAGTTTATGATATATTTAAAAGGGCACAACAATTCTGTTTCCACTATCGCTGGGCACCTTTCAGTGCTGGCCTTTATCTCTAAGGCGTGGGGACTGCTGGATCATTCTGTAAATTTTAGGGTCAGAAAGGTCCTTGAGGGTTGGTCGCGTTCCGCTCCCAGGCCCGCTGACCGGAGGAGGCCAATCACGCCCGATGTCCTTCTCCAGATCCTGGCAATGTTTTGTTGTTTATGCTCATCTCAGTATGAGTCGCACCTTTTCGCTGCAGTAACTCTGATGATGTTCTATGGTGCTTTTCGCCCTAGTGAAGTATTGGTCCCCTCTAAGCGCGATGTTGCCTATAGGGCCTTATGCTTTTGCGATTGCACGCTAGGTGCTGATATTGTGAGGTTTTCCCTACGAGTCTCTAAGACGGATCAAAAGGGCCATGGCAGTATTGTGTCTTTGCGCACTTGCCAGGTCCCTGAATTATGCCCTGTGTCTCCAATGCGGCAATTCTTGTCTATTCGGCCAGCGGGCCAGCGTTATCTGTTCATACATGTGGATGGTACAGCCCTGACTCAATTTCAATTTTGGGCCGTTGTTCGGCGGGCCTTGTTGGCCAGTGGTCGCGATGCTGGAGTCTATGGGCTACATTCATTTCGGATTGGTGTGGCTATGGCCACGGCCCTCGGGGGCTTCAGCGTTAGTGATATCCAGGCGATTGGCAGGTGGCGTTCCGATGCATTTAAGTCTTATGTCAGGTTTTAATTGTAATGCACTGTGTTTTTTGTTTCCATTAGGTTTGTTGAGCCTCTCAGTCCCCGTGAGGATCGTACTGTGTGGCCACTCTATCTTGTTTTGGGCGCACCGGCGTGCCTCTTCGTCGATACCTGGAACACAGCTGCAGCTTTCGGCCGTAGCTACGGTTCGATGGGAAGCCCGGAGGGGCATGTTATGGGATGCGCTGTTGCCATCAGTTTGCCGGATTATGTCTTCGGCGGATCGGCCTCATGTATTGTTGATTCATTTGGGGGAAAATGACTTGGTGCAGCATCCAGGGATGGACCTGCTTATCAAGGTCACTCGAGATCTCACGTGGCTTATTCGTTCATTTCCCAATCTCCTATTGGTTTGGTCTGATATGTTAGTTAGGAGGGTGTGGAGGGTTGCTTTTCATCCTAATAGGATTGACAGATCCAGGAAATGGGTGAACAGGAAAGTCAGGGTTTTGGTCTTATCTCTTGGAGGGGCATACATTCCTCATGATAGGATTAGGTTCCATGTCCCACAATTGTTTCAGGATGATGGGGTTCATCTTTCAGAACAAGGGTGTAATTTGTTTTTAGAGGATTTGATGCTGGGATTAAGGGGTTTGTTAGATTCTTTGTGTTGAGTGGACCAAGCTTTAGCTGATCCACTCTTGTGGCATAGAATTTGGGCAGGTGAGGTATTTGGGGGTTAAACTGAGGTGTTTAAGGCATTCTCGAAAAGGGGCACTGCCTAGGGAACCATCAGGGCTTCATGTCCGGTGGGGATCTGGGTAGTGTCCTTGTGGAACCGGCTTGCGCATCATGGTGAACGCTTGTACGGCGGGGCCATGGTGTGGAGGTTGGAACCGCATAACTGGCTCTAAGAGCAAGGAGGGAGGAATGCACCCATGTCCTTGACTCTGGAGTTACAGACTGAGGAGAGTTGTTGCCTTTAGAAGGTGAGGGTATAATCCCTCATAGTTAGGCTTAGCCTCACCTGCCCGAAGTATTTTAATTTGATAATTGGCTGTATTCCATTTGATCTAGTATGTTATATTTAATAAATATAACATTATTCCAGTCTTGTGTCACGAGTCTTCCTTGGTGTGGGGGCAATATATACTCGTTGCTCTTAAACAATACACTCATTAATTACTGTCGGTCATGCACAGGCCTATTCCTGGCATAAGCAGGAGTTCACTGTGAGGTTATTTTGACCATTGCCTGCTAGCAACAGGCCTTGCTCACAGGGTTACTTATTTAGGGTTACTGGATTTTGGGGCCTCCAAAAAGGCCTGTGGGTCTATTGCTTAGTTCCTTATGATTTTCCTTATGTTTCATAATCATCTATCTTCTAATATCTATGTTTATATGTGTGGATATATAAAAATTCTCCATTACCCTTACATCCATAGAAGCAACAACAGTGGTTCCATGTGGTCAGCTCATCCCCCTTAAACCCACTGATGATGCACCTTGTTTGCTTGGTGGTTTGTGTCAAGAACAGCTAACTTTGAGTTAAAAGTTGGTCAAGCTAAAATGGTTCAACCAGAGTGAATTCTGGGAGCTTTGTGGATCCCTGGGACACTCTGCTGGGGAAGTCCAAGGCTCAGTGCCAGACAGGCAATTTGCTAATGTCAACAAGATGCAACTGAACCTTATCTGTTATCTCATCTATTTCCTGAGATCAAAGTCAGGGGGAGTGGATATTGCAGATCAGGACCCCTGGGTGGGACTGTCTAGCTCCCTTATCTTCAAAGGAGGTGATCATGGAAGAGGCACCTAGTATGGCTAATTGGCCCCCCTCCCTGTTGCCAGCTAAACCCCCCCAAAATGAAGGGTGATCCTTCAGTTACTTGTTCCCATTCCCGTTTCCTAATTACAACTACTTCGACCTGCCTGACTTGCAGTTACACTGCTGGGAACCAAGCGTTTGCTGAAGTGAGTATGGATAGGTTGTAGGTTTGTTATTTTCCATTGTCTGTTTGAATCTCTCACTTTTGTTATGCCAATGTATCTCTTGTTAGCCTGGTTGAGGGCAATTAGCTTTTAAGGAAACAGATGCTGCTCTCTTTTTGTATATACCTTTATTTTCTTTTAAATAAACTACCCTTTTATTAATGGTGTGTATTGCTTGGAACTAATGACTCTAAATTCAGTCCTTGATCAATGGACGCTACTGTTGATTAGTATGGGTTAATGCCCTAGAGCAGAGGGTGTCACAACAGGTCTGCTCTAGGATCTCTGTTAGCACTCTGAGGTCCCCTTCCTCAAAGTAGGGAGCTAGGAAACGGGTAGTGGCAGTTTCTACCGTGGAACTAATCCTGGAAGAGGGAGAGTTTGCCTGGGAAGCAGTGACCCAAAAACATTGGGACTGTTCTCAGAAGCAAAGAACCCCCTTGGGGTGCTGAGATCAAGGGATCCCAGGCGGACAATCTTTGACAATTTGTAGTACTAAAAGAGAATTCACATACTGGGACGTCTGGCTTCAATTGCTGTTGTTCCCAATCTACTGCCTGTGAAGGTAGACCAAACCATGTGTGTTTTCTCTCTGTCAGTTATTACTTACTGGAATTGGGTTGGCTGTCAAATTGAGTTTATAGCAGCCCACAGAGTAGACAGGAAAGAGTAGAGAATCTTCTTAACTCTTACTCATTTCTCAAACCTCTCTCTGAAGTGACAGTCAAGTCTGTAAAGAAGTTTGGAGCAGTCATGTTAAAAGGAAGGCAGGGCATTCCAGATGGGGGTTGTCAACCCTGCTTTGATATGGATATCATTGCAGATGATTCCTATTCAAGCCTTACCAATAGCACAATCCTATCAATATCTACACAGAAGTAAGTCCTATTGAGTTCTATGGGGCTTGGTAAGTGTGTTTAGAATTGCAGCCTTCAGGCGCATTTATCTTTATTCCTGAGTGCTACCATCCAACATGTCTACAACACTAGGCTTTCTTCCTACAATGGCTTTCTGGTGACTGGGCTGGCCTGAGGGCACTTAAACCCTTCTTGTCAGAAGTAAGTAGGCTAGATTAAATGTTCCTTACCCAGGATCTCTATGCAGGTACGAAGGAATGATCCCATCACTTTAGCTGGACCTGGAAACACCCTCATTTAGCTAAGATTTCTATCTTAATTTCCCATCAGAGATTTTTTTTTGTTTGAGTGGTATGCTCCCGGCAAGTGTGGTTGATGCTTAATATATCATGCTTAATGACATCACTAGGGCCCGTCCATCACTAGGGCCCACCCCTATGACATCACCAGGGCACACACACTATGACATCACTAGGATCTGGCCCTGAAATCTCAGGATTTGTGATGCTTCTCACCTGGCAACCCTACCAGGGACTGAGTCTGGGATACTCCAAGGTGTGTTCCTGAGTGCGAGGATTTGTGTCAATTGTAGCTTCTTTGGCCCTGCCTAAGGGTCAGTCTCCATGGGAAAGTATATCTCCCAGGGGTCTTAGGACCCACAATTCTGCTGCAGAATTCATGAAGGCTGCTGCCACAGCTGTTGTCAAATTTCATTGGGAAAGGAAAAAGAAGCTGCTGCAGTTTTAATGGGGTCTGGGTCTGGGTCTGAATTAATTATAAGGTTATCCTGAAGTTCAGGGTCAGCTTATAATTAGCCTGAAGTTTGCATTCTAAATTCTCCAGTTTAGAAGTTTGGGTACATCAGTAGCATTGTGTGTGGTGGTGGTGTGATGTGATGCATTTTGTATCAGTGAATCTGACAAGGCTCCAAGGCTTTATGTTTCATAGCCCTCATATTGTGTACTGCTCTTCTAAACTTTAGGTTGTTAGACATAAATTGATATATTGACATATATTGATATAGAATCTTTACTGCAGGCTGGCAGTCCAGAATCAGTCTAAATTTAGAAAATGTCATTGTCCTTCATTAGAACTACTCCTACCAGCAGTAAAATAATACAACAGCTTCTGAAAGGAAACTGAAGCATCATTCATAACAGTGGTGGAAAAGTCTAAGGGAATATAGGGTTTTTATGAACGATTCATTTTATTTGGATTACTAAAACAGAAAAGTGAAAAAGGGACTGAGTGGATATTTTGAGATCTATGAAAAATTAAACAATATTCACTTGCAGGGTTACATGTGGCAATGGAAGGAGAATTGGGAAATGAATTCAAATGCAAAGTTATGTTGTTTTGAATCATCTTTTGGAAATGGTTCCTTTTTTTCCCAAGCTGCCAGGTACACAAAATATTTATGTGCATACTAGTAAAGAAAACAGAGCCATTTGGTGCATTAAGAGCATCTATCTTTAGAACAAGGTTAACTTCCAAAGTAAATGCAGTAATTTTTATCTAACAGGAACAATCAGTCTTTCATTCTTTAAGTGGTTTCAGTGCACCTTTATCAGCTTGACTGTAAAGTTAACTGACGGGTCTGTTTTCAGTCTGTTGTCTGATGTCTTTCTCTCATCCAAAAGGCACCATACCGTGACATTGCCTTTATCTGACAATTTACAAGCACATCTATAGCCTAGTGATTGTGTGCTGACATTAAACATCTTTTTGGAGCTCAGCATTCAGGAAATGATGTATAAATGCCCGTAAGCTTTTAACATATTAGTGTGTGTGCATGTGGGGAGTGGGGCATTTAAAGTAATGCTTTCCATAAGGACTGGACTAAATGAAATCAGTTAAGGAACAGAAACCGTTTATTTTCATGAGTGAAGAATGAAATTAACACGATGGCATTTTGATATGTGCATTTCAGTACAGTGGATCTGGCAGTGCCACAGTCAACAATATTTGGCTTGTATCTGCATTGTTAAAAATTCTGATATGTTTCTGAGTTGCTCCGTGATCTCTCTGCTTCAATCTGTGCTCCAGCTTCCAAGCCACTCTGTACATGAAACTCTATGTTTCCCATTCACTATTATGGGGAATCTAAAAACAGTTATAACTGCCCCCACACACACACTTTTGACCAAAGCAGATTAAATGTACGGACATAGGAACCCTTTCAGCATGGATCGTACCTGCCAAACTGTAGGCAGATATATCCAGTGACTTTTGTGCAGGACACTTTTAAAGATTATAAATAATAAGAAGAAAAAGGAAATGTTTGTAACTTTTTATTTTCTGCCAGAATTTGATGAAATGTGCAGAACATGAAGCCTGCCAAATTTCAGAATGAAGGCTGAACTGGTTCTCTCACAAGAAAATACTTTATGGGGGGTACAGTTGGAATCACAGTGACAGGGGGTTCCAAAAAGACTATGAATCCTTAAGAAAGACTGGGTAAGGGAAATGTCCCCTTCCCAGCAAGGACTGTTTCTATCTGCATCCCTGGGAGAGAAAGATCTCTCTGTTGACTTGCATAGGGGATAGTGGTGACAAAAAATAACATAAATCCCAAGAAAGTGTGGGCCGGGGGAAATGTCATCCCTCAGCAAAGAATCTGTTACCTCAAGAGTTATTGGTGGTTGGGGGGGCTTCTGCTCCCCATATGGAATTTTAGGGCTGCAGAGGAGATCTCACCATTGGTTTGTGTAGGAGAAAGCACATATCCATGTGAGATATGGAGAGAGAGAGAGAGAGAGAGAGAGAGACAGAGAGAGACAGACAGAGAGAGAGAGAGAGAGAGAGAGAGGGATTGTGATTGGAGTGCCCTGGAAAAATAATGTTAATCACTCTGATTGAATGCTGGACCTGTCCATCAAAATGAAACATCCCACCACCTTCCTGCTTGAACTATGGGTATTTCCACAGTCAGCTTGGTTTCATTTCTTTTCTTTTGTGTGTGTGTGTGTGTGTGTGTGTGTGTGTGTGTGTGTGAGGTGAAGTTGCAGAGTTACTTGGAAGCTTAGGGAGTCTGTGATCCACCTTGAGATATCTTGTTAACAGTGCAATCTGACTCAGAATATGAGAACCTTCACCAAATCACCCTGACTTGCAAAAATATTTTTGGGTACACAAAGAGGCAATTTACACCCCTATCCAATTATACAAGCTTTTATCCAAAAGCTTTTCCATAAATCCAAAAGAGCTGCAACCCTAAAGCTTGCAGTCCCAAATGTTCAGTGTGTTTATTCTGTGATATAATAAGGAAGGATTTCTTTCTCACCATTGGGGATAATGTGCCAAACAAATTGCCAGCTCCAGTGGGTGGATTCATATTGGTCTTCCTCGCATTGGTGCTCTGGCAGAGGCAGCCCTGTAGCCAGCCTTCCTTGTTAGGTGGGGCAGCCACATTTGTAGGTGGGGCAGCTGAGGGACAGAGGCACATAGAGCCACCCAATTTCCCCTTCCCCACTGGTGGAGAGGATGTGAGGGTCAAGCCAGAGGAAGGGAAAGCCAGTGACCTTCTCTGTCACTCCTTCTCCATCCCAAGTGTGTTAACTTACATGAATGAAATTTAATTTGTTGAATTGTCTCACCCTTTGTGGAGAGATCCCCAAGAATTCCAGATTCAAAAGCTTCACTTTGCCTATAGCTACAGTCCCCTTGCACCTGTGGTCTGTCCCTGTGTTGTGATTCTTCATGAAAAGAACTACTTCGGTAAAGACAGTGAGGTCCTGAGCTTGGCTTTGATGCTGCATTAGGTATCTCAGTTTTAGATTCCACCTGAGAAAGCAAACTTGTCCATACTACATGTTTATGGAAGGGCAAAGAGAAGAAAAATACTTTAGGGCATGTTTGTTAACTCCTCCTTGAGAGTCTCCCCTTCTATTCTTGTTCCTGCCCTTTAGATTTTACTTCTTGTTGGATAATCGAGGGAAAACCTTTTAACTGGTTGCTATATAAAGGATGAACTAAGCAATTGGAATCTGACAGTGAACAGCAATTGGAATTTTTTTTTTACTGGTTGCTGGATTGATTTTTGTGTCCAGAAACCCTGAAAAGGCCTCATGCTAAGCTGCATATAATGCGAAAATCAGAAATTAGACTTGAGTTACAGCCTAGGTGGCCAGCCAGCTAACTAACTGTAGTGTACACAACAATACTTCTATTTCTGTTTTCATTCTTTGCCATCAAGTAAGCAAGAAAAAGACCAAAAAAAATAGCCACTATGATTGTGAGTATAGCGAGTACTTTAAAAGAGTAAAGGGTAGCAATTTTTTCAGATCACTTTAAGTTATCTCTTTGTACCAGCTTTAGCTGGTAAGACAGCTGTGGCCGTTTATGGACCAGAATTGCCTGACCACTGTTGTCCATGCACTGGTAACCTCCAGGTTGGATTACTGTAATGTGCTCAATGTGGGACTGCCCTTGAAGTTGGTCCGGAAGCTGCAGCTGGTGCAAAATGTGGCTGTGTGACTGCTCACTGGGGCAGGGTATTGCCAACATGTCACCCCACTGCTGACAGAATTGCATTGACTGCCCATTTGTTGCCGGGCTAAGTTCAAGGTTCTGGTTTTGGTCTACAAAGACCTATACAGTTTGGGACCAGGATACCTGAAAGATCACCTTGCCCCTTGTATACCCAGTCAATAACTACGGTCTGCAGGTGAGGGCCTCCTGCAGATATCATCTTATCAGGAGGTCTATTTCGCACAACATAGGAAGCAGATCTTTAGTGTAGTGGCCCCAACCCTGTGGAATTCCCTCCCCTTAAATATTAGACAGGTGCCATCTCTGTTATCTTTTCAACGCCTACTGAAGACTTCCTTTTTCAACAAGCCTTTTAAGTAGAGACCTTAACAGTCTGCATCTGTGTTGGAATTGCTTTTTAAGATGTTTTTAATGCTTTTTTTAAAAGGGTTTTTTAAATTTTGTTTTGTTTTAACATGTTTTTAAAGATGTTTTGTTTTAATATATGTTAAAATCTGCTTTTATAGAGTTTTATAGTGTTTTTTAGTGCTTTTGTTTGCCACCTTGGGCTCCTACTGAGAGGAAGGGCAAGATATAAATGTAATAAATAAATAATAAAATAAATATTTCACCCTTTATCCTGCTCTACTCATTATAATAACTGTAGAATAAACAAACTCTTACTTCTTACTGCAGGCAAACAAACATGCTTCACTGTTGCTGACTGGGTAGACAGCACAACTGAAAAGCAGAACAAAGGAAAGTCCAAGGGTTGGAATCTAACTCTAGCCCATAATGCAAAGTTTTAATATTTAACTCTTCAAGGGTCAATTTATTATACAGGCTGTTTTTTTCAGGATCACTTAAGTAATATAGGGCGATTGTTATAATGAAAAATCCACCCTCAGTCAGGGAAACTCTTGAGTGAGCAGACTTTTGGGGGCTCTTCCAGGTGTGGCTTTTGTTGTGCAAATCCCTGCCTTATTCACTGAATTTTTCAGAGGGTCCTATTCTTAAATTGCTCCTGTTCTTTAAAAAAAATATTTTTTCAATGGAGGTTTTATTTATTTATTTAATTTAATTTATATACTGCCCTAAGCCCGAAGGCTCTCTGGGCGGTGTACAAAAGATAAAACAAGCACAGTGTATAAATACAATAAATACAATAAATCAAGAAACAAAAACAAACAAACAAACAATAAAAGAACCAAACAATGACCAAAATACAAAATAATAGTGAAATACTGTTAAAATACACTTTAAAATGCCTGGGAGTATAAAAAGGTTTTCACCTGGCGCCGAAAAGATAGTAGCGTCAGCGCCAGGTGCACCTCATCAGAGAGACTGTTCCACAGTTCGGGGGCCACCACTGAAAAGGCCCTAGTTCTAGTCACCACCCTCCGAGCTTCTCGATGGGATGGCACTCGGAGGAGGGCCTTAGATGTTGAGCACAGTGTACGGGTAGGTTCATATTGGGAGAGGCATTCCACCAGGTATTGCGGTCCCATGCCGTGTAGGGCTTTATAGGTCAAAACCAGCACTTTGAATCTAGCCCGGAAACAAATAGGAAGCCAGTGCAGATGGGCCAGAACAGGTGTTATATGAGCAGACCTTCTGGTCCGCGTCAGCAATCTGGCCGCTGCATTCTGGACTAGCTGTAGTTTCCGAACAGTCTTCAAGGGCAGCCCAACGTAGAGTGCATTGCAGTAGTCCAATCTAGAAGTTACCAGAGCATGAACAACTGAGGCGAGGTCATCGCTGTCCAGATAGGGACGTAGCTGGGCTACCAATCGAAGATGGTAAAAAGCATTCCGTGCCACCGAGGCCACTTGGGCCTCAAGAGACATTGTCATTGTCTGTCCTGTTGCAAATTAAAAAGAAGACAATTTTCCCCAAAAATCTGGGGACAGGCCTGGTCGGAGGTGTCCACTAATGGAGGAGTTTTATTTATTTATTTGGAGATCTCTGCCACCCTTCACTAAAAATGGTCACACAGCAGTTTACAAAGATTAAGATAAAATAGAATAGAATACATAATAAGCAAAAACAAAATTCTTATAAATTATATAAATAATAGTTAGCAGCTCTATTTTACATTCTCACTCTCTCTGTGTACAAAAGAGATGCTACTTTTAACACTTAGAACTACTAGAAAAAAACCCAGCAAAGTAAGCACTGCCAAGAAATGTTATTGTCCCCTAACCAAAAATTTCCACAACTATTTTAGTGGGCATTTCAGGGCTGAAACAATTCAATACGAGCCATTTTAGCCCAACTCTATTTGATGGTAATAAATATCGTGTACAACGGGCTAATACTAATGTCCAGTGCTTGTCGTGTTCATTTTTATTACGAATAGAGCACCCTTACCCTGAAATAAGCGACAACGTATTTTGTCCTGATGCCCTGCTTTTGTACTGCAAAATAACCATTCCAAAATAGGCTTGTTCAGTTCAACTGTTGGTGCATGCTCAGAACTTGATTATATTAACACATTAATTGATCTCAATGAGAAACTGATAGCTGCATTTTAGACTAGCCTTAGTGGGGAGGGAGGAGGGGGTTTCCTAATCCTAGTTCTGCCACTTTGCCTCTATGATTCTTGCATATATCAGGAACTCATGTCACTTACTGGCACTCAGTTCCTCTTTCACTTGAGGAAGATGATCGGGATAGGGTGACTGGAGGATGTGGGCCACTGGAGCAAGCCCCAGATCTAGGATGTTAGCCACACACTATCTGCAAAGCAAGACCTCTTGATCTGCTAATGCCTTCTCTTCCATGTTCCAGCTGCCAATTAGGGGTCAGGGCTTTGGGACTTGTGACTCATGACAAACAGGAGCTTAAAGAAGACTGGTTTTGTCAGTCCACTCCCCACTGTACAGTTTACAAGTAGCACTGTTGAGAACAAATATGCTCAAAACACTATCAGTTCTGAACTTTTGAACAGCCATATGTGTTTCCGATCACTTATACAGGAAGCTCATAACTGGCATCCCAAATATTTATTCATGTGAAATGGGGTTTGCATATCATTACAAAGAAGACTGTGGGTGAGGTATTTGCATTCTATTTCATCCCAGTGATTTTCTTTATGTAAGTGTTGATGGGTGTGTGTCTCTCTCTCTCTGTGTAAATATATTGACATTCATAGCTGCAGTGCATGCACCTCTGAGATATACGAGGAAGGGTGGTGCTATACGGATGCGATACACCGAATACTGTCAAGAATATGAAGAAGGATAAGAATGCATCTGATTTTGTGTGTCTCTTGACCAAGGGGAGAAAAAACTGGAGGTAGTCTATAGATCAGTGATCAGAATCTCAATATACCAAAGTGGACGAGACAAATGAGCAGTCTTTGTCTATGCACCACTTTACACAGCACTATACCCTATTAATTATGTTCCGTTGCCAGTCTCTCCAGAGTTAGGCAGGCAGCATTAAATCAAATATTAACACATTTGCTGGGATATGGGTAAAATGCTATTATTAATTTTTTTAAAGAAACAGCATTTCCCCCTTTTTAGTGTATGTTTGATATACTCTTCAACATTATGTTTACTTGCACATGCATACACTTCATCCTTGACTCTGACATCCTTCTGTATTTGTTTTGCCTATTATTTACACTTAAAGTTTAGAAGCATAGTCCAAGAAAGCTTAGCTGGAGTCTATTAGTCAGGAAGTGAAGATTGCTGCCAAGAAAGTAGAGGAGAGAGAGAGAGATTTCCATAGCTGCAAAAAAAAAAAAAAAAAGGAGGCCTCTGGGAGCATTGGGGTGGATAAAGATGACATATGAGGGAGTAGGGAGGCAATGGGTTTCACTTCTTCCAGGAAAGAAGTCCAATGGCCATTTCTTACATCCATCTTTAATAAGGTAAAATGATCCATAATTTTGTATTGCTGGCCATTTTTATTTGAATGCAACCATATATTACTCTATGAGATGTACTTCCATGACATTGAACCAAAGTGAAAGTTTCCTAAGACACTACAAATCTTAGCACTCGCTATTTAGAAATGTAATCAGAAAAAAATGTTTACTAGGCCAATATGACAAATCAAAGTTCTACCATTGTTACTTTATCATTTTAAGAATGAATGTAAACCTTAAGTAGGGTTGCCATATTGCCCGGTTAGCTGGGTTTTACCCAGATTCTTTGCATGCCACCCGGCGCCTGTTTATCCCCTTAGGTGGCCCGGATTCTCAGCTTTAATTTAAAAATAAAATTAAGTTTCTAGGTGGTCCGGTTCTCAAGATATACATAAAAATGTCAGCTGCCCCCGACTGTTAAATCTTTCTTTAAACAGTACTGTATAGCACTTCATAGCTTTAACCCCGCCCGTTCAGCATTGCAGCCAATCAGTGAAGCCAGGATTGCATTTGGTTGACCTGAGGCAGTGTCTAGAAAACCTCATTGCAATGCCAGAAAATGGTGGTTTCCCCCCTTGTTTATCTGAAAATCTCATAAATTGGGTAAGTATATACATTTCAATTTTTTTTCCTCTTGTGTGCAGCAGTCAGATCCTGGGCAGTGTTTTGAAAACCTTCCCAATACTTGATTTTGTAAAAGCAATGCTAATCCCATATGCCCAGAGTAAATCCCATTGAACTCAATAGGACTTACTTTTGAGTAGACATGGTTATGAATGTGCTGAAAATCAATGGGACTTTGGAGTGAATGTAAAAAAGAATTGTGTTTGTGTTCCAACTCTTTCTGTCCCCTCCCCTCCAGTCCTATTTTAAAGCAAGTAGGCAGGGCTTACTTAGGTATTACAGTTTTTATTCTGTAGGAAAGTAATACTGATTTTTTAAAAACTAATACTGATTTTTCTGCAATGACCAACTGGTTTGACGATAAACTATTATATGGGCTGTATGTATTTATACATCTGCAGTGTGTGTGTGCGTGTGCGTGCATGTATGGAGTGTTTCCAACAACCCTGTGAGGTAGGGTTGGAAACCAAGGCAGCTCACAACAAGAAATAAAGCCATCCAATAACCATAAAAACAAGTATAAACAGTTGCAAAACAGCGTAAAGTGGCATGATTCGGAATTTTGGGTTGTGTGAATGAAGTTGCTTATCACTTAAGGTTGCATTTCTGTCCCTGTTTGAGTAAGCCCCACTGAATACACTGGGACTTGCTTCTGAATAAATAAACCTAGGATTGCACTATAAATATCTTCGCGTAAATAATAAATATATTTGATAGTCATGCTTATATAAATATTTCTTCATTTATTATATTTTTGGTTTTTGGTTAGGAATCCTGACTGGTTGTGAGATGCTTAGTTTTCTGCCTTACTCATAGGAATCTTGTTGTGGTTGGTATGGTGTTGCATTTAAGAAATCATGGTACGAAATGGCCTGGATCAGTATAAGGCAGATTCCTTGGTTCCTAAAAGTGGGAAGAGACTCAAGGGCCACAGTGACTCCAACATTTATTTATGTATTTTTATTTACAACATTTATATACCGCTTTATTGTAAAAAATCTCAAAGGGATTGGAAGGGAGTTGTACCTGTATAACATTGATGGACCAGCAATGTTGCTGGACAGGGATGGAGCATCTGCGCACCCTATCCTGGGCTTACAGTTAGGCCTCAGTCAATGGGCTGCAGTGTGGTGGCTTGGCTGGCGAGGAATACTTTGGGACGGGCTCCTACCCACTTTGTTCCAGCTTGGTTCAGTGCAGATGTCTCCGCATGTGGTGGTCATTCTCCGAGTTGGGAATGACCTCAGTATTTGAGGCAAGGCCCTCAGGTGGCGGGCATGTGCGGACATGCAATTCGGGACACAACAATGGCCTCGGTTACCTAAGGGCATGGCCCTCAGTTGCAGGACATGCACTTGGCGAGGCACAAGAAGGGCATGGCCCTCAGTTTGACAGGCATGTGCGGACATGCAGTTGGCAAGGCAATGGAAGGGCATGGCCCTTAGTTTGGCAGGCATGTGCAGACATGCAGTTGGCGAGGCAACGGAAGGGCATGGCCCTCAGCTCAGCAGGCATGTGCAGACATGCAGTTCAGGAGATAACGATGGCCTTGGTTACTTAAGGGCACGGCCCTCAGTTGCAACAAAAGGGCATGGCCCTCAGTTTGGCAGGCATGCATGGCATGCAGTTAATAAGGCAACGTCAGCCTTGGGTACGTTTGCTTTGGTCAGACATACTGCCGCGAAGGTTTTGGCGTGGTGTCTGGAGCCTGATAGGGATGGACCAAGCGCGAAAGAAGTCCAACCGGGACATTCGGTTGGCTATTCTGGTGCAGGGGGGGTTGGCTATTTCACACCCTGCATTCAGCATTGGATGGGTGAACTGTCCAGGGCCGATGGCATTCACCTGTCTGACTCAGGTAACAAAGTCTTTTTGGCAGACCTGCAGAGGTGTCTGCAAGAGGTGCTTCTTGGCAGTGGGTAAAAGGGGACTAAATAGAGATTTGTCCCCGTTTTGTGGCGGGAAGGTGCGGAAAGGGAAATAGGTAAGGACAGCTCGGTGGCCCCCTTAGGCACCTTTGGAGGTGATTGGGGGTTCCAGAGGCCTGTCTGTCAGAGCTTTGTTGGTTGAGGGCAGGATATGGGCTGCTTTTGGGGCCAACTTAACTCATCCACCCGAGGGTTGTGCGGCCCTGGAGGTTGGTGACCTGAGAAGGCCCCCCTACTCACCTACTGGGTGTGGCTGGCGGAAGGGGTAAGCAGACGGGGTAAGCAGACGGGGCTTGCCCTTGTCCCCAGCAGGGGCTGGTCGCCCGTGAGCTGTATGGCAAGATGCTTGCTTATAGATAGTTCCGCACCTAGGTTTCCCTCTGCAGGTCACTTTAAAAGGTGTTTTTGTATAGTTTAATAAAGTGGCCCTTGTTCAACCCAAGGTTATGTGTCCTTGTCTTATTTCGCTCCTTCACTCGCAAATGAAGCCCTGCTTACCTGCGCAGTGTGGATAAGCGGGGCATAGTTGTGAGGAGGGAGCAATGCTGCCACAGCCATCTTCATTAAGGGCAACGTCGCGCGTCACCGCATTATGCGCGCATGATGTGCAGCAGGAAGGGGTGGGGCCATGGGCCTATTTAAGGCCAGGCCGCCCCTCCTACCTCCTCTTTCAGCGAGCGACGCCCACCCCACCCTCCCTCTCTTATAGTGTGTTCAATGGTCACTTCATGACCAAGTAGGAATTTTTACCCTGCCCACCCTTGTTTGGCGGGCAGGTTTTTTGCCTACTCCACACTGTGAGAGTGGGATGGAATCGGGTTAGGGGGCGTTGTGATTAATAGGTGAATTTGGCTATTTTGTTATGGTCGAAGTTTAATGCCTAGGAGGGCAGTTTATCATTGGGGCACTGGTGTGGGAAGGTGCAGAAAGGGAAATAGTTGCTGCTTTTAAATGCCAGATTGGTGCATAATAAAAAACCCCTCGTCCATGATCTGATTGTGGATGAGGCAGCCGATCTGGCATGTATAACCTAGACCTGGGTGGGTGAACAGGGAGGAGTTAGTCTTTCCCAGCTTTGCCCACCGGGGTACTTGGTTCAGCATCATGGTAGATCCGAGGTTCGGGGAGGTGGGGTCGCTGTGGTCTATAAGAGTTCCATCTCACTCATCAAGCACCATGTCCATGCAGTTACCGGTCTGGAGTGTTTGCACCTTGTGTTGGATCAGAGGGACAGACTGGGAATCTTGTTGGTGTACCACCCACCTTGCTGCCCAACGGCTTCCCTAACTGAGCTGACGGAAGTGGTCTTGGAGGTATTGCTGAGATCCCCCAGACTATTGGTACTGGGGGATGTCAACATCCATGCCGAGGCTACTTTATCTGGGGCGGCTCAGGACTTCATGGCTTCCATGACAACCATGGGGCTGTCCCAATATGTTAGTGGCCCAACACATATGTCGGGGCATACTCTAGACCTTATTTTTGCTACTGGACATGGGGATGGTGATCTGGATGTGGGGAGTTTTACATCTCTCCCTTTGTCATGGACAGATCACCGCTTGCTGAAGTTTAGACTTTCAGTAGCTTTTCCCCTCTGCAAGGGTGGGGGACCTACTAAATTGGTCTGCCCCCAGAGACTAATGGATCCTGAAGGTTTTCAAAGGGCTCTGGGGGATTTTCCGGCTGATAAGACTGGCGCTCCTGTCGAAGCCCTGGTCGAACTGTGGAATGCGGAGATGGCCCGGGCTGTAGACACGATTGCTCCTGCGCACCCTCTCCTGTGTAGAGCTCATACAGATCCATGGTATACTCCGGAGCTGAGAGCGATGAAACAAGATAGGAGGCGGCTTGAGCGGAGGTGGAGAAGAACTCCCGATGGATGCAATTATGAGCTGGTAAGTGCTTCCACTAAACTGTACTCAAGAGCGGTGAGGATGGCAAAAAAACAACATTTCGCTGCCACTATTAAGTCTTCTCTTTGCCACCCAGCAGAGCTTTTTAGAGTTGTCCGAGGGCTACTTCATTCTGGCCCTCAGGACATGGTAGAGTCATCGGTGGCCCGCTGTGATGAGTTTGCTGGACACTTCCACAATAAGATCTTATGCATCCGCCGGGACTTAGACTCCCAGTTTATAGCAGTTGATCCTAATGAGGTGTCTGGAGCACAGTCTTGTCATGTTTTATTGGATGAGTTTCAGTTGGTTCAGCTCGAGGACGTGGACAGGGTGCTTGGACAGGTGCGTGCAACCACTTCGGTACTAGATCCTTGCCCCTCTTGGCTTATAAAAACTAGCGGGGATGGAACAGCTGGTTGGGCCAGGGAAGTGATAAATGCCTATTTATGAGAGGGAGTGGTCCCTGGCCGTCTGAAAGAGGCGGCAGTGAGACCACTTCTGAAAAAACCTTCCTTGGACCCAGAAAATTTCAACAGCTACAGACCAGTAGCGAATGTTCCATTCCTGGGCAAGATCTTGGAACGAGTGGTTGCTGGCCAGCTCCAGGCGCTGTTGGATGAAACTGATTATCTAGATCCATTTCAATCAGGTTTTAGGCCGGGTTTTGGCACCGAGACAGCCTTGGTCGCCCTGTATGATGACCTATGTTGGGAGAGGGACGGAGGGAGTGTAACTCTGTTGATTCTCCTTGATCTCTCAGCGGCTTTTGATACCATCGACCATGGTACCCTTCTGGAGAGGCTCGCGGAGTTGGGAGTTGGTGGTACTGCTTGGCAGTGGTTCTGCTCCTACTTGGCGGGTCGTCTCCAGAAGGTAGTGCTTGGGGAACACTGCTTAACACCATGGGTTCTCCAATGTGGAGTCCCACAGGGGTCAGTTCTGTCTCCCATGCTTTTCAACATCTACATGAAGCCGTTGGGTGCGGTCATCAGGAGTTTTGGAGTGCGTTGCCATCAGTATGCTGATGACACACAACTCTACTTCTCCTTTTCATCTTCTTCAGGTGAGGCTGTCAATGTGCTGGACCGTTGCTTGGCCGCGATAATGGACTGGATGAGAGCTAACAAACTGAGGCTCAATCCAGACAAGACTGAGATGCTGCTGGTGCGTGGTTTCTCTGATCAGGTGGTGGATATACACCCTGTCCTGGACGGGGTTACACTCCCCCTAAAGGAACGGGTTCGTAGTCTGGGAGTCTTTTTAGATCCTTCCCTGTCACTTGAGGCTCAAGTAGCCTCAGTGGCACGGAACGCGTTCTACCAACTTCGGTTGGTAGCCCAGCTACGTCCCTACTTGACCAGGGAGAACCTCACATCAGTTGTACATGCTCTGGTAACCTCGCGATTGGATTACTGCAATGCGCTCTACGTAGGGCTGCCTCTGAAGACAGTTCGGAAGCTACAGCTTGTGCAAAACGCGGTGGCCAGACTGATAACGTGGACCAAGCGGTCCGAACATATAACACCTGTTCTGGCTCGCTTGCACTGGCCTCCAATATGCTTCCGGGCCAGATTCAAAGTGCTGGTTTTAACCTATAAAGCCTTATACGGTGCGGGACCACAATACCTGCTGGAACGCCTCTCCCGATATGAACCTGCCCGTACACTACGTTCTACATGGAAGGCCCTCCTCCGAGTTCCGACTCATAGAGAAGCTCAGAGGGTGGTAACAAGAACTAGGGCCTTCTCAGTGGTGGCCCCCGAACTGTGGAACAGTCTCCCCGATGAGGTGCACTTGGCGCCGACGTTACTATCTTTTCGGCGCCAAGTCAAAACCTTCCTCTTTTCCAAGGCATTTTAATCTAACTTAATCTAGTTTTAACATGTGCTGTAACTGTTGTTAGTTTTTACTCTTTTATATTTTTGTTGTACTTTATTATGGGATTTTATTGTATATATTTGTATTTCTTTGTTGTACACCACCCAGAGAGCTATGCTAGTGGGGCGGTATAAAAATTTAACAAATAAATAAATAAAAATAAATAGGTAAGGACAGCTCGGTGGCCCCCTTAGGCACCTTTGGAGGTGATTGGGGGTTCCAGAGGCCTGTCTCTCAGGGCTTTACGGCTCGAGGGCAGGTTATGGGCTGCTTCTGGGGCCAACTTATCTCATCCACCCAAGGGTTGTGCGGCCCTGGGGGGTGGTGACTTGAGAAGGCCCCCCTACTCACCTACTGGGTGTGGCTGGCAGAAGGGGTAGGCAGATGGGGCTTGCCCTTGTCCCTAGCAGGGGCTGGTCACCCATGAGCTGTATGGCAAGATGCTTGCTTATAGATAGTTCCGCACCTAGGTTTTCCTCTGCAGGTCACTCTAAAAGGTGTTTTTGTATAGTTTAATAAAGTGGCTCTTGTTCAACCCAAGCTGATGTGTCCTTGTCTTATTTTGCCCCTTCACTCGCAACTGCAGTCCCCAGGTCAGGTTGTGCTGCATGGGGATTTCTGTGACCTTGGCTGACTGGCTGCTAGGATTTTTTTAGTTTGGGTTTTTGGTTATGAATCCTGACTAGTTGTGAGATGCTGAGTTTTCTGCCTTACTCATAGGAATCTTCTTGTGGTTGGTATGTATTGCATTTAGAAAAGTGTTACTGCCTTTTGTGTTGTTGTTTTCCTATTTGCATTTCACTTAACTTTAACCTCACTCCGTTGCAGCCATAGAAGCAACAGCAGCATATGCAAGGTAATTAACTCCCATTAGTGATAAGAGCAAGAATTTATAATTATTATTTTAATTAAAACAAGAGGCTTATCAATACTTTGAAGAGGACCAGATATATATTTTCTTTCTGAGCCCAGGACTGGGTCTTTCATGATGCCTGGGGGGGGGGGGAGCAGGAGAGTAGTCGATAAGACAGACATCCTGGCATTGGTAATCTAATTAGCAAGGTATGTGTGGGGTTGTTGCACACTTCCAGGCCCAGTTTCATTTTGAGTATGGAGGTGGAACCTGTGTAGATGTGGTTAATCAAAGGGAGAAGAAATTTTGAGTTAAACAAAGCTCTGCTTTTATAAAACCAAAGCAAACCAAAGTACACCGCCCTGAGAGCTCAATTGTACACCGCCCTGAGAGCTCAATGCTATAGGGCGGTCTAAAAATGTAATTAAATAAAATAACATACAGATACTTTGAATGTCTGAGTGCCTGCACCAGTGGAATACTGGAGGAACTTGTAAAACTTGCTGCAACAGTATTTAGAATGGAGCATGTGGTGTGAAAGACTCCTTTTCCTAACATTGTGGCTTCTTGTTTTTCCCCACCCACCACATCTCTGAAATATATCATATATGTAATGGTTAACCATACAAAAAAATGTAAATAAGTTTATTTCGGTCAATGACCAGCAAAGGTTAACCATACTGCTGCCCTGACTTACTTTATGTTTGTTGCTATTTTGTGTTTTTATTATGTTTTTATATTGATTGTGTATTTTTATTGTTTTTATTATATTTGTAAGCTGTGCTGAACTCTGTTTTTAACAGCAGAAGGGCAGGATATAAATCCTCTTAATCAATCAATAAATATTCCATAGTGTTGGAAACTAGAGTCTAGGCATTTAAGGCTGAAAATGTTGCTTTTAAAAAAAAGATTTCTCACATCTTTCTCCAGTTTTTGGTGGTAATTCCTAGGCACAAAAACAAAACAACTGGACAATCCAAATATTAATATGCAAATAATTTGCATAATATGCAAATAATATACCCGGATTTGTGGAACTGGAATATGGCAACCCTAACCTTAAGGCCTGAATAGAAACCCAGCTGACGAAAAGACCTATGCAGCAGTAACATGGGGGGGGAGTGGCAGTGGAGTCCTCCTGGTATGAGGATGGATGAAGCAGCAGCAAAGGCACCTGCGTGGTTTTGATTACACCAATGCAGAGCTCCCCCAACCTCACCGTCACTTTGTCCCACCCCTGTCCTGTCCGCCATTACACATAAACACATATGCCACTGCTGGGCCTATAAGAGCAATGAACTAAGCATACTGGAAAGGAACATCTGGCTTTCCATGACCTTGGCACAAGGAGTGTGGAATGAAATCTCATCTACCATTACTCAAGCATAAGATTGTGCATCAAGGACAGTGGTGCACATCACTGCTTGCTGAACCTTGGGATCAGGATGACAATAACTCTTGGGGTACTTCCATAAATTTGAAATGGTCATCTGCAGGACTGCTTGCTTGTATAACATTTGCAATTCTACACACACACACAAAACACACCACTGGTTCAGAAAAAAACACATTGATTCAGACATCATGTTATAAATTTCCCGAGCCATTATCCACATCAGTATCCTGGGAGGGAGGGGATTCATGTGGTGAGTTGTTTGAAATGATATATTCAGGTTGGGTAAGGATTTGACCTGGGAATGCTAATCCCTATGGCAAGTGTAACATCTGGACCAACTCAAAAATCAGACCTTAGTACTTTTTAAACTCATGAAGCAACAGTCAGCAGGGCAGCTACCTCATATCTATTATTCCATACATTGCAAGAGCACTATGTCTAGGTAGGCTTCATATACAACCATTTCTATATATAGTAGGTAGAAAAAAAGAAGTATGGGTGATGAACCATTGAACTGTCCACATGGTAGAATAGATGTTGAATAGACAACAGAGTATGTTACAGCTTTTGAAAATACTGTACCAGTTTTAATTTCTTCAGGGTTTTTGAAGAGCCAAATATGAATGCATTTAATCCAGCCAGCTCCTAACAATTGGAATATGCAGAGTTTACATACTAAAAACCCCTCACACCTCAAAGTGTATCTTGATATTCTCCTTCTGTTGAATAGGTCTCGGCATGACCTTTAGAAGCTCCTAGACTACACCGCAGCACCCTTACACCCCTTCAGACCATTATCCAAAAGAATATGATTCTGATTGCTACAAGGAAAAGGGATGATATCAAAAGTCAGAAAAATAAAGGAGAGGGAACGACTGGGAGAGGCACTGCTTTCTTTGAAATGAAATCAACTATTGAGAGGCACAGGGTGAGGAATGGCAATTCCATTCTCTAAGTATTGCAAACATTGCAACACCTACAATTGCTGAGATTGTTACTGCTCATGCCTTTATCATCCAGTGCTCTTCAGAACCCATCTGTATTTATATGTTCTCTTGGCCTTTTGTGTCTTGTATATGTACTTTCCTCTGCTTATATAACTTTTGTCTCTCTCAGTGGGACAGCTAGGCAGCACAGCAAACTCCATTGTAAAAGCTATTACTTGCTGGTTACTTGACACCTTCAAGCTTTGAAACAAAAAGAACTACTTTCTGTTTAGCAGGATTTTGCTGCTCTTTCTCAGGTACCTGGCAGAATTGAAAACCTGCACGTAAAGCCTGCCATGTGGTCTACTCACTAGAGAGAAGGGAGGGAGTGAGGAGAACTTCAAGTCACTTCTTCTTCAAAGGCAAATCTATCAAATTCACATTCTCCAAAACAATATGTGAATCAAAACACAGCTGCCCTTCAAAACTTGCACTTCTCCAAATTTTCTAGTGCAGTTCTCAAGCAAAGTAATGTGTACAAAAATGCATATACTAGGGTAAAGTCAGAGCTTGGAAAAGTTACTTTTTTGAACTACAACTCCCATCAGCCCAATTCAGTGGCCATGCTGGCTGGGGCTGATGGGAGTTGTAGTTCCAAAAAGTAACTTTTCCAAGCTCTGGAGTGTGCATAAAAATGCATATACTAGTGAAAATGATATACAAAAATGCATTATATTAGAGAAAATTGCTTTGTAAAAATATGTATAAGGCAAAATTGCACACAAAATGTGTATATATTTGCACTAAAATGCTGATGAATTGCAAAAAATGCAGAGTGATGCAGAAAGGTGGAGAACTGAACTTGAGTGGAACAATGAGAAACTGCAAAAAAAGAAAAAAGAAACCTGGCAGATTCACCCATCCCTAAGAAGAGGAACCATCACACAAGAGAGTGCACATATGTATGAATATACTGAGCAAATAAAACCAGTACTGTTGGTTGTGGTGCTATCCAGAGGCTTCTGTCTGAGAATATGAACTGGGCTAAGGCGATGTAAATATCAGACCTAGGTACTTTCTTTGTCTTGCTTCATGCATTCAGCTGAACATGTTTAGAATCCCCTCCCCCATGCTTTGGAACCTTGATTGCACAGGGTTCCTGATTGCAGGTAAGTGCATTTAGCCAAATGGAAAGGGAAACCCTGATCAGACCTTCCTGATAGAGCTGATGGGCACAGGGATGTTGGAGCCAGAGATGGCATGCAGAGGCCCACATCCCCTCCACACTTTATTCCACACACACATAATTTCACTGCCTCAGTAGGTTTTGTTAGTGATATGCTCCATCCTCAATTCTTCTCAGTGTATCCCGGCTCCTGCTTCACTGGACAGTAGTACCAGGAAATGATAATTTTCAAAGGAGAAGCTGGTGGTAGGTGAAGGAAGAGCTGTAGCATAATCCTCTCTTCCAGCTACCTACCAGTGTCTCCAGAAATTCCCCCATGCTTGTCACTTTCCTTGGCTAAGACTCTAGGCCCTCATTTCCATCCCAAACCCATCTGAAGTTGTTGGGATGTGAGAGGGATTGACTCTGTGACTCTTGTCCATCAGGAGTGACAGTCTGGGGAAGAAGGAATTTCTCTCCTCTTCCATTACTGCTTGAACTGAGCAATGTCCAAGCTAGCAGTTTATTTTTCTGACCGAGAAGAAGGTACCTGATCAAAAAGATATTTCTTCTGGTGAGAGTCTCCTACAAGCCAAGATTTGACTGGAGACTTGAGGTCCTTGGTGATTATAAGGATCCCATAGCTGATGTGGATGAACAAGAGATGAGACAGTAGCTAAGATGATCTGCTCCAAGATGCCTAAGCCTGAGGCTCCAGGTCTCCCATCTGAGCAGGCTACATTCTTTATATAAGCAACAAGTGGTCTTTCTGTTATTTGCAAATTCCACATTGGTGAAGTAATCATCTAAATGCTGAAATCACAGCAAAGCTCCACCAGTGATGGTAGTCCTGTTTTTCCTCTATTTGTGTGTCCTGTCCCATCAACTGACATCCAGAGGCATATTGCCTCCAACAGTGGAGGTAGATCGTTGGCTGATCCAAGTTAGCAGTAGCCTAGTTGGTGTATTTTGGACTAGCCGAATTTCCAAGGAATCTTCAAAGGCAGTCCCATATATAATGCCTTGCAGTAGTCTAATCTGGAAGCCAATCAGGGCTTCTGTTTTGAAGCAGAAGCTATCTGTGCATACATTTTTAGCCATTATGTTATTAAGAAACTTTCTTCCAGTTTCAAAAGCAATTTCTTTAAGGGGTTTTCTCTTTTCAATTAATAAGGTGACAAGTGAATGCTATACATTTGGTGCTTTTACATTTAGATAGTGCTTTTAAAAATAAAACAGTCGACAGTCTGCCTGAAGCAGACTCAGTGTTGTTTAAGGTTGAGGACTGAGCAGGTGCTTGATTCACTGGTATGTACATCTGCTATTTCAGTTGCAAATCCAGATCATACTACTACAGCTGAAGGATGCCCCATGAATTTATATTGCATCTATCTCTCCCCAAAAGGACAAATCTTATATGAAAATGCTGGCATTGTGCTCTCAAATATTTCCTTGGTAGGCAATGTTTTCCCAGCTATGTTAAGTATTTGCAGCCTTCGGAAATGTAAAATTGAAATTGTGCCCAGCTGCATCAGAGATAAATATATTGTGGATTATGCAGATGAAAGCTGATGCATGATGACAAAATGAGTTGTAGTTCAACCACTTGGATCTCTATTGTTTCAATGAGTTTGGCCCAACTCATGTGTATCCTCTGGTGTGATTGCTACTAAGAAGCAAACGGCTTGTGTCCTGCTCCCTATGCTAAGGCACTTGTATGGATCAGCTCCAATATATAAGCTATAAATAATTCTACATAATATGCCCATTCTTATCCTGCATGCACAGGCTCATCTGTAACCAGTACAAGGATAGACATTTTATAATGGATATAATAATAGACTTTTAGCTAAACCAAATACAGATCCAGACAGTGGTTTCTATTTAGTTGTGGAAGACCTTCAACTAGTGTAAATCACCAGAGACCAACAGAAACTTAAAAGGAGTTTCATATCGTGTGGGATAAGAGGAAGAGAGAACACAGTGGAACATTAATTAATGCCAAATTTAAATTTAATTCCTTTGACAGACAATCCATGGGAACACTGAGAGAGTTTGTTTTAATCTTTGTTTTTACAGTGAATGAAATAAATTAATGATAGGAAATGCAGAATGTCTTGTTACGCTGCCATATTAAAGACAGATTATGGGGAAAATATTCTCTGCAGGCATAACAAAGCCTCTAATTGGTTGTTTTGAGGAGAATTTTAAAAAGTGTCAAACTGCACTGGGACATATGGAGAAAAAGCTGCATTGTCTGCTTTCCATTGTGCTTCCTTTTTTCTTTTTCTTTATTTACTGCAGTAAAATTGTATTGCAGTATAATTTGGAAGCACGAGAAAAATGTCACTGCAAGACAGAAAAATATCACTTTATTATACAAAAGTGAAGCCTATATTTTCCATGTAGAATATGGATCAGGGATGTTGCGGGGCTACAACTCCTACCATCACTGATTATTGGCCATGCTGGCTGAGACTGAAGGGAGTTGGACCCAACAACATTCTGGAGTTGAAGTGAGTGAAAAGACACTTCATATTCTGAGGTCCATTTGTGTATCAGTGACACACAAAACATTGATTGAATTGTTCATTATTGAACAACTGCTAATGATTGAACAATATACAAAGCCAGATTTCAACTGAACATCAGGAAAAACCTCCTAACTCGACAAGGGAACCAATTGCCTAGGGAGGTGGTGGGCTCTCCAACACAACGCATTCAAGAGGCAGCTGGACAACCACCTGTCAGGTATGCTTTAACTTGGATTCCTGCATTGAGCAAGGGACTGGACTTGATGGCCTTATAGGCCCCTTCCAACTCTATGATTCTATGAATCATGGCTGATTACTTTGATCCAGCCCAGCTCACAGTTCCTCCTTGCAATGGGTTTCTTCTTGCAATGGGTTCCTTGCAATGGGTTGCATAATGTAGTCATATTCCTTCAACAGCATTCAGCACACCAACTACAACTCATGTGCCACTTTTGCACATGAATTGCTGTTGCTAGATGGGGCAGTTATCCTATCCTATGGCTTTTTGCCTTGTAAACAGGAAAGAAGTGCTTGTTCTGCTCCCATCCTTGGCAGATTTATTATTTATTTATTTATTTATTTATTTATTACATTTATATACTGCCCCATAGCTGAAGCTCTCTGGGCGGTTTACAGCAATTAAAAACATTAAAAACAAATATAGAAATTTTAAAACACAAAAAACAATTTAAAAACACAATTTAAACAAATTTAAAAACACATGCTAAAACGCCTGGGAAAAAAAGAAAGTCTTGACCTGGCGCTGAAAAGATAACAGTGTTATCATTCCATAATTTGGGGGCCGCTGCTCAAAACAGGCTTTGACCCTAACACTAGTCTGCAGTTCTTATTGGCCCCTTAGGGAGGAAGGCTGGGATACAAATGTAATGAAAAAATAATAATAGTAATGAAATATTGTAGCTATTTCTGAAGTTTGATTGGGAAATCTCTCTTGTGATATCCTTTTTTTAAAAAGTCCATACGACAGTCTTCTTTTTGCTCTATATGTGACCTTGTAATTTGCATTAACTGTACACAAATACCTTTCCTGCTTTACTGTAATAGTAAACAACTCAGTAGCATACTAATATTAGGAAACTGTATTGGACAGGATCTTTAAGACACCATATTTCTCCCACCAAAGTTAACAGCAGCCCTAAATTAGTGTTTAATGTGTATAAGTGAGCTTGTGATTTATCTGAGCATACCCTTTGTTTCATGCTGTGCTTCTGCTACTAATAGTGTGAAGAAAATGTGGTATTCACAACAATATATATATATCTTGCATGTGTTGATAACCTTGCAGATCAGGTAATATAAAGCATGTTTACGTACATGCAGTGAATCTGAAGAGATGACTGAGTAGTAAAAACATTATACAGTACTTTGATTTGTGGAATATCTGAGGAAAAACTCATTCATTTACAGCAGCAGGTATTCTGTTCCGCAGGTATTGTAGCCTGGTCTCCATGGCTTCCTTCCAGTTGTTTCCTTTCTCTGTCTCTCACCTCTTTAGGACATGAAGGTGTCTCTAGAGCACTGGCCATGTTGTCCTTTTAGCAAGAAAGTGTAGGAGCAGGCCATAGCTGAAGAATAGGTTTTCTATGTCAAAGGACTGTCTGATGTTTGCCTGAACTGTATCAGGGTGGACCTTGCTATGGTCACAAATGCACATTGTCTCACTGAGGGCTTATCCAAACGGAGAGGGATAATCCACCGTTTCCATATTTGGTTTGTCATCTGATAGTCCTCACTTTGCCTTTTAGTTCGCTCTTTCCCAATTAAAAAAAAATGCTTTTTTGTACCCGCACACGCAGCGGTAAGACCCCTACATTCTTTTCGCTTTTTCCAAGCTCCACCTCTAAAACCTCCCCCTATCAACCAATTGGTTAGCAAAAAAATTACGTATGCTCCTCTCCTCCTTTGCAACGAAGCACAATATGGCTGTAAAGGGGTTCTCACCTCGGAAGGAAAGGCTGCTAGTCGGTTTCACGCCTGCCTTGTTTGTATTTACAATATTATGCTTAAATGAATGTATGTTTTTCTGCCTTTATTGATATTTAAGAAGATACACACGCTGGCAATTGCACATATTTCTCCAAAAAAGCAAGAAATGTGTCACACACCCCTCCTTCTCCCTTTCCTTCCCACAGAGAATGAAATTGACAAAACTTTCAGGAGCAGGCTTGAAACCGACCAGAAGCCCATATTTGCAATATTACACTTAAACCAATGTATGCTTTTCTGATTTGAAGCAAAAACCCAAGCCAGTAGAATGAAATTGACAAGGCTTTCTGGAGACAGACTGAAACCGACCATCCCCCCTTTCTTGCTTGCTGTGCATTGCAGATCTCACCCAGAGCGGCTGCCCAGTTTGCAGGCTGGCAAAAAATAAAATGCATCTGCGCTGTAGTTGCAGAGCCCCCCAACACCCCACCATTGTGATGATTGGTTCAATTTTCCCGGGCTTATTCTTGCACATGTGCAAAAGTGCAGATACGTGATTGGCTGGACTGAGGAGAAGGGGCAAGGGGAAATGCCCAAGAACCGCCCATCAGCTGTAAAGTCTGTGGTATTGCATCCTAACTCCTGAAGGCACAGCGGATGATTCCCGATTTTAAACAGCAAATCGCATTTTTGTCGGTTTTGCAAGGAGCGGATTTAACCCACGAAAATGCGTAACAGCGCAAGACGTCATTTGGACGACCGAAAAATAATGAACACACATAGCGGGCGTGTCACACATTTTGCAGTCATCTGGATGAGCCCTGAGTCTCCTTCTGATGCATAGCAATTTAGTACATTTATATCCTGCCTTTCTTCCATCATGGATCTCAAGGTAATGAACATGTGGTTCCTAGTCAGTCTCTCAAATAGGTAGCGCCAGCTCCAGGTTTTGAGGGGCCCTTGGGTAAAATGCCCTCAGTTCAGGTCATTCTTGCCACTGTCAACATTGTTCATTCTCTTTTCCTCTCCTTCTGGTGCCAATTTGCATCAACACCTAAAGGGAGTGGGCAAGAAAAGTGGAGGTTGCTGTTTGGCTTCTCACTCTTCCCTCTGCTTGCACACTCAGAGAAGGTAGCTGAAGAGACAGCAAAAAAGAGCAGAAACAGGATCAGAGGTTGGCAGTGGGTTGGCAGCCCCTGCTGTGGTGTAAGACTCATCAGCTGACTAATAATGCCCATCCCTGATACCAACCTTGCATCCAGTTACTGACCAGACCCAGATCTGCTTAGCTTCAGCAAGATAGCTCAATTACCAGACCGTGCCCTGACATCAGGGACTCAATGAGGAAAGTCACAGACACTTCCAAGCAAGTTCACCATGCACTTTTAAAGGACCAGATCAGCTGCTGCTCCTTCAGCTGCAACATTAGAGGCTCATCAGATATTATGCTTCTCTGGCCAATTCATAAACTGGGAGGAATGACCCCCACCTCCCTCTCCTTTTGTTGTTGTTGTTTGTTTGTGGTGGGATCATATATAATTCTCCAAGGACATCAAAAATATAGAAAACACAGATGCTGCTGTTCTGTACTCCATGTATTAGCCAACAAATGGACCAACAGTTCTGAAGCATTTCAGTACTATCACTATCCAGTTAAGTTTTTATTTAAAAATTTGAGGGTTTTAATAAAGTGCCACCTAGTGAATGCGGCAACATGACACTCAACACATCAAAAGTGTGTGTGTGAGGAGGAAAGGTGGTTAAATGGCCCCAATGTGGCAAAACCTCTCATTTATCAACACACAAGCTATTTTAGGTAGATGGCACAGAAGTTAAAATACGTGCTAATCATCCCGTTTCCTTTCCTCCTCCCGAGCCACAGCCATTCATACCTCTAGGGGAAAGTGCAGAGTTCTATGAGGTTCCTTAAGACAGAGATAGGTAACCTGTGGCCTTCCAGATATGATTGGACTTCAACTCCCATCTGCTCGAGCCAGCATAGGCATCAATCAGGAATGATGGGAGTTGTAGTCCATCAACAAAGGTTTCCCATTCTTTCTTAGAAGTTAGCATTGGTTGTCATTACAGACACTATCCTCATATAGCTGTGCCCCTGCATTGTAAACAATAGTACAATTTGCCTGCTACTCTGAACTGTCACTGTTTTACTGTTTTATTGTTGTACTGTATTTATTATGATGTATTTTAATTGAGTTGTACGTCGCCTAGAGTGGCCATTGGACAGATAGGCGACTTATAAATTAAAATTATTATTATTATTATTATTATTATTATTTCATTTCATATTTAGCACATTAAATCAGAATCAGTCAAATACACTGCATTGCACATTGGGCAGAATTTATATTATCCCAGTGTTTGGTAAGTGCTTTTACAAGCGCAGAAGAGAGAAGAATCCTTGGTTCCTTATAATCTTCACTCTTACAGAAGAAACTTCATCCTGACCAACATCAAATAGTCTCCCAATTAAGTGCTCAGAACTCCATTGGAACCCATTCTATGAAATCTCTGAGCAATCCTCAAGAGTTAGAACCTTATTCAAGTTCTTTGGGCCATAGGTCAGGTCAGTGGATCATAAGACTGGGCTGTTAGGGGTCAAATGCACTTTTGCTGCATGGATTATAAATCCTCCAGTTTTAAAAGCAAAATACCAAAGAGCTTATCATGCTATGCAAAGCACTACATTCTTGCAGACGTGCTGATTTCCTTGTTTCACACATGAATGGAATCATTCCACTTGGTGCCATAATTGCAATTATTACAGGCATATTATTTGGGATCCCATTGAGAGCTCTTTGTTAATAGTCTCCATTAAATGTCGACTGAAGAGCAGACCTCTGATTACAACTCGAAATATCCCCCATAATGTTGTACTCTGTTTGTATAGCCTCCAACAGAAAAGTGTTTTTCCCTCTTGGGCAAACCCGGGAAATGAAAGATGCAAAAAGACTGCTGTGTAATGGAGTCGCTACCAGTCAATTAGTATAGCAACCTATGGCCTGCATGAAGTTGTTCTGGTCCTTCCTCAATGTGACACTGAGCATGGAAAAAATAGCTATGAAACATCTAGTGCAATAGTAGAGAAATGTAACAGCACAGGCAAGCATTGCCCCTTTCCCCAGACCTTCTAAGGCATACCCTTGAAGCAATTGTTTTATATATAGGGGGGAAATCCAGATCCTGTTAATATAACATTACCTTGTTATCTAATGCATGCACATTTAAAAATAAATAAATAAAGATTTCCCCCCTCAAAAAAAAAAAAACCCTATGGTACAGGTTGCAACATAGGCCACATTCACACCAGATATTTATTCTACTATTATTCCACTTTAAACAGTCATGGATTCTCCCAAAGAATCCTGGGAAGTGTAGTTTGTGAAGGGTGCTGAAAGCAGTTAGAAGATTCTTGTTCCCCTCACAGAGGTAGAGTTTTCTGGGAAGAGGGGCTGACTCTTAAACCACTCTGACACACTGCAGCTCTGTGAGGAGAATAGGAGCCTCCTTACTACCCTCAGCACCCTTCACAAACTATATTTCCCAAGATTCTTTGGGGGAAACTATGACTGTTTAAAGTGGAATAAAAGTGGAATAAATGTCTGGTGTTAATGTGGCCATAGTTATCTTTTACAAATAAAGAAGAGTTTTCCCCCCCTATCACTGGCAGAAGAAAGAGATAAATTTGTGTATTGGTGGCAGCTGAATGACAACTTTGGATTCTTGTGCATTTTGCTGGCCAAGAGGAGCCATGATTTGCAGCACAAGGCTCAGTTTCAATCTCTCCAGTTAAAAGGATCATGGAGCAGAACAGGGAAAGCCTTGTCTTTGTCTCAGATGCTAGTGAGCTACTATTCGTCAAAATAGATAATACTGGCCCAAATGAACCAAAGATGTGATGTGGTGTAAGGCAGCTTCCTATGCTTTTAATAGTCGTAGGGTCAATTTGCAATTTGGGGAGTTTGTAACACAAATTCCAGCCATCCAAAGAGCCTCATCTTGGTCCAATCCAGGCCCAGGCCCCACTGAACTCAGGTCCAGCTCAAAATCAACTTCACCTCAACTGCTAGTCAGTCCTCCCGGGCAATAACAGCATACATTTCAGACAGCAACTCATGGCAGAGACAGCTTGCTAGAGACAGAAGACTTCCAACCTTTCCTGAGCTACACCAACTTTTATTTATTTATTTACCATATTTCTATCCTGCCTTTCCACTCATGCCAGCATACATGGTTCACTCCCTCTCCATATTATCCTATCAGCACACCTGTGAGGTAGGTCAGGGCTGAGATATAGTGGCCTGCTTCATGCAACACATCAAGTCAAACCCTGGATTAGCAAGACCAGGTGATCATGCAGGCTCCAGGAGAGTTGCTCCCAGCTGCTTGCTCCTCCCCAGTCCTTTTTAACTCCCTTGCCAAGCTAAGCCAAGGATTGGCTCAGTATGTGTATCATATGGGCTTCTGCTGGGAGGAAGGGCAGGATATAAATCAAATAAAAAATAAAAAATAAATAAAAATAAATAAAATAAAATAATAAAAATAAAAATAAAAAATTAATAAAATCAGTGTGTCATCTGAACTGTGGCTCGTGGTTAATCTCTCTCCTCACTAACCAAGAGCAAATTTTGGGGAATTAGTATTTTTCAGGAGAGCTTGAAGAGAAAGAAAGAAAGAAAGAAAGAAAGAAAGAAAGAAAGAAAGAAAGAAAGAAAGAAAGAAAGAAAGAAAGAAAGAAAGAAAGAAAGAAAGAAAGAAAGAAAGAAAGGGTTTCAACGCAAATCAAGGGAAATTTGCTCATCATTAACTAAAAAGTAATTTCACTTCAAGATGCTGGGAAGCTTTGGTTAAGAAGTTCAAAGAAAAGTGCAGAAGGGAAATGCAAAGACTTCCAATGTGGAGATTGTGATGTCCTTCCCTGGCACCACCTGTGTCGCTCTCACTCATGGCTACCAGCAGTCAGGATCGTCGTGTTTATTTTTACCTCTCTCTGCTGTAGCACAGATCTCAAAAGATCCCCCTGCTAGGCCACACTACCCAACACTCTGTGTATCCAATATAACCTCTAGACTGTGCCTTAGTCTCTTCCTGGTTATTTTGATACCTTGTGTCTGTGTGCATAGGTAATTCCCAATCCCCCTGAAGCCTCTTGCCTATGAAGCTCACAGCTCTGGGTTGCTCTGTGGTATTGGATGTTGATACAATATCTTTTCCTTCACCACTGCCACCATTCAATACTATTTCTTCTTCAGCCTTGGTTACTCTGCCTCCCCCCTGCTCTGTGCACCCCAGCTGAGGAATCAGGCTTTAAGTAAACCAAGAAAATATTTATTGATAGCACTAAGAATAACAAGATTTCATTGACAAGCATATGGGTTCATATATGATTCTCTTATGTTCCTAATTCCTACTATTTGCCTCAGAACTCCCAATCCAATCTGTCAACAGCCACCTCTCACTCTCCACATCAACCTCCCTGTCCACAACCACCCTGTCCAACACCCACCACGACTCAACTGTCATCCTCTCATTTATACCTTCAGCCATTCAAACACACAGCCAATCATCATCCAGCATTCTACAGCCCATGTACTCCCCCTTCTCACTCACTCCACTTACCATATTTCCTATAATAAACCTGCACTTACCATATTTACATTACATTCACATACAGGAACATCACAGAGATCAAACGCAACTGTTGTATGGACCTATGCAAGAAAAAAAAAGCTTCCAAGAAGATGTAGGTAAGGAAGGACCAAACTACACAGAGTGGAAAAACCCAAGGGAAAGTGACATAAGTAACATCACATGCTGTTGTACTAAGCGTCCCAAAAAGAGAAACGAATGACAGCTTGCTTTTAACCAAATCTTAGGCTACTTGGATGATAAAACCTGAACTGTTGCAAATGCAATTTCTCCTAGCCAGAATGACAAAGTTTCATTAGTGCAGGTACTGGATCAATAAGGGACACTCACATCTGCATTTCTTATACATTTTAGAAAAGATGAAGCTTATGAATTACAAGGATGTTGTGTTCAGTGGGCTTATTATTCCAACCTGAAATATTCCCTGCTATGCTGCATACATAAAAACTTTTTGATACATCCTTCATTCCACAACTTTGCCCAGAAATCACTCTTATCAAACCACATTTGTTTATCTTCCTAATCAGGCCTGATACACCAACAGGAAAAGTGCAGTTTTGGAAGTAAAAAAATATTCTTTGTGTAGTTCTAGTCAAATGATGGCCAGTACGATGCAATAGGTTGCATGTAAAAAGAAGATCTGAATTTTGCCAAGACCCTGGACAGTGTGCTATGTATTGTATTTCAAACTGCATTGACCTATGGGGTCCTTGTTAGTGTCAATCGTCCCTTTTACTGGTTTGGATAGGAAAGAAATGCTATAGCAAATGGTCATTCAGGTCAAGATGGATGCACTGCACTAAAATGTATCAAATTCTTTTTTTAGACATGAAAATACATAGGTATGTTTCAAACACAGCATAAAAGCAAAAAACAACAACACAAACTTCATAAGCACTTGTTTATTACCCCATACTGAGATATAACATAGTAGTACTTTAGAAACATAGTGCTAGAAAAGGTCTACTCCAACCTCCTGCACAGTACAGGAAATTTAGAGCTAGAGTGTGGTGTAGTGGTTAAGGTGTTGGACTATGACCTGGGAGACCAGGGTTCGAATCCCCACACAGCCATGAAGCTCATTGGGTGACCTTGGGCCAGTCACTGCCTCTCAGCCTCATGAAAACCCTATTCATAGGGTCGCCATAAGTTGGAATCAACTTGAAGGCAGTAATTTACATTTACCACCCACCCACAGGTTCTCCATCTTGCCAGGAGACTGACTCAGGTTGTTGGCCTTCATCCAGCCAGCCACTGAGTCCAGGCATTGGTCCAGTGTTTGCATGGCTTCGCCTGAGATTTAGATATTACAGAGAAACAGAACTGGGTATCATCAGCATACTGATAACACCTCACCCAGAATTTCCTAATGCCACTCCCAACAGCTTCACATGGCTGTTAACCAGCACATGATGAACATGATGCATGCACAACTCCCAGCTGTAACTGTTTTATTTGTCCTATAATTATATATTTTATTGTTGTAACCAGCCCTGGGAGACTGTGGCAAAGGGAGGTAAGACATCAAACAAACAAATAAATAAACCACACTTCTGCCAATTATTCAGATGTACAGTTAATATTTCATAAATGACTGGGTCATAGCTCAGGGAAGTCCTCTTAAACAAGAACATCTTCAGTAGGCACCTAAACATCATGATGCTAGGCACAGGTCTGATTTCAGCTGGTAACTGATTCCAGAGGGCTTGAGCTGCAACACTGAAAGCCTGGTTTCTAGGGCAAACTATGGGCACCTCTGGAGCAGGTGGTACTCTCCCCATCTCAGGAGTGCAGTTGACAGGCAGGGATATATGGGGCAAGGCAGTCTCTTAGGTAACCTGCTTCCAACTTGTTTATGGCTTTAAATGCTAAACACAAAACCTTGAACTGTGCCTGGTAGCATATTGGCAGCCAGTGCAGGTCCCTCAGAAAAGGAGTTATATGATGTTGATGAGGGATGGGATCTGTTTGTTGGATGTGATTCGATCTCATTCCATCAAACAGACAGATGGTTATGTTCTGTGTTCATGTTCATTTGAATTCCACTATCTTCTGCTTTTACCATTTCAATATTTTTTCCTCCTGAAAAATAACTGTACTTTATCATTATTTCTAACAATGTTTTTCTTTCAGAAAGGAAAGCAGCTTTGTCTCTGCCCAGGGTCAGCCCACCCAATCCCACCCTTCACTGTCACTGCCTCCTCCTCCTCATCCCAAATTGATTTGGATCCCCCTCACCTTCATCTCAGCTGTGGGAGAAAGCAAGAGATCATCTGTTCAGTTTCATGTTAGCAAAGCAAAGAGCAGGCTGATCAGTTTCACATTGGCAAAGCAAAGATACAGGCTGGTCAGGTTCATGTTAGCAAAGCAAAGAGCAGGCTGGTCAGCTTCAGGAGTAGAAAAAGAGCACACTACATACAGGTTCATGGCATATGTACACATCAGAACTACCACACACACGGATTTGGCTGGAGGGAGAGAAGCTAGAGGGCAACAAGGATGATCAGGGGACTAAAACAAAGCCCTATAAGGAGAGACTGAAAGAATTGGGCATGTTTAGCTTTGAGAAGAGAAGACTGAGGGGAGATAAGATAGCACTCTTCAAGTAATTGAAAGGTTGCCACACAGAAGAGGGACAGGATCAGATAACCTCCCTCATAGACTGAGGGAATGCTGTGGACATAATATATCTCAACTTCAGCAAAGCTTTTGACAAAGTGCCCCATGATATTCTGATTAGCAAGCTAGCTAAAGGTGGGCTGGTTGGAATAACTATCAGGTGGATCCACAGTTGGCTACACAATCATACTCAAAGAGTGCTTATCAATGGTTCTTTCTCAAACTGGGAGGAGGTAAAGAGCAGCATACCACAGGGCTCTGTCCTGGGCCCACTACTTGTCAACATTTTTATTGATGACTTGGATGAGGAGGTGCAGGGAATGCTTATCAAATTTGCAGATGATACATAATTGGGAGGGATAATACTTAGAAGACAGAATGAAAATTCAAAGGGATCTTGATAAGCTGGAACATTGGGCTGAAAACAACAGAATGAAATTTAACAGGGATAAGTGTAAAGTCCTACACCTAGGAAAAAGAAACCAAATGCACAGTTATAAGATGAGTGATACTTGGCTCAGCAATACTACATGCGAGAAGGATCTTGGAATTGTTGTTAAACACAAGCTGAATATGAGTGAACAGTATGATGTGGCTGCAAAAAAGGCAAATGCTATTTTAGGCTGCATTAACAAAAGTATAGTTTCCAAATTGTGTGAAGTATTGGTTCCTCTCTATTCAGCACTGGTTAGGCCTCATCTTGAGTACTGTATCCAGTTCTGGACAGCACACTTTAAGAAGGATGCAGACAAACAAGAACAGGTTCAGAGGAGGGCAACAAGGATGATCAGGTTCTTTGGGTCTGATGACCGCAATAAACTTATTGTATCATAAGGATGATCAGGGAACTAGAAACAAAGACCTATAAGGAGATGCTGAAAGAACTTGGCACGTTTAGCCTTGAGAAGATGAGGAGAGATATGATAGCATTGTTCAAGTACATGAAAGGTTGCCACACAGAGGAGGCCAGGATCTCTTCTTGATCGTCCCAGAGTGCAGAATATGGAATAATGGGCTCAAATTACAAGAAGCCAGATTTCAGGAAACATTTCCTAACTATTAGAGCGGTACAACAATGGAACCAATTACCTAGGGAGGTGGTGGGCTCTCCAACACTGGAGGCATTCAAGAGGAAGCTGGACAGCCATTTGTCAGTTATGCTTTAAGCTGGATTCCTGCATTGAGCAGGGGGTTGGACTCGGTGGCCTTATAGACCCCTTCCAACTCTATGGATTATATGATTCCCTTCCCTCTGGTTCCCTGATTTTGCAAAACAAAAACCCTGTCTTCCATCACCTCTTCAAGATCATCAGTAAAAAGGAGCAAAGGGGGGATTGAGTGTTGCTCTCCTGCTTTTGCAGGGCTTTGCACAGAACCCCACCACCTTCTTTCCAAGTTGCTAAAGAAACTCTATAGCAAACAGTGGTCATTGGTTATTACCATGAACACCTCATTGACAGACGTTAGAGGGAATACAGCTATAAAATTATAATTATATTCTATGCATTTTTAAAAAAAAAAAATCCGGTAGGTGCAAAAGCTCACAGCATACAAGACTGGTCCACAAAGACAGTAAACATATGAACTATAGCAAAGTCTAGTACCAAATTTGATTTCAGTGAAATTCTCACCTATCCCTAGTGTCAACACAATACCCCAGTCAACTACTCCACCCAGAACCCAGATATTCTTCTCAGAAACACATCTCAGGGTCAAACTAGATGCAGTGCAGGTGCTTTGCATTTGGAGCTTTCAACTTCTTTTTTAAAAAAAAATGCAGGGGAAAGGTAGATCTAATCTTGTGCCCCTGTGACACAGTCCCTATCCAAATGACCCTTCAAGCTGCTATATGCTTCATGGGGGCAACACCTTTCCCTCCTCTCTCTCTCACACACCACAATCCTAATCCAAATCCTCCTCCCAGTCCCTCCAAACATGTCCCTACCATATCACATCTAGTTTGATCCTGAGATGTATATTCTGAGAAGAATATCCATCTGAATGCTGTTTTAGGATTTAAATTTGATACATAACCTATCATACAAATATGACTCCCACACTATGCTTAAAATAATTCCATACCATTAAACTAGCCATCTCATCTAGCAGTAATAGTAGTAGTGGTGAATTTTGTCTTTGTAAATACATTTCCAATCATAACTTTGCTAGTTATAATCATGATGATTATTTCTTTCACAAGCACAGATAAAATGTTTATCATATATCCATGAGATGTTCTGTACTGAATTTACAATGCAGAAAGGAGGTTTCTGACTTCCTTTTGCATTTGTGGAGTGTTTATTTTTGTAAAAGCTTCACAGCTCTTTAAAAGAAAAAGGTTGATTTTTGCATTTTGCATATACAAGTAACAGTATCCTTTTTATGAAAAAGAAACATCATTTTCTCACAGCAAACTTAATAACTCGTACTATGTGGAAAGGAGAACCTTCCTGCCACATAATGAGCTACTGATGACCACCTATGGAATGTCCTCCCAGGGAGGCTTGCCTGACACCTACCTTAATGTAACTCCAGTGGCAGGAGATCTGTCCATTTTCCCAGGCCTTTTAATTGCTTTTAATCTGTTCTGATTTTTGTGCTAGTTTCAATCTCCATCTTTGCTGAGTGACTTCATGCTGCTTTTTTATTGCATCTGCAGTCCATGCATTGGTAACCTTGAGGATGGATTACTGCCCTGATAGACCACCCTGCTTTTCCTGCATTCAGTTTACTATCCTGCTCTGTCTCAGTTTCTATCCTTTCCCTTCATCTTTGCTAATTCTGTCTTTATTCTGTATAGTTTTCCTATACAGTGCCTAAAATGCTCTTGGTGTAAGTTAGTATTTTTTTTAAAGTGCCTCCACCTAGGAGGGCATTGGATTACCACTGCCATGCTCACTATCATTTGTGCAAAATCGGTGCAATAGATGTGGCTTACTCTGGCTACAGTTGATGGGAGTTGTAATCCAGCACCATCCGGAAGGTCACGGGTTCTCCACCTTCTGTTGTAGATACATTGCAGCATTATTTCTAGAACTATTCTGAAAATTTTGAAATTGTCTTTTTTTGACCATTCACTGGGTTGGTTGGAGTGAAATCAAACCCTCCCAGAAGATCATAGAAGGAGGCAAAGAAATTTCTCAGAAATCTTTAGTAGGTGGTTGCCACTTCTGTTACTTAACCTTATGAGATTATCAAGAGTTTTCCATTTCCTCCCTTGCTCTTCTTCTTAAGCCTCACACCACTCACAGCAGTGCAAAGCTCTCTCCAGAGCTTCCTGGGGACAGCAGTTCCTGGAATGCCTTGGCAATGACTCAAGGGCATTTTGAGTAGTGAAGCCTGCAGGAAGTGCCACAATGCTCCCTCAACAACCTCCTGTCAGTCACAAGACCTGGTAGGGCCAAGCAGGGTATGCAGTAATGCCCTTCTGAAAGTTTCAGACATTCCCCACCAGAAAGCAACAGAAATTTGGTTCCCATTTTTGCAAGGGGATAATATTTTTGGGAAATAGGGGTATTTCAGCCCACCTTAGTTATTTCTACAAAATATTTCTCCATATGTGTTTGAGCTACTTGTGACTGATTTCCTGTGACAGGATTGTGAAAATCATTCCCCTGCCCTTGACACAACCAGAGGAAAGAGAAAACAATTAACTGATATCTGTCTAAAATGGTGCTGTTTGTGGAATTTAAGATGCCATGCCTGCTGAAGGTGTTTTTCATTGGATCCCTGACAGTTTTATTCTTTTTTATGCAAATAAGTTATGCACACTGGGATAGATAGTACCTGAAGTCATAAGCAATCAAATCTGACATGCCAAGAGAGTGTGTCTCCTAAGATGAATAGAACACCATACAAAGAATGCTACTGTAGGTTTCCGAGAGAAGAAAAGGATATTCTTAACAAATGTATACAGTGACAAGATGGTCTCAGAAATTGTATTAGTTGTCCTACATATTTTATACAGTGCAATGTTGTAGCTGTCCCACCAGAGGTGACATGTGGAGAGAGTACCATATTGGCTATTAAGTCAATGTATGAACGCAACTTATGAAAGGGGCCAATGACAGACTATATTTGAGAGCTAGTGAATTGTGATGGCAAGGAATCTGAGATGCAGGTCAGGAAATGAGGGAAACCCCTCATTCACATTTCACTTTGGCGATGGGCTCACCAGGAGAGGACTCTAGCTCAGTGGTGGAGCACCTGCCTCATATGAGGTTCAGTTCCTGGCATCTCCAGCTAAAAGAATCAGGGAGCAGGTGACGAAAGACACCTGTCTGAGACCTTGAGAGCTACTGTTAGTTAAGAGTGCAATAGAAGAATTAATAGCCTGAACTTGTATAAGGCAGTTTCCTATGTTCACTAAATGAACTTAGTCATGGCTGACTTTAGGTTGACTGGATGCAGTAACTGATCTAAGACCACTGCTGGAAAAATGTGAGTTGACTTTGTCATGACTAATTTGCTCCATTGGTTTCAATGGGACTTAGTCATGATTACCTTCGGCTTCCTGGCCCTCATATCAGCAAGATGGGGACAGTAATATTGACCTACCTTAGAGGACTGTTATAAGTTTTCTGAGACAATGTATGTGAAACCGTTCAAAAGCACTATTATTATTATTATTATTATTATTATTATTATTATTATTATTATTATTATTATTATTATTTGATTTATATCCTGCCCTTCCTCCCAGCAGGAGGCAATCTAGAGCACTATCTAAAGTTGTACTTCTTCTTATTATGTCTATATGGAATGTAAATGCTTACATTTAAGGTCAATCTAATCAACATCTAAATCCTTTTACTGCAAGATCCATGGAAGCCCGCATTATATGTTAATCATTACTCCAGATAAATACAGAGATAAAATTTGTCAAGGCAATGTTGTCATGGCCCCTTCGGAGGACTCATCAGATGAGGACGACTCGGGAGTAATGGCCACAGACCCAGAAGGGGAAACAGAGGAAACTCCTGAGAACGCAGCTCCTACTCCCCCTCAGCTGGAGAGCGTCCAAGACACAGCTGAAGCTCTTCAGCCAGAGTCAGACAGTGACCAGGAGCCTGGTCAGGCAGTGACCAGAGTCAGGCAGTGACGACAGAAAGTCAGGCAGCCACGGGGCCGGCCTGTCTGTTTAAGACCGGCACACTTGCAGAAGCCAGAGGGGTGATTGTTCCCACCTATCAGCAGAGGTGTTCTTTAAAAGACAGACCCTGGCTTCAGCGTGTTGCTGACTACAACGTCAGGCATCACCACTGTGTGTCTTCCTATCCCCTGAACCTTGACTTGGACTGATCTCTCGGCAAACTGGACCCGGACCTTCACTGACGTCTCTTCTAGATTTCTGGCTTGGCACATAAGCTTGGAACGGACCCTGCCCTTATCTTGCTTCCTCTTTGCTAGCCTGGAAGATTTATAGCCAAGCTGCCAGCTGAGGACTTTATGGCCTGGCAATTACCAAGGAATTCCCAGCCCTGCCTGCACCCCCATTGATGCTGCTGTCTCAGTGAAAAGCTGACAGTTGTAGAGGAAAGATGAGATAAACCTGGGAAGCAAATCATACCTCCATTTCCCAGTGGAGTGGGGGGATTGTCTTTGTTTTATTCCTGTTATAAAATATTTTCAGTGCTGCAGAAAGAAAAGAAGAAAAAACTAATCAAATATTTTATGGCATACTACTAAATCCCAGGAACCTCCAATATTTAAATACTAATTATGGGTCATAGGAAACTAATTCAAAAAGCAAAATAACAAAAAATTAACAAATAGGACCATGAAAAATGGGAACAGAAAAGGAGCTGATGTTGAAGGGTAAACCAAGGTGTGATTTTCATCCAGCGTCTGACAAGGGGAAGAGGAGGGCTCTCAGGGGCCCTTGAAACATGATCCTAGATACATGGCAGTAGCTGTTCTGTGAGCAGATCCAACACATCTGGGATTATGTTTAAATGACCCAAAGATACAGGAGGAGCTGGTCACACAGTTCCCAACTGTGAAATTGGCACCCACACCAGGAACTGAGGGGGAACAACTCAGGGTGGAATGTGGCCTCTGCCCATGTGGTTTGGTCATTAGATATTATCTCAGCTGTTTGGGAACCACTCACGGAAAAAAACATAGCTCCCACACAGCTAGGGCCATGTTTCAAGAGAATCATAGAATCATAGAGTTGGAAAGGGCCTTGTAGGCCATCGAGTCCAACCCCCTGTTCACAGCAGGAAATCCACAGCTAGAGCATCTCCCGCTCTAGGCATTCGCTTAGAGTACTAAAGGGCTTTGCTGGTTAGGCTACAGCTGTTGTTCACTTATCTAAGGGATGATACCAGTGGGAGCACATAATCTATTATGTTCTATTCCAGGGATAGCCAACGTGGTAGCCTGCAGATGTGCTGGATTCGAATTCTCATCAACCCCAGCCAGTGTGCCAAATAATCAGGCAGGATAGGAGTTGTAGTGCAATAACACCTGAAAGGTACCACATTAGTTACCCCTGATCTGTTCCAATTATTATATTCACGCAGTTGTCCGTTTTTCATAGACGACGAACTCTTCAACTTGGCTGTCCATATTTATAGCTCCACCATGAACTGTAAATGGCCTGAGCCTATAGCATTCACTGCCCATTATCTTATTTTTTTTACAATAATTTTTATTCAAATTTTCATAAAACATACAAAACAAAATCATAAAACATTCATAGACAAAAAACAAAACAAAACAAAAATGATTAAACAAAAATAAAATAAAATAAAATATTGACTTCCCATTTGTCACAGATCAAATCAGTTATAGGTCTACAATATATAACAATCCTGTCTCTTAAATTATATTATAAAATCACTTTCCTCCAGTAGTTATCTTAATTAATCATCAAATCTCATAAACATTACTTTATTCTTTCCACAAAAAGTCAAAGAGAGGTTTCAATTCTTTAAGAAATATATCTATCAATTTTTCTCCAAATAAACATTTCGATTAATCCATCTCATCAAAATCTGTTAGGTCCAATAATTTCAATAGCCATTATTCCATTATCCCTATTACTTTCATCTTCCATCTTCAATAGTCCTGTTAAGTCCAGTAATTTCAGTGTCCAATCTTCCATTATCAGTATTCCATAATAATCTTGCTGTCATAGCCATAGTCATATAATAAGAGTCTGATGGGAATTTCCTCTATCCCAAATATTTTCTTGCCATCCATTCTGAATAAGTTGCTGAAGTACTGTTGTAAAGTCATATCTCTGTTCTTCTTTTTTACAAAATGCACTGGCTCATCTCTTGAGAGTTTTTCCATTGTCACATGGCTGCAGTTAATTCCATAGATTTTCACTATATCAAACTCCATCACGTCATTCCAGTCCAGAAGATTATCCAAGCCATTGATAACTTTATCTCTAATATCTTCATTAATTTCTTCAGAGATAACGTCTCTGATCTCATTCTCCTCTCTCACAGGATCCCCTATTTCTTTAAGCTCCTGCATCATTTTGCTCAGTTCAGTTTTCAGCTCCTTACTGCCCTGTCGCAGGGTTTGTTTCGTTATCTCAATCTCATCCATTATTTTCTGAAACATAATTACTTCCAGATTCTCAGCCACTTTCTTGATTGCCATTTTTAAAACCACGAAAACAAAGCAAAACAGAAGTAAAGAAGAACCACTTCTTATTTCAGCAGCAATTGGGTTAATATTCCAGGCTTGATGACATCACAGTGTAAACAGAGCAGCCTGCCTTATCTCTCTATGTTCAAGAATACAAAACAAATTTGGTTCCCAGCATCAAAACAGTTAGTGGCGTCGTGAAGAAGCAGATTCGTCGAAATAAAATAGACCAAAAAGAGAATAGTCCCAGACAATATAACATTCCTCGGAATAGAAATCCCTCTTCTGTTTATATCTTTAGAATGCACTTCCAGGACAGCTTTTTGCAACAGAAACAGAGATAAGCTGTTAATTTCGTGAATAACAGAGAAGAGTTATAGCTCACCCAGAAGTACTTCAAAGCCGATCAATCTGACAAATCTCCTTTTGCTGCAACAATTTAAACCAAGTAAGAAAAATAATAGAAAGAAGGGTGCTTGCCTGTTAGTCGGTTTTCTCTTTGAAGAAAAGATAAACGTATCGCATTAAACAGATAGAGCAAAAGTTGGAAGTCCGTCCGGCATTGTTGGCTGGACCTTTTCTCATAAATTAATGAAATCCAGTCCTCCCAACAAAAACAGGCTTTTGAGGTTGATCTCTACGTTTCTCCCTGCCCGGGAGAAATTTCATCAGTCAAAAAAAAAAATGTTCTGACTGATTTATATCTGAATAAGCTTCTTTTGAGGCGGGAGCCCGTCTCAAAAGCAGGCACAAGCGAAGTCACCCTTCCCGGAAGTCCCACTGCCCATTATCTTAGATATTCAGAAAGCTGACCTTTACTCTTCCTCAGTAAAAGCTATATGTTCATCAAAATCACATTATAGAGTTATATAATAATAATAATAATAAAATTTTATTTCTAAGCCGCCTATCTGGCCGAATTAACGGCCACTCTAGGCGGCGTACATAATAGGATAAAATACAGCACATAAAATACAACATATAAACAAAACATCAACTGTAATGTTATTCTGGGACCCTGTTGTGGTCCAGAATGCAGAAACAGTGAGTTGTGCGTTAATATTTGTCAGTGGAGCTATCTGCCTCCTAGTGGAGTGTGGGGAAAATAAGCCTTTTGTGGCTATATTGCTAGGATGGCTGTTGGAGTTACTGCAGTAAGAGGCTCTAGGCCTCAGTAGTGTTACATCCAAAGCTAAACAGTTTGGGTTTGTTTCTGTCCTTGGGTGGAAGCAAGGAAACACCTCTGAAATTCCACTACAACATGTTTTACTTCATGTGTGGGTTCACATTTTGGAATCTTCCCTGCTCCAATGCAGAAAACTCAAAACGTTCTGAAGACTCTGATCCATGGGGGATACACCAGTGGATTATTCTGCCACAAAAATTGTACAGTCACTCACACGCACACACATGCACGCATACACAAACATGTACACACACACACAAAGAGCTTTTTTTGTAATAGTACTCACCAACACAGAGAACTGGCACCTCTTTTTTGCTGCCCATGTCACCATTTTGTGCTGACACCCATACTACTTTTATCAAAATAATATATATAATAATAAAATATATTTTATTGTGAACCAGATTGAATGCCTTTCCTACCCCTACATTGGACTGCTGCTTATTATTGCCGATGTGCCACCACTTGAAGTGGCAAAGCTTATTTTTACAGTTAAAAGACAGAGTAATTTTGATCCTCTACTACATCATATGGTAAACCTTCCCTCAGATTTTTAGAAATTTTGTCCCTTACTCTATGGAAAGTATCTGAAAATTCCCCCTTTCAAACAAGAGGAATGATCCCACAACAAGGAGTGGAAGGGATTGTCCAGCCCAGCTTTAGTTTCAGTAGAGCTCTGCTTTCGTAACTGTAGTGCAGAGTCATTATCAGTGGCGTGTGGGAAATCGCCTTTTTCTCCTGCTCTGTTCTTACAGTGCAGCACTTTTGCTCTTAAGAACCACTAAAGTCATTCTCAGCAGAGTCCCCAAACTGAGTGAGTTGTGATGGAAAAGAACAATAGGACAAAACAACGGGGGGGGGGGGAGGTGCTGAGAACTGGAACAAGTTTTTAGCCTAGGTGAGTGTCTTTTGTAATGCACCTTTTGTCAGGGTCAAACTCAATAAACAGAACTGTTTTTAGATAAGTAGATGGCACAGTTTGTGCAGTTTGAATAAGTGCAGGAAAAAATCTTGCCATCCCTGAAATCAAAGTCATTTCATACCCATCTATTTTTAAAATGCGGCACATAATTCTTTGACACATAAATAACAAGGGCAGAAACAGCATGGCGCCCTTAAGGGCAATCTGAGAAAAATATCTCTGAAGTCTAGGAGTTATTTTGCAAGCATCTTTATCTAGTAGATCTGTATATTAGGCGTTTTTAAAACAGCAGCAGCAGCAATGCTAATAGCAAGACAGCAGCCCAGACTGAGTCATCATTTACTGTTACATGTCCCCAACCCCCCCCACACACAATAATGCTGGAAACGATTGCAGACTGGAGAGTACTCATTGAAATGTTCTTGAAAGCAAAGGGACAATTCTGGAATAAAAGCATTAAGGACTGGCCTGGGGCAATAATAGATGAAGTGGAAAGACAGACGTGTTGCTTAGCAGTGGTGCACCTGCTTTGCATGTGGCAAGGTCCTATTTCATTCCCAGTTGGCTGCAGTTAAACTCTCCCAGGACTCAGGTGCAGATATGTTTCTGGTTCACCACAAATGCATGGAGTTGGAAGCCCCATTGTTGGAGAATTCTTTCAGGATGTACATGTGCAACATAGCATTGGGAAAAAGCTATAGCTCAGTGGTAGAGCACATGCTTTGCACACATATAGTCCCAGGTTCAATCCTTATTAAAAGGGTCAGGCAGTAGCTGAGAGGAAAGACCTCTGCCTGAAACCCTGTCAAGTTACTCCCAGTCAGTATAGATACTGCATAGGCTAATAGTTTGACTTGATGTTTGTGTTCAGCAAAAGTGATAAAGCACATGCAATTTCCAGCTGGGAAGTGAAATTCATGTAGGACATTAATTATATATGAATTAGCCCTAAATCATTCTTTTACACCCTTAAGTATGCAGATAGCTATAGGGAAATGAGCTTCTGACCTCTAAGAATTACCCCTTTCTATGCACTGCTCTTGAGTACCGGCAGCGACATTCTCTTGCAACACAGCTGAGCCATTGTCCTTACAGAGTCCAATGGAGTCATTCATCAGTTAAATTCATTCAGTTGCTTCTTGCTGATAAATGTCCTCAGGCTTGTCAAATTATAAATAGCCAAGATTGGCATAACACAATAATTATTTTATAAGGAACTCAGCACTCCTGCAGAGATATTGTGTTATCTATGTTTGCAGACTTGAGGTATTAGTAATGCAGCTACCTACTCCACTACCTGAAAAAAATGTGGAGTGTGGTGATGGAGGAGGTTGGGACCACATCCGCACCATGCATTTATTCCACCATTATTCCACTTTAAATAGTCATAGCTTCCCCTAAAGAATCCTGGGTACTCTAGTTTGTTAAGGGTGCTGAGTGTTGTTAGGAGGCCCCTGTTCCCCTCAGAGAGCTACAGTTCCCAGAGCTCTCTGGGAAGAGGAGCTGACTGTTAAACCACTCTGGCCATTCGAGCTCTGTCAGGAGAACAGGAGTCTCCTGACAACTCCCAGCCCCTTCACAAGGTATCCCTATCCAGGATTCTTTTGGGGAAGCCATGACTGTTTAAAGTGGTATAACTGAAATAAATGCAAGGTGTGAATACGGCCTAACTAAACAAACAAACACAAAGTGGGAGGGTGGGGTGGGGGACAGAAAACAAGGATTATTAGGCAACATGGAATGGGAATAAATTGTACCATTCCTTTTAATACAATTTCCACACCTGTCTGTGCTGCTGTTGCACATTTTTATTGCTATGTTTCTGGCTAGGTCTTCCCTTTCCAATGAGCAAGGCATCGGTACCATAAAGAAAAACAAGATTTATTTCCACAGCATCTCACCATGTTCACTTGCTCTTGTATACAGTCTAGTTCATACACTCCATTTTTCTCAAAAGCTTGGCATAGACTTGTCCATCAGCAGTTATAGTACAGCCCATTACCAAAATGCACATCAAAGCCTTTCTTGTTTAGTATTGAGACGCTAAGTACATTTGCACCCCGTTGTGGAAGGTACATCACATTTGCTACATCAACTGAGCGGCCTTTAAAATTTGATCTACCTATGCCACATCCAACTATCCTAACAGATTTTCCATTGGCTACAAAAACAGAACCACTTGGGTAAACTCTGGACTTCTCTGAATGTTCATTCCAGATATAAATGCAGAATATTCATCTGGCAAAGACCTCAGCAAGATAGTGATTTTATGCTGGTCGTTTAGAACACCTCCAATTTCAGAAACATTTTGCATTAGATCCAACAACTTAGTTAAGTGAGACAGTGGGCAGTCTCCCTGTCTCAGCTGGGCAACAAACAAATTAGGTAGGTTCACATGGAAATGTGCAGCAAACCTAATTTCTCACCCATCCCTTCCTACCAGTTCATACAACTGGCACCTCTACACAAACCCAATCTATTGGTGAATTCACGTGCTCCAACAGGGAGCCAAGGTGTGTCTGAAGCAGGCTTATAACATCCATGCAGAAAGGGCTCATACAACTATTGATGATTTCAATACATGTTAGTTTAGAGAACAATTCAAGCAGTGAGCAAGCAGGATGCAATTCAGTAAACACCAGGATGTTGAGATGGGAGATCTGTCTGTCCTGCCAAAGGCCTTTTATATTTATTTAAGTATTAAAAGTATCTGATGCTCTGTGTGCCTCCCTTAACACCTCCTTCCATGAAGGATTGCTAAGGGAAACCAGGCTGAATCATTTAAACAACAAGAACAAACATTTACTTATCTGTGTGCTTTATAGAAACATTAGCAACACATTTATTTTTTGGCTACTTATCAAATTTAATAATAAAAGAAAATTTATACCACACAGTAATGAAAGGTCCTGGAGGCAGGTGTTGCTCTTGTCTATTTCTCTGCAACTTATGTGAACTGTAACTGCCTTCTTAAAAGCCTTCAGTTGTTCCAAATCTTTTGGGGCCAAGGAATATGTAATTTCTCCTGAATCTTGGTCAAAGAAAACAAGGGTTGAAACTAGGGGCTGCTTTGGACAGACCTGGAACTTGTCTGTACCAGAGTGGGATCTTCTCAAAGTGTCCCAAACCAAAGCAGAGATTTCCATAGCAATTCAGGATGCTTCTGAAATCCAAACATTGAAAAATAACATAGACAAATGTGTCCACCAAAATTAAAACAGTGTCCTGTAGCTTGCCCAAAAAGAAAATGTCAGGGGGGGAGCGGGGGGGGGACAGAGTGAGAGCTTTTTTGTGACTGACAGGTCTAGCTTTTAATCAGAGGGAATGATTTACCAGGGCTGTCCAATCACAGAGAAGTAATGTTTCATCTTGTTCTGTGTTCTTTATTTATTAGTTCTGTTAATGGTACTTGCTTAGAAAATGCTGGACATTTCAGTCCTTTTGCATTTTCCATGTGCCCACACACCCACTCCTGTCAAATCAGCTTGGCATTTAGTTTCTGTGACTTTTAGCGCCAATGGAGAAGAACACAAACCTGAAACTGTTGTTTAAAAAAACATCATAACTCCCTAGCTCCTTCATCTATCCTTCTGCTAATATAATTGTCCATAAAGGCACATGGAAGAAAGTGAATCTCTTTTATTTCCCTCAATCAACAAAGGTATCCAGCAACCACCACCACCACCACCCACATATCTAGCCTTCCGAAACTTGATAGGTTTCCTGCCCACTTTGGTGCATGTTACTTTCATACAAATTGCCCACAAAACAAAGGGAAGTTTAAGTGAATCTTTTTTAAGGACCCCAGAACTATAAAGGCTGCCCTTACAGGAAAACTGCTGCAGTTATCCTTCTGAGATGTATTGATTTATTTTATTTATTTGTAATATATATATATACTACTAACATTAAGAAAAATATTGTGGTTATGAACAGCATAAAATCAATAAAATTACATTGTATAAAACAAATACAAAATATATCTCTAATCAGTAGATACATCAGCATAGCTGGATCATGCCACAGGGAAAGTCTGGGTGATCAGGTAAATTTTCAGCAAGTGCCTAAATGCCAATTCTGAAGACGACTGTATTCATTCATTGGCAGCATTCATCTCCTCACAAGGGACTATCATGCCTGCAATTTTCATCTAATTCTGCCGAAACATAAAATATTATAGAAAATCCCTTTTTTTTAAAAAAAAAAAACCTAAAGGTTTCCAGCACAGAACCCCTGGAGTCAGTGTGTCTGTACTTTGGCAGCCTTTATTCATTTGGGAATTTTTTTATCCAATTCTGTCAAACAAAAATAAGTTATAGCCCTTTTTAAAACAATTTCCCATAAAAAATGAGTGGGGAGACATAAAGCTTCAGATTATCAAAAATGGGATCCAGATTTAGATTCAGACTTGAATAGAATCATTCAAAAATGAATTGGGCTATTTTCTGAAGTGCAAAACCAGGGTCTGCAGAAAATTTTATGGTCAGTGCACAACCCTACCAAAAACAAAAAAACAAGGGATACAAACACACTGTGATTATTCCTGCCTCGTCAGCTTCCAGCCAGACACTTAGGAAAGGGCCTCAGATATGAAATTCATGATGTGATTAGCAACCACATCATTTTTTAAAAAGCAAATGCCAAATATGAGTGGGGATTTGTTACCACACAGAGAGGGAAGGTTTAACAATTTCCGCCTCTGCCACAATGTCTGTAATACCTGCCCCTCCCAGCATAACAACTGGAATTAGAAAAAATAGATCTCTATATTGAATAGAGAATAAAGATGAAGAATATTCAAATTAATGGTACCAAGCCATATATTTATAAAGCATTCAAAAGAACCTGAAAAGTGATTTGCTGAAATGGCACTATGGCATCTGCATGACTGCCAGCATGACAATATTGCATACTGAATATGGAATTTGAAAAGAATGTTATGTTGTTGTTGTTTTCCAATATGCTCGGTATCAGCCAAAACCAAGTTTTCTCTTTATTAGGTTTGTAACCAGATCATACTGAATTCTGAAGTAGTTTGAAATCATAATTCTGTGTCAAGATGTTGTAAATTGGCTGGGAGCAATTTTATACTGAACTGGATAAGAAGCAGCTTCAGACCAGATCAGGCTACGGGTCCATTTTGTCTGACATTGTCTACTGGACTCTACTCTGACTGCCAGAAGCTCTCCAGGGGGCTCAGAAGGTGGAGGTCTTTCCTATCAGCTGCTACCTCATCCTTTTAACTGGATATGCCAGGCATATGCTCTCCCACTGAGCAGGGCTGGTGCCAGGCATGACTGGGCCCCTGGGCACCAGCCTGCCCCAGACCTGTGGCACCGTAGCCCAACACACACACCCCAACACACATGGCATGGAGCTAACTCTGCCGCTTATTGCTGAGAGGAAGCTCCCAACCTCCCCAACACGGACAGCAGTTTCAATAAGCCCACCTGCATACCCCACCTACCTCTTTTGTTGTGTGAATGATGTGCATGCATAGTGTGCATGCCTGCCATCAACCAAGATGGCAGCAGGGGCATCAGCTCCTCAGGGAAGTCCCCATTGCCATCTTGGCTGATGGCAGGTATGCGTGCACAGTACACACGGCATTCATATTGATGAGAGAGGTAAGGTGGGACGTGCAGGTAGGCTTATTGAAGCCTGAGCTGTCTGTATTGGGGGCGTACCTGGAATATCTTTCTCTGCAATCTGGGTCAGGGTCAGGTTGCAGGACTTGACACTGCTGTGGATTATGGAATGAGAGTGCCACATTCCCAACCTAAGGAGGGGGCCCTTAATATATATATATATTTACAATCCAATCCTATATGTAATTTGAACACAGTCTAGATATGTGTCCAAACAAGATGGTTCAATTGGGTATACTCATTTTAGTTGAGTGTTAAAGTGGCAGATGCAGTCTGTAGTATTTAGAAATGGGGATTTTAATCATCTTAGTTTTATAGCCTGGGCAAAAGAAAAACAATGTCCTGCAATCATATACTTTATAAAATTACCCTGCTGTTTCATCAGTTTTCCATATACACTGTTCTTAGTGTCCAGTGTTAAAAATAAGCAGGATCTAATTATATCTCACATCTAAGTAGTACCACTTTTTCAGAATTATTGTAAATGTGAATAACTTCTCTAATTGAACTGCTGGAGAATCTCAGGGTAGGCAGCACATAATTATGCAGACTAGAGTGTGACCGGTTTGACAAGGTTAATACTGTAGTTGGATGAATGCTTTTAAAAATCCTGTCAGTGTTCATCTGAATATTTATAAATATTAACTTTGACATTATTTAATCTGCATACATCTAGAATTTCCTTAAATCAAAATCATTTGTGGGGGCATTGGTACACTGGGTACTTTGACCTCACTATTCACTTTGTTCTTAGCTGTTCTTATTAGTAATTATTAGCTGTTTTGATGAGACAGTGGTGGGATCTTTGGGATGAGGCATTGGCGAGATCTTTGTTTAAGAGTAGTAGGTAGGGTTGCCAGGCTCAGGGTCTGAGAATGATTCTGTATCTTTAAGAGAAGAGACAATTCAGCCAAGTGCAGGTTTTCTTGCAACACTGTAATGGGAAAAACCACAAGGTGGAATTCTCCCTTCCCCCTGCACAACTTTTAAAGATACAGAAGATCACTTGGTTGCCAGGCCCAGACTCCAAGAGGTCTTCTGTATCTTTAAAAGTTGTTCAGGGGGAAGGGAGAATTCCACCTTGTGGTTTTTCCCATTACAGAGTTGCAAGAACACCTGCACTGGGCTGAATTTTCTCTTCTCTTAAAGATACAGAATCATTCTCAGGCCCTGAGCCTGGCAATCCTAGTAGTACGTGTGCTTAGGGTGGTAGTTTTGGTATTCTAAAATGCTTTGGGCCAGGCCCACTGTTCTTCTTAGTGCCTTTCATTAGTGTACCTGCCCATTTCTCAGAATTATTTGCTAAAATTCTCAAGAGAATAATCAAGAAAGAACAAATATAAGACAGTTTAATTTGTTTATTCTAAACAGGAAATTTGTAATAAATTATTCATATTTAATTATTTGCTCTGCTCAAGTCAGACTCATTATTCTTGCAAGAATGCTGCGGGTATATTCAAAGCAGAGCTTGGAAAAGTTACTTTTTTGAACTACAGCTCCCATCAGCCCAATCCAGTGGCCATGCTGACTGAGGCTGATGGGAGTTGTAGTTCAAAAAAGTAACTTTTCCAAGCTCTGATTCAAAGCTTAACAATAGTGATTACTTTGAGTGTCAGCCTGGTCCACAAGCCAATTAAGCTACAGTGTTTGCATTTTAGCTTAGCTTAGTGTCTCTGAAACAACAGATTTAAACCAACTGACACCAAAATATACATACCCTGGGATTCTTAGTCTGTTATAGTTATTTTCTGTAAATCCATAAAACAATTCTGTGGTTCCTCAGTTATAGCTAAAGACACACTTGCACCTTTCTAATATGTGGGCTGGGTGGTCTTTGAAAGGATTATTCAGTCTATGCTGATCCATCATTAGTCCTCTTGGACGGTAAGGACTATTGCAGAATAAACACAACTTGTGCAGAGTGCAACACTGAATTTCCTTGGTAAATGGGCAATGTCCCTATAAGGGGTCAGGTGGACCATAGAGATCTGTCTTTTATGGAACATTTTCACATGCTCCCTGTTACATGGCACAATGTCCAATTAGGAGCACTGCTGGTTGCCATCTGGGCATTCCCTGAAACAAGATGGTTCAATAGGGTATACTCATTTTTATTATGGGCCCAAGAAATAGATCAAAAGTAACTGTTCTCATACATATGGGATCACAGAATAGGAAAAGGACATTTAGGCAGGAGGAAAAAGCCAAGAATAAGGACAGAATTCAGAAGGATCTCCAGTTTTTCACAGTACTGATAAAGATCATTGATGTTGAAAAGCTGCAAGTGGTGTATATCATCTCTGGTATGATATTCATCAGCAGAAGGCGATGGTAAGTCTACAGACTCTATCAATATATTCATTGGAGTGGAATTGGATACAACCTGCATGTAATTTATCTAGACATTGTCCATATATCTAAATATCTTGTTGGATACTTTGAGATCTATGGTTCTAGTTTTGCTGGGCTATGCCACAGATTATTTGGATAACGAAGACACAGTAGCATGAGGAAACAAACAGTGAAAGGCCACAATCTTATTACCCGCTAGATTCAACAGAACATTTCATGAAAACATGCAAAGGAACAAGTTGAGGCTGTGGGGAGCAAATTGGCTTTGAAAGACCATTCATATATATGCCAGTTGCTCTGCAGCAGCTTAACATGGATCCAAACATTTCCACTCTGTTGTTCAAAAGCCTGTTGAAGCCTGGGTTTGAGGCACTACATATTTTTGTTTGTCCCAGTTCATTACATTTCTCTTAAGAAGCAGCTATACCTTTTCAAATTAAGTGTGAAACAAAAATAATAACTTCAAATTAGGAAGAAGGAGAACAAAATAAGTCAATGAAAAATAATCAGGAATTTTAAATGAAAAGCAAAAGGGCAATTCATCTCAATGAAGTCTTGAAAAATCAGTTTATTGTCTTTATCCATCTTTCTCTCTTAGCTCACTAAGAAAAAAATGGAATGCATAGTAAAACAATTAAATAGCTTTTGAAATGCTAAATTGTTGTTCATAAAAAAATCTAAACACTAAATGGGGCGATTGTCACATACTGAGAATACAGGGCTGTTTCTACAATTTTAATGTGAATAGGCCATACTTTAGACCATAAAGCAGGATTTTGACAATTCTTTTATAGTTTTGGTAAAACCAATAAAACCTGTGGGCTATTAAACTCCTGTAACAGACACGATTTCCTCCTCCCCACTGCTTAAACCTGTGCAGTCAATCCTATGCACATTTACTTGGAATGTACTTTCGATGGGAATTGCTCACAAGTATATATGTATGCATGGGATTCCAGAATAGGAAAGGACTGAGTGCCATTGCAGGCCGCGGTGGCCATGTGTCCTACATTACAAAGGACAGTCCTCTATTTGAAGGCCTTCTGGGTCCAAGCTCAGTTTAAAGATATAGAAACTTAAGAAGGGAGAGCAGGGACCTTGAAGTTGCCCATCAACACATAACACCGGGACAGAAAACTCAGCAGGCACACAGGTCACCCAGTCACATGTTTTCCATTATGCTGAGATGTATTGTATTTCTTTTCAAATAATAGTAATTATTTCAAAGTGTGTGTCTATGCATATTAATTAGCATGTGCAAATTTTATGGAATCCTGCGACCTCTTTTGTCTTCTTTTTTGGTAACGCATTTCCTATTTTTTATGCAAAGTGGAAGTAGCTACCCTATTGCATGATGGATCACCCTTATCTACCAGCTGGTTGGATGCCTCTCATTGTGGGAGAAGAGCATTCTGGAGCATTCAAGGATCCACTGTGACAAACTGGCTGCACATTTTAAGGATAAAGTTGCTTTACTTCAGAGTGACTTTGATTCTGCAGTTGTTGCAATTCCAGTGGAAGCATCAAATGCCACAGTCTGTGATATTCGTGGGATCAGTTTCAGTTTATGCTGCCTGATTATGTAGACAATGTGCTTATGGCTATACATCTGACCTGACCATGTGCTCCTTGACCCCTGCCCCTCTTGACATTAAATCTAGCAGTGGGGATTTGATTGGTTGGGTCCAGAACATGCTTAATGCTTCATTGCATGAGGGGGTGGTCCATGTCACCTTGAAAGAGGTAGTGGTATGAAGAAACAGGCTCTGGACCCATTGGTTCAGACTAACTACCAACTAGATGAAAATACCCACTTCCAAGAGAAGCTGATGGAGGGTGTTGTGGCAGGGCAGCTGCAGGCATTCTTGGATGACATGGATTATCTAGGACCATTCCAATCTGGGTTCAGGCCTGGACATGGGACTGAGCCGGCCATGGTCATCCTGATGGATGACCACTACAGACAGCAGGACAGGGAGAGTGTGACCTTGGTCCTGCTTCTCTCTCTCTCTCTCTCTCTCTCTTTCTCTCTCTCTCTCTCTCTCTCTCTGTAGCTTTTGATACTGTCATCATCACCATTATCATTTTATTTGTATGCGGCCTTTACACACACACACACACACACACAAAATGCTCAGAGTAGCCTATAGCAAGACAAATGGCAATACATCACAAAATCAACAATTTCAAAAACAATTTCATAACAGCAACAATAAAACAGCAACATAATAGCATGCAAAGCAACTACTTTTCAATACAATATGATATGAGATGATACTATGTGGTACTATACTATACAATACTGTAGATGTAGCACAATTACACCTCCTGGCAGCAGCAAAACAACAAGGGAGTTTAAACGGTTTCACATTGGTCCTAGATGTTTTATACACTGCTTCAGGCAGAGCAATCCAAATGCCAGGAAGCTGGCAGAGGAGGAGCCAGAGGAAACCTTCGCAGGGTCTTCCTCCCACTTAGGAGCCGCTGGCCTGGCAAAACATCCGCTCCATCAGGAGCTACATGCACAAGCCGGCCGGGAAGCATCAGCTCCAACAAACAGGCCTTCCAGGGAGTAAGTCCTCCCTGTAGGCCATAATGGGAAATAAATAAAAATTATTGTAATGTGCCGGCCTTTTGGCTGGCAGAGTTTGTGTGGGGGATCAGGACCCAGGGAGAGCTCTGAATGCAAGGAGGATCTTGTAAGTTCCCCCTGCAGCTCCTCCCCACCATGCCCCCAGAACACTCCATTTTGGGGGCTTCTGCTGGCTTTCACTGGCCCTCCATCCACCAGGCTGGCTGTCCCCAGCGGACCTCCAGCAGCGCAGCAGTAGAGGGTTGCTGCCAGCGGAGCCTGGTGGAGGAGCCCAGCAGAGCCAGGAGCCTGCTGGCACAGCCAGGGATCCACAGCATCCAACTTATCCCAGCGTGGTAGAAAGTTGAGTTGGATTGTGCCCTATGTCCACTACAAATTAGCCAAGAATCAGTTGAAACTGACCAAATGTTAAGGCCTCTGCTTTACCAAAGGTTCACTACCCCTTTGGCATCACCAGGATGCATTAAGGCTGGGAACACCGTTCCCATGAAGCCACTTAACATCCCTCTCCTGTTGCTATTAGTATATAGCTGGGGCCAATTTACCTGAAAGATTACTTTACCCCACATATGCCAATTCAACCACTTCAGTCTATGGAACTGGTACTTTTACAAGTGCCACGTCATGTTCATTCTACACTTGCAAGGAGTTGATCCATCAAGGGCATTTTCATCTCCTGTCCTATTAGCACTGCTAGGAATTTTTTTTTTAAGTATAAAATAAAACCACAACCCAGACCACTGCTTCAAATAATGTAATTCACAAAGATTATTAATAATTTCTTCTCTGTATTTTCAGGCAATTAAATGTTACACTATTCTGACTTTATGGCTTGTATTGGGAATGTAAGGATGTGCACTGTCATCAGTAGAATTTTGCTGGGGTAACGACAGGACACGGAGCAACTTCATATCTGTATTAAACTGCTAGCTCAGGGTGACATTGTTTTCTCCTTCATTTGAAACAGCCTTAGAAAGAAACAAATGCTGAAGCAACTGAAAAGCCACCTGTAAAAATAATCAGAATAGTTTCCTGGGAATTATTTCTGTTTTGGGTCCTGTTGCATTCATGAGTTGACAAGTGCTCCCATTCGGAGTGTTTGTTTCTCTCTTTAAATATGCCCTGTCACCTAATCTGTGCATAGAGCCTCTGGAGCAATCGGTGTATGATCGGCCATTCGGAGCAGCAGAACCTGCTGAGTGCTTCTTGTTTGGGGGTTTCTGCATTGATTAGAAGAGCAAGTTTAAATGAGTAAATAAAAATGACATATTGGGGGAAACTGTTAAGCTGCAGAATGAGAAACATTTTAAAGCTTCATTTAGTTATTCAATAATTTACATTCTGCTAAGTCACCCTCTTAGCTGGGAGCCAAGGGTCATATACTTGAACACCATTTTGTTCTTTTTAAATATCTATCTATCTATCTATCTATCTATCTATCTATCTATCTATCTATCTATCTATCTATCTATCTATCTATCTATCTATCTATCTATCTATCTATCTATCTATCTATCTACTGATATATAGATATAGATATAATAGATATAGGTAGGTATAGATATAGATACAATTGGCAGTTATAAAGTGCTGTTCAGAAAATATGTCATCTAAAAGTGAATAACTCTTAATTGAACATATCGAGGGAGTATCACATTGGTCAGGACAAACACTTAGACAAATAGCCCTTGACTAATGAATTGCCTGCCCATGCCTTTTGAAAGAGAGGGCAGATCACCGCAGAGTTTATGTCGGAAGTTTGAACAAAATGAATGAATGAAAGTCTGGAGCATGAATGTCATGCTATTTTAGAGGTGAGATGGAAGGCCTAATGTGCACTTTAGTTCACTTCTTGGCTTCAAAATGCAAAGGCGATCTCCCCGAAACTAGTGACATCCACAAATGGTGCATCCCACATGTATCCATTGAATGTGTTGTTACTCCTGGGTTTGACTAGTGATGCAAGACTGCTACATCCGACAGAGAGGTTGTGTATGTTCTGTGAATATTTATCCCATGCGTAAAACTAGTGGGCTATCCAAGCACACATGAAAGCCAGGCACCACCAGTTCATACACAAAAGTCAGCGCAACAAAGCCTTTTCTGAAAAAAAGGGAACACTAAAATGCAACCACAGCAGGATGCATTTTATAGCATTTTGGACCATGGCTTGGCAGTGGGGGTGATATACAGCCCTTTATCTTATTTTCCTATCATCTCCAAGATGGGAACCTGAACCCCTTTGGTACGCTTAATTGGACAAAAAAGTGAATCTTGGCTCTGGGTCATTGAACAAATGCCAAATTACAGTGAACTCAAGCAATAGAAAAGACATCTAAAAGGCACAGTAGACTTAATGAAATGCAATTATGAAGAACTTTTGTGATTTGTGCAAGCAACAAATCTCATCAACTTCTCATGGCTGAAAACAAGAGAAGTTCACAACCTAATTTACTTTTCTTTCTTTTCTTTCAACATGTAATGTGTTGAAATTATCTCTGGAAATGTCAAATAATTCCACATATTCATATTGTTTTTGAGATTGCAAAGACATTCTTATTGTTTTGCTTCAGAGGATTTTTATAAAATAGCATTTAATCTTTTCTTAAGCTCCTGTAACAAGCACTTCAACATTTCTCTAACCCATTTTATCCAAGGTTTTTTTTACACATTTTAATTACTTTATTGTCATTTTCCAAAGTGTCATCTTCAGTTCACAATTTTATAAATTATGTTCACAACTTACTTAGCATTATAGACACAGGAATGAAATCCTCATGTTATACTTCCAGAGTTATAATGTGACCCTCCCCTTATATTATTCAGTAGTTCTGTTATTGCTGAAGACAGATAAGTAAATAGAGAGAACACCTCCGCCTATTAATCTGCCCCTAATTCTGCTGCAATTTAGAAACCAGAATACATTTTCTCCTCGTGTTGAACTCATCCCAGTCTATCTCCTGAACTTGCCAGTTATAGGGTGCTATTTTAGCTTTTGCAGATGTAATATGGCTCTTAGATTGATCTGAAAGTACTTGTTCTATTTCACGAAAAGTCTTTCAGTGGTTGCTTTGAGAGTGTTTGCCTATTCAAACAGCATTGCCATCACTCTGAATTGACTTAGTCCTCAACTATGCAATCATGGCGTAATCATTTAACATAACTGATTGACTATTGATTGATCCGAGTATTATAATGTTATCTCTCAAATAAGGATGTGGGGATGGTCTGATGCTGAAAATGGGGTTAAATTGCCTTCCCTCTTTTGCCTTTCAGGGGTGGCAGCAGCCATTTTTATTTTCCAACAATGTCCTGGGTTGACACTTTATTATGCTGTAGCTTCACTCCAAGGATCATCTCTACTGGCAGCTGTCATCCCCCACCCAGAATGCCACTTGGTCTGGATCAACCCCAGAATGTGGATCAACTCTAAGTTACTTGACTTTTTGTCCCATTGAAACCAATAGGACTTAAGTTCAACTAATTTACTAGGCTCAGTCCTAGCATTATTCTGTGGCATTATTAGAAAATAAAAAATTGCAGCTGCCAGCCTGAAGTGCCATGAAAACCAGTGAGTTTTTCTCAACCCCGCCCCCACCAAAATGGTTGACTGGGATCATTTCTGTAAGTAATCCAAGAAAGAAGGAATTAGATGAAAAAGATGTGCTGAAAGCTGTCGTTGTTGTTGGAAATATGCTGCATGATTCCTCTGTGTATGCCCCATAATATTTTGAGAAAGTGATCTGAGCTTTGTTAAAAACTGAACAAAAGGAAAAGAAACCAAAAAAGCTGTGAAATAGAACAAGTCTGAGCTGCAATAAACATATATAAAAGGAATATGAAAATAAAAGTTGTCTCCAGTGAGAACCCCTTTCTTTACTAATTTGAAGTTCAACAGATATAAATAACAGCTTCAAGTAATGAAAAGACAAAAGTAAATTTAAGTGGTAGCCTTGAAGAATGGCTATTGAGAAGCATATGGTAAAACATGTTGATATTAAGAAAGGGGGGAGGTGTCTGCTGAGAATTTACCTGGGGAATAAGTCACATCGTACTCAGTGGGACTTACTGTTATGTAAACATGCTTAGGTTTCACTGTTAGTTAAATACAAACAAAACCTACTTTTGGGCTACTAATGAAGCTACACATTTCCACAGAAAATGCACAAATGTTTGCTACAACTAAAAGGAACTGAGCCTTGAGATTTAAATAAATGCCAATTGATTTGGTACAAATCTAGTTGTTCAACATCATGTTTCCATTTGAATTGATATCCTTCTTGATATTTTCTAACGGAGTGAAATAAGACACAGTACTCCAAAAACAGTGACATTTCCCTGGGGGTACAGGAGATGCCACTCTTAAGATATCAACGAAATGTAGCCACATTGGGTTGGAAGCTCACCACCATGCCAAACATATGATATCACGATATCTATGTTTGTTCTCATAGGGAAGGGTTTTATGTGTATTTGAGTGTGGGCATATGAGAGAGAGAGAGAGAGATAGTCCATGTGTCCTTCTGGAGCTCCAGTTGGGCACTTTCTTGAGGGTAAAAGTGGATGAAAGTTTACCATGTTGGAATGGTCAGATCCAATTCAGCTCATGCAGCTATGAGCTACTTTTGAGGAGCTGCATGTATCAGACTCAAATTGGCCCATTCTTGCATTCCAAAGACTTGTGTCTCTGGGTATTTTCTTTATAATTCCATTTTTAAAAATATGACTAGGGAAATGTAGAAACAAATAGGCCATGAGTATTTAGCAGACGCTTCCCATCCATTTTCAAGCTGCCCCCCAAAAGTTAAAAAAATATATTAAAGAGTAAGTCAAAAGATGTTTCAGATAGGATTTTACTATCTATGGTACATATGCAACTCTGCCCATTTCCAAATCTTCTCTATATAAAGTGTGTAAGAAGAAAAGAAGGAATAGTTTCCCACTCAGTAACTGTGTGAGTGATGCTGATGTGTGGAACTGAGCTCAGAAAATACAATCAGCACAAGCATCAGATTATAATACAGGAACGAAAACCGTTGTGAACATAAACATTTAATTACTGGATCAGCCCAAAGGTCTACTTTATCTTGTACAATGGTTAGCAAGATGGATCTGGGAAACTCATGAAGTTGGTGTAATGGTGTTAACAATCCCCTTTTATCTGTCTTTTAATCTCAGGCTATACTAACACTGAACATGAAGTTTCTATGCTTAACTGTCCTTGCTAAAACCCATTGATAGATCTACCCTCCATGAATCTGCCAAATCAACTTCAAAAGCATCTATGCTAATATAAGAATAAGGTTTTTGCAAAATTACAAATTGGATCCTTGATGGAACAGGTTTCTGCACTGTAGCCATTACCAGAGGTATGGAAGTAGTTGTGAAAAGATATTTAGACCATGAAGTGATAAGATGTTTTCTGCTTGACAAGAAAGTATTCTTTAGGAGAAGCAATTAAGATCCTCCGATCTGCTTGCATTTCCTACTTTAGATTAGTTTTCAGGAGACTAATCCAGTAGTTTCTCTTTTTGCTGCCTACTATTACAGTGTCTCAAGAAATGGGGAAGAGTTTCAGTATGTCTGCTGTGGTGATCTGTCACCTCTTTCCATATTAAGCCAGAGCAGGCCAATGCAGGACAGGCTATTGATGTAATATGGATTTCTTTCTTAAGTAGCTCAGCTGCTGCAGGTAGCATAGAAATTGGTGCCAGGTAATTTGGCCTGAATTTCTTTCTGTGCCACTGAAATCAAGCTGCTTCTGCAGCCACGACAGCACTTTTCAGTACCTCTAACAATAGCAAGCCTCCAAGGATGGATTAGCAAGAACTGTTAATTGCAGCACATAGCCGGGAAATGAAGAGTCAAGGCAAGATGAGGTGTGGGTAAATCAAGGGCAACGTTTATTAGAATAAAGCCAATTACATGCTTGACTGCATAATAAAATGATCTGCAGAGACAAGTGCGGAACCTATCTCATCCCCAATCAGTCGAGGGCACCCTGCCATGGGAAAGAGGGGTGGTCCAAGCCCAAGCCCCTCTTCCAGACCCCATCCCCACAGGGTGGTTAAGGAGGCCTTCCTGCTCCACCTCAGGGCCGCACAACTCTGAGTGGGTGTTACAGGTTAGCCCCAAAGGTGAGCCTTATTCTGCCAACCAGCTGCACAACCTGGAAGGCAGAACTCAGAACCCACCAATCACCTTAAAGGGTGCCTAAGGGTCGTCACAAACACTACCTTGTGAAATTCTGCATATATCTGCCACAGAGGAGGACAAGCCTCAGCTTAGTCCCTCTTCCCCCACCTGCGACAAATTATTTCATGGAGGGCACTCTGCAGATCAGAAAGAAACAGATCGTTACCCAAGTCAGATACTATCCACCCAGTAAAGATCAGCCCTGCCACACTTCACCTCCAGGTGATGTATTACCTCACCCTGCTTCACAGCAAGGGCAAGCCGGACTTCCCTATTTACCTTTTGGCTAGCCTTATTCAGGCCTCTGGGATCATTCGCACCCCTCCAAATCCTCCTCTGGAGGATATTGGACCAAACAATCATGGTCCCAGGCCACCTCCTGCGTATGGCCTCAAAGTCCAGGCAAGCCTGAATGACAAGGGCTTTCCCCTTCAGCATTCCCAGGTTATTGCCACCCAAATGTATAACCAAAACCTGTGGAGGTTGCTGCACCAACGAGGCATCAAACAGCGTTGGCAGGAGGCTTTCCCACAGCATGCCACGTCTACCCAGTCACTGGATCAATGCGCAATGGCTGAGCCCCAACTGGGTTCCTTGCCTGGTCTGCGGCGCCCTCCTCTTGGCCCAGAACACCATGCTGTGGCCACAAATGAGTACCATGACTCTCTCCAGCACCCTCCAACCTGTTAACTGTCTAGCAATAGGAAAAGTGGACAACGTTAAAATATATTCTTCTTTTTCATTATCTTTCCTTTGCTGGAGAGATTAATTTCAGTCATGGGCTTTTAAATCTGATGTTATATAAAGGATTATCACAATAGCACTTCTCTCCATTTTTCATTAATCAGTCAGAGCTGTGTTATTCACTTAGGCACTTCCCCCCCCCCAACAACAACACTAAAAGCAGACAAGATAGGAACCTGGGGTTCATTTGTTAAAAGAAACTCTTCTGTGGGATGAATTTGTTATGTGTATGTTGCATAACAAGTGAAAGTGATGAGAAGGCATATGTGAGATTTGTCCTTAAATGTTAGTCTGGTAGCCAACCCCATTCCATTGCTTGGGCTGGATCATCACATATATAGGGTAGAGACCCACTTACTGTTCTGCTGGTTCCAGTGTGTCTCCACCTCTCTTTACTGAAAACAGAGACACACGTCAAATCCTGACCCTTTTTACTGTAAAACCTGGTGGAATCAGCTGGAGTGGGTTTTTTTTAAAAAAATTGCTTAAAAGAGATTTTGCTGCTGATTGGCTGATCAACCCGGTCCCCCCACCCCGATGTGGTGAATGGAAACGCTTTTGCTGTGGCCTTCGTGTCCCACATACAGCCTTGAGCCATGATTTGCACTTCTTGTCCACATCTGGGTTAGCTTTGTATCAAAGTGAACAAGGACAAGTATGAGCACTCCTCGAGACTTACACTCAGTACTTGTCAGTTTAGGTCATAATTTTTTTCCTACCATCTATCATCCTTTTCTTTCCTCCCTCCCCCTTTTATTTTATTTTCCCTTTCTTATGAATGTTACTTATATAGATGTTCCCTTATCTGTGATTAATTGAAAAAATGGAGTAGAATATGTTTGTTTGTTGTTAAAGATGGTATTCCTGTACCAGATCCATCTGGTTTCAAAATTCAAAGGGCCATCATTCATCACAACACTTTCAAAACTGCTTTGTAGGAGACTGGGGGAGGGGGGACGCTTTGTCCTTCCTCAATAAAACTAAGGACAATAGTAAAACTTTGTCCAAAGCACTTCTGTCTGCTTACCAGGCAGCCAGTTTAAAAAAAGATGAGCAAAACACGTACAAAGATAGTTTGGGTTTGATCTGCTCAGACAGGCAAAACGTGAGCCTCACTGCCTGGATTTACCCTTTGAGGCCACATCTGCACCATACAAATTTAGCACTGTTATATACCTTTCAACAGTCATAAGTTTCCCCCAAATAATCTTGGGAATTGTAGTTTATAAAGAGTGCTGAGAAAGGGTGTTAGGAAACCCCTGTTCTCCTTACAGAGTTACAATTCCCAGAGTTCCCTGGAAAGAGGGATTGATGGTTAAATTACTCTGGAAACTATAGCTCTTTGAGTGGAATAGGGTTTTCCTAGCAACTCTCAGCACTATTAGCAAACTATAGTTCCCAGGATTTGGGGGGGGAGCCATGACTGTTTAAAGTGGTATGATATTGCTTTAAATATATCATTCATTGGTGATCACCCGTGGCTGAGTAAGATTGTCTTCCAATATAAGGTTTTTAACAGTGCATCGGTAACTGACTGTGGAGACCAATTCTGTATCCACACAGCCTCCCACAGTGAGGACATAGGTTTCCAGATGGAAGATGGTCGCGATGAGGATTTGTTTGACATGCCTTCCACTTAGCTCTTTTGTCCCATTAGCCCTGTATTCGTGCTTCCTCGAAGTCCACAGCACCTTTGTTAATAGCCGACCTCCATTTGGGACATTCATGGGCCAAGACTTCCCAGTTCTCGATGCTCATGTTACATTTTTTTAGATTTGCTTTAAGAACATCTTGAAATCTCTTTTGCTGTCCACCAATATTCCATTTTCCATCCTTAAGTTGGGAGTAATGTAGCTGCTTTGGAAGGTGATGATCAGGCATTCAAACAACATGGCTGGTCCAGCGAACTTGATGTTGAAGGATCATTGTTTCAACACTGGTAGTCTTTGCTTCTTCCAAAACGCTAACATTAGTCTGTCTGTCTTCCAAGTAATTTGCAGAATTTTCCAGAGGTAGCGTTGGTGGAATCTTTCAAGGAGTGGCATTTATAAATGGTCCGTGTTTCACAGGCATACAGTAAGGTCGGTAGTACAATGTCTGCAAATAAGCATTTTGGTCTCCCTGCGAATATCCTGATTCTCGAACACTCTACGCTTCATTCAGGAGAATGCAGCACTCGCAGAGCTCAGACAATGTCGAATTTCAGCATCGATGTCAGCTTTTACAGAAAGATGGCTGCCAAGATAGAGGAAGTGATCAACGTTCTCCAATGTCACACCATTAAGCTGGATTGATAGTGCTACAGAGGGACTAGTTTGCACCTGTTGATGAAGCACTTTGGTTTTTTTAATATTAAGTGAGAGCCCAAGCTTTCCATATGCTTCTGCAAAGACATTTAGGATAGTTTGAAGATTTTTCTCAGAATGTGCAGAGACTACATTATCATCGGCATATTGAAGTTCTACGACAGAGATTAACATTACCTTACTTTTTTGCTTTCAGCCTACTGAGATTAAAAAGCTTTCCATCTATATGATTTCCACACCAGTAGGAAGTTTCCCCTCAATAAGGTGTAGAATCATAGCAATGAGGATAGCAAATAAGGTAGGAGCAATGACACATCCCTGTTTTATGCCTGATCTGACCCTGAATGGATTGCTCTGAAAGCCATTGTTATCCAAAAATGTCACTGTCATGTTGTCATGAAGGAGTCCCAAAATATTCACAAATTTATCAGGGCATTCAGTTTTCAGAAGGATGGTCCAGAGAGCAGTTCGATTCACAGTATCAAAGGCCTTAGTCAGATCAATAAACAGCATATATAAAGGTAGATTCTGCTCCCGGTGTTTTTCTTGAAGCAGTCATGCAGTGAAGATCATGTCCACTGTCCCTCTGGAAGGGCGGAACCCATTTTGAGATTCTGGGAGGACATCCTCTGAAATTGGCAGGAGACAATTTGCAAGGATTCTTGCAAAGATTTTACCTGTGGTAGCAAGAAGAGAAATACCTCGATAGTTCCCACAATCTGTTCTATCACCCTTCTTAAAAAGGGTGATAATTATGGCATCCCTAAAGTCTTCCGGGATCTCCTTCCTCATCCAGATTTTTTCAATGAGCTTATGAAGTTGTTGTGTAAATTCAGGCCCACTTTCTTTAAAGACTTCAGCAGGAATCCCATCAGGTCCACCAGCTTTGTTGTTCTTCATTTGATTCATGGCTTTACTGACTTCATCCAAATTAGGGGATACAGCAAGCTCATCTCTAGTTTGTTGTTGTGGAATTTGCGATAAGACATCGCCAGCCACAATAGAGTTATGATTAAGGAGGTCATGGTAATGCTCTTTCCAGTGCATTGCAATAGACTTTTTATCCTTAAGAAGTTTGGTACCATCCATTGAACGTAAGGGATTTGTACTGTAATTTGTTGGTCCATAGATAGCCTTTGTGGCATTAAAAAAGCCCCTTGCATCTTGAGCATCTGCAAAGTGCTGGATTTCTTGAGCTTTCTTTATGCACCGGGCATTCTTAAATTCTCTAGTTCTTCTTTGGACCTCAGCCTTTGCACTGGCATAGATTTTTTTTCTTAGCAGCACAGTTAACAGTCTTTCTGCCATATCTGGAAAGCTTTCCTCTTCTGGTCGATGATATGTTCAATCTCACTATCATTCTCATCAAACCAATCCTGATGTTTCTTAGTTTGGTATCCAATAGTTTGTTCACATGCTGCAATAATGGATGTCCAGTTTAATCCAGTGTTCCTTGACATTTTCAGGGAGTTCCGTCGGTAGATGTTTCTTGAGAGTTGTTTGAAAGCAGGCTCACTTAATAGGATCTTGAAGGGCATGGATGTTCATTTTACGCCTTGGTTTTCTTCCTTGGAGCCTACGTCGAGGAACAATATTAATGGCCATAGTGGATTGAATTAATCGGTGATCTGTCCAACAGTCATCAGCACTTGTCATAGCCCTAGTGAGGAGTACATCACTATGATCTCTGGCATGGACAATTACATAATCCAGGAGATGCCAGTGTTTTGACTGAGGGTGCTTCCATGATGTTTTAAGTTTATTTTTCTGGTGAAAGAGTGTGTTTGTAATAACAAGATTATGCTCTGCACATTCAGTCAGAAGTAAAATTCCATTCAGGTTGCTATTGCCAACTTCTTCTTTCCCAATGGTTTCTGGCCATAAATCGAAATCACACCCAACTCTTGCATTGAAATCGCCCAAGAGGATAATTTTATCCTCCTTAGGTATCTCTGATAAGATGGTGTCCAGCTGGTTATAAAAAATTTCCTTTTTGTCTTCATAAGCATCTAATGTTGGTGCATAAGCACTTAGAATAGTTGCCTGCTGGTTTTTGGCAAGTTTTAACAGGAGAGTTGAGAGTTGTTAATTAATGCCAATAGGAACTTCTGACAAGAGCTTCACAAGATTATCTTTAATAGCAAAGCCTACTCCATGTATTCGTCATTCTTGTTCAGGCAGTCCTTTCCAGAAGAAGGTATAACCTCCTTTTTCTTCCTTCAGTTTTCCTCCTGCTCTTCGAGTTTCTTGGAGTGCTGCTATGTCAATATTAAAATGTCTCAACTCCCTCACGATGATGGCAGTCCTGCGTTCAGGACGTTCACTATCTGTATTGTCCAGCAATGTTAATATATTCCATGTTCCAAAGTTCAATTGTCTTTTGCAACCGCTAAGTGGTGACCCCACTGGATGTGGTAATCCAATCAGGGAGAGAGATGAGGCAGACTATGTTTAGGGCACCTTTTCTAGCCCCTTCCCCATAGGGGGTGAGCAGAGTGGTTTCTGAATAGAACTACTCAGTCATGGATACAGCTGCCGAACTACTCAACTGCCTCGGTCCTTGAGCCAGGATGACTGAGTCTGTATCCACCACCCATGTGCCGGTCCATGACTAGGGGCTTCCAGATTTCACAGTCCTGCCCTCGATCAACATTCACCGATCACCATAGGACTTTTGTTTTGTTTTGTTTTGTTTTGTTTTGTTTTGTTTTGTTTTGTTTTGTTTTGGTTTGGTTTGGTTTGGTTTGGTTTGGTTTGGTTTGGTTTGGTTTGGTTGGAAGACGCCTGTGCGTGAATTTGTTTTATGTGGCGAGATTGGCACACAACGCTCAACACATAATCTTGACAGAAAAAGGCTTTGATCCAATGGCATGGATACCATGATGAATGAAAGTCTTTTATCTGCTCCAGCCTTCCTGTTGGAACATACACATTGTTATCCTCTGCCTGTTCTACCATTGAGGACATTCTTGGATCGTTCTTTGTCTGGTTCCTCTCCCTTGACCTTACCGCCATGGGTGACCCTGCTGGGAGTACATGACTCCTGACGGCATCGCTCATAGGGTTCATTGGAACACACAAGCCCTCTCACCACTACAAGGTGACGATCCAGACAGGGGTTTAAATGTATAGTGCAGATGTGGCTATACCATTCCATCTCCATTGTTGCACTTTGCTCTGACAGGAAACAATATCAGTACATGTTGCTATTGAACTGGCATGGAACTAGAGATGGATCATCAGCTGTGCTGTGAGCTGTTATTGGGGCATTAACCCTCCAAGGGCTAGACAGTTTAGCATTGTCGTTCTGGAGCTTTCAATTGACCCATTAAAATTTACTTCTGGGGACTCCCTCTCTCATGTTATAGTTTAAATTCAGCTTGATCTACAGTACCACATTTAGCTCAGAATGAATGTTCCTGTGATCATAGTTATGTATAAATTTTTAGCAATGTCAGATTTGGGGAGTTTTATGCTTTTGACATTTGAGGTTCTCTCATGCACTTTCTGATCCTGAATAATCTTTATAAGTTTATTGATGCGCTTTGAACTTTGCGGCAAAAAGAATTCAAATAAACCCTAAAATGGATGGAATCCTTTTTTTAATAACCATAAAATAAAAACAGAACATTTCCAATGCAAGAGAGAGCATTAAGATCCCCAGACACTCATAAACAAACATGAGAGAGAATGCACAGAGGCATAAGAAGGAAGGAAGCTGGGAAGCAAAGGGGAACATTCTGTATGTTCATCACTGAATAATAAAAAGGCCTCTTTGAAATCCACATAGTTGGGATTTGTATGAAAAAAAACACAACCTATCCAAATTGCAAATGAACTGCAACACTTTCTCCTCTGCTTTTAGCCTCATTTTAGAGAACTCATGTGAGAAGCTATGGAGAGATGATACACATCATATAATTTGCTAGCAATGGGATTTGGTCTGTGACGGATGTGTGGTTCTGCAAAATAATCATCACCCCGCTTCAAGAGAAGCTTGCAGCCTATAGAATTCACTCAACATTCATGATATGTGTAGATGGATAAAGCTGAACACAGGTATGATATTCTATTTATAAAACCATATGTCAAATCTTCAGTTACAAGAGCAATTATATAGCCAAAACAGGGTTCTGAGCTCAAAAATGCAACTTGAATTGGGTCCATAAACAATATTCATGGTATCCTGACCAGCAGTGTAGTTGCAAATTCAGAAGTGCAGGGTCCCTTCATGAAAGTCATGCCATACCCTCTTACAGCCACACCTACTTTTCCACTTTCCCTTGTCCCCCTTGCTCCCCATGTTGCCTCCCAAGTCTTCACTCCATTACAACAGACGTCCCTAGGAGCCAATCAGCATGAAAGGGGAGGCTGTGTGTTAGCTACTGAGAAATATCTTCTCAGTGGTTGACTCACTTCCTTTCACTCTGATTGGCTCCAATTAGCACAAAAGGACAAGGACTTTTCTCAGTGGGCAACACACTCCCTTTTCATGCAGATTAGCTCATATAAAGGGACCTGGCTGGGACCCTGCTCCAAATAAGTAAAAGGTCTACACTCCCTCATGACCCTGGATGACTACACCCCTGATGTTTACCACTTACAGACATGCTGCACACATACTTCTCTCTCCCTCCAGTTCCTGATTATCTAATAGTGCACTCCTATGCATGTTTATTCAGAAGTCAGAACAGAGTTCTGCTATGTTCCATGGGACTTACTGCCTAGTAAGTGTGTTTGGAATTGCATACTGAAGTGTTTATAAGGCTCAGTGCTATGGGCTTATGAATGGGCAAGCCTGGAATTAGGATGGGTCACATTATGACTACTGGCCTGTGAAATTCTCTGATAAACAATGTTGCACTAAAGTTGTAAGTTTATCCAGAGCATCATAAGGATGCTGCAATAAGTGCTGATGCTGCTACAGTGCAAATCAGCCACACTTTCCTGATATGGCACAGTGCAAAGGTGAGGAGACACATGGGACTGGGGATAATGGCTTGTGTGCACTTTCCCCAAGGCTTTTTAGCCATCAAGGCACGGTTACACTGAAATAAGCCTACATAGAGATATGACAGTAATAAACTGTTTTAATGGAAAAGAGATTGGCACACAGCACCAGACAGACTTCCCCAAAATTGGCACTATTCACTTTCATGATGTGATAATTCAAGCCTGTTTTTGACCTCTTAAAACTAGGAACTGCATCAGTTCTTTTCAAAAGAAGATTATCTAGAGATTTTTCCAATGTTCTCAAAGCAATTCACATACTTTTTTATTTTTAGTAATAGTTGTAAATCTGTCCAGAATTATTATTTTCATATAAAAGATGAGAGTCTGGGAGATAATGGCTTGCTTAAGAATACCCAATGCTTTATCATCAAAAGTAGAATATTTGTAATACAGTTATGTGTAATAACTCATTTATCTGTCTTGAGATAATGATTAAATAGTTTATACATACACTGTGAACAAGTATGAGACTTGGGCTAAGGACACATTCAGTGAACTTGGGTAGATGAACAGTTCTCAATTTCAATTCTAAGAGAGACTTTCTAGTAACTAAGGATGGAGGACAAATTATCTTCAGTTTGCATTTAAAACCTATCTATCAAACCTATCAAATCTGCATTTTCTGAGAAAATACAAGAACCCCCAAACAACCCTCCTTTGAAATTTGCACTTATTCAAATTTTTGCAATGCTGTTCTCCAACCAATGTTTACAAAAATGCATATATTAGTGTCGTGTGCATAAAAATGAATCTATTCATGAAAATAACATAAAACACATTAGATTCAAATAAATCATTTGCAAAAATGTGCACATTAGTAAAAATGTGTATAAAATGTGTTTATTAGGAGAAATTTGCACTAAAATGCTAAAGAATTTTCATGAGGATTTTTTTTTTAAAAAAATCACAATTTGCTGCAGAAATGTGGAGAACTGGATTTAAGATTGGAAAAGGGAGATAATGAGGGAACCAAAATTGACAGTTCCCTCCATCACTACCCATAACACTAGAACTCATGAACATCCAATGAAGCTGAATGTTGAATGATTCAGGACAAAAATTCAGGACAAGTACTTCTTCACACAGGACACAATTAAATTATGGAATTCGCTCCTACAGAAAGCAGTGATGGCCACCAACCTGGCTGGCTTTAAAAGAGGATTAGACAAATACATGGAGGGTAAGGCTATCAGTGACTATTAGCACATATGTGAAGGTCCAGAAAAAAAATTGGAAACATTTGGGGAGGGGAAACGTTTCCCTGAGTTTTTTTTCTTTCAATTTTTCCAGAAAAAAGACTGGAAAATTTCAGAGGGGGGGAGAAAAAGATATGCCCCCCATTTTTCCATTCCCCCCCAGCCTTCATATATGTAGCTGCTAGGCATGATGTAACTGCTAGTCAAAGGCAGTATATTTCTGAATACCAGTTGCTGAAAACTGCGGGAGGGGAGCTTGCTCAGGTCCTGCTTGTGGGCTTCCAATAGACATTTGGTTGGCCACTATGAGAACAGGATGCTGGACTAGATCCAGTAGGCCCTTCATATCTTCTTACTGGAAGAGGAAAGGAAAACTCCCAGGTGAGAGATGGAAGGGTGTGTGTGTGTATGCATGTGCCTGCACATTAGGAATGCTGATTTTTTAAAATCTTATTTTTATATACTGCTACAGTTAAATATGCATTATATTTTATTGTTGACAATTATGTATGTTGTTAGACTCTTGTATTTCATAGGAAGCCAGCTGTGAAATCCAAGACTGAATAATTTGTGGATTATTTGACACTGCTACTTATTATGTTGTTGTTATATGCCTTCAAGTTGATTACAACTTATGGCAACCCTATGAATCAGAGACCTCCAACAGCATCTGTTATAAACTACCCTGTTCAGATCTTGTAAGCAATCCATACAACTCTGGACTCTCCTTTCGCATCTGTGTGCATCAGCCTCTGGGCTTCCTTTTGGCTTTGACCCAGTTGCGTCATTAGTCAGAGCCTCCTCATGCTTGTCCGTTGTTCTTCCCCAGTAGCTCGATGAGTGCCTTCTGACCTGGGGGTCTCATCTTCCAGCACTAGCTCATGTTGCATTTTGGATACTCTGTTCATAGGGTTTTCATGGTAAGAGGAATTTAGAGGTGGTTTACCATTGCCTTCCTCTGAGTCTGGATGCATCTTAGTCTGGTGTCTCAGCTTTGACCATTCTGCCTTGGGTGACCCTGCTAGGAGTCTAGCCTCTTGGTCTAGACTCCTGATGGCATTGTTACTGCTTAATTATTATGTATTATGCACCATTATGAATTGCTTATTATAAATTAAGTTTCTGTTGGTCAGTGAAGCATGCTGTGAGACTCACAGACAGGGTTTTTAGCAGAGAGAGTGAAACCTGAAGCAGAAGGGTTAAGCTGGAAGAACAGAGCGCCAGTTTTGCCAAGGTCAGAAGCTGGCTGGGAAGTAGATAAGGGAACATCTTGCTGTGTCTCAGTGTGGGGGAAGGCTTTTGGTTAGAGAGAACTGTGTCTAATGTCTTTGCCTAGTAAAGACTCTTACAAGAAACTTGCCTGGCCTGGCTTATTTACTGTTCTATGCTACTCTTGGATTCCATCCTTGTATGATCTCTATCCGCACACGACAACAGGGGTTATGGGCCCAGCTTATCATACAAGGTAGCGGGTTCAAGAGTGCTGACGTGACGTTGGTGCAGAGAGAAACAAAGTGCAAGTAAGAGGCAAGTAAGAGTGGCCAACATGGCTGGAAACCTGTTATCCGGGATGCCGATGGAGAGGCTGAATGCTGTAAACTACTCCAGCTGGAAATGGAGAATGAGAGCAGTTCTGATTAAAGAAGATTTGAATGATGTCGTAGAAAACCCCCCTCCGGCAGCTCCTTCAGCAGCGTGGTTGAAGAAAGATGAGAAAGCGAAGGCTTTTATTACTCTGGGGCTGTCTGATTCTCAACTGTTGCTGGTGAGTAATGAGCCGACAGCTAATCAGATGTGGGAGAAGCTAAGAGCCGCTCATGTACAACAAACTGCGGGGAGCAGGCTGTGTTTAGCACGGAAACTTTATCAGATGCGTTTTACAGATGAAGTGACTATGACAGAGCATCTGGCTGAATTTCGGAGATTAAATGCTGAGCTGCAAGATAGAGGAGTGCATCATAGTGACATTCAGATGGTCTATATCCTGTTATCTTCATTTGATCAAAAATGGGACGTAATGGTATCGAGTCTGGAAACTTTACCTGACGGACATCTGAATTTGGACTTTGTAGAACAGAAACTTCAACAAGAGTGGAATAGAAGACAAGAGAATAAGAAAACAGAGTTAAAAGAGACTGTGGCTGTACAACAACAACAAAATCAAAGAAGCAGGCAAGAGAATAAAATATGTTACTTTTGTGGGTCACGTGGACATATACAGAGACATTGTTTAAAGAAGAGAAATAACAGGGACTTTGGAAGTCAGAGAACATGCGTGAACTTTGTTACTAAGGAGGACAATAAACTCATTAACTCTAAGTGGCTTCTCGACAGCGGAGCATCTAATTGCCTAATCACAGACTCTAGTTTATTTTACACTTCAAAGCCGATGCAGGAGAAGATTTATCTGGCTGACGGATCGACTCAAGACGCGACTGCAAGAGGCACACTCAGGTTATGTACTTTGGGAACTATATTAACAGATGTGTTATTAGTTTCTGGTTTAAAATATAACATTCTATCAGTAAGAAAATTGGCTCAAATAGGTTGCAAAATTACATTTGAAGGGGATAGATGTTTTGTGAGAAAAGATGGTGACATATGTATGCAAGGGAAATTACAGAATCAAATGTTTATGGTTGAGAGCAAGCTTGATAAACCCATGTGTGCCTGGATAGGAGTAAATAAAAATAAACATGACAATTGTTTACATGAATGGCACAGAAAACTGGCACACGCACATTATGAGAAAGTACAAAACACCCCAAAGCATAGTCAAGATTTGAAATTAACACATTGTGAGCATGTGGATGAATGTGAGGTATGCTATAAAACAAAAATGACTGTGACTCTGGTAAATAAGAGCTGTGAAAGCACAACCACTGAACCTTATCAGCTCATACATGTGGATTTGGCTGGACCTTTCCAATGCTCAAAAGGTGGAGCAAGGTTTTATTTAGTGATTGTGGATGATTTCTCCAGATTTACACATGTGTTCTTATTGAAAAAGAAAAGTGAAGCAGAAGAGAAATTAAAGGCATTCATACAGAGAACAGAGACACAATATGGGGTTGTTATCAAGAATATCAGATCAGATAGAGGTGGAGAATTTACCAGTAATTCATTTAAAACATATTTGGAAAAGAAGGGAATAATACAGAGTCTCACTGCTCCCTTCAGCCCATCCTCCAACGGAACTGCAGAGAGGAGGAACCAGTCATTGCAGGATTCAATGAGAGCCATGCTAGCAGATGCTGATATGAATAACACTTATTGGGGTGAATGTATTCTGTACACTGTTTATATTCAGAACCGCCTTATGCACAGAACAATAGGCATGTCTCCCTATGAGAAGTTGACTGGAAGAAAGCCCAGGGTGAAACACATAGAGCGTTTTGGGGCAAAATGCTGGGTACATATTGCAAAACAGAAAAGACATGGTAAATTAGAGTCAAGAGCTCAGGCAGGACGCATTTTGGGATTTCAGAATTCATATTATAGAGTTTGGTTGCCTGAGAAACAACAAGTAGTGTTAAGCAGAAGCATAGAGGTGATAGATAAACCTTGGAGAGACAGTCAAACAGTTATACTTGGAGGTGCAAGCAAGCAGGAAGCAGCAGATGTTCCTTTTGGACAGCAAATTCCATTAAGGACTGCATTGACTGATCTTATTCACGGTGGCAAACGTACTGTAAAAAGACTGAGAAGTGAAGACATGGCAATGCAAGATACAGAAATGCCAAGTACAAGTGCAGACACAGGTGCAGGTCCAAGTAAAATAGAGAGTGAGGAAGAAATGGAAATAGATACTGTTAGGAGATCAGAAAGAAAAACGAAAGGTCAACCACCTCAGAGATTCACATTTAATGTCACACAACAGAATGATGAGACAGATGAAATTCCAGTAGAATGGGAAAAAGAAGCACCAATAGATAAAGAAACAATGGATCTCATGTGGAAGTATTGTATTGAGGAATGAAATATAAATGTATTATCAAATAAAAGTGATCAGAACATTGTGAAACTTGTGTGAATAAAGAAATAAAGAAACAAGAACTGAATTGAAAATGTAACTAGAAACTGTAAGAAAACAAACCATGTACTGATATGTATTGTAATGAAAAGTTAATATTGTAGAAATGTAATAATGAACAATGAAGTTTTGTAATCTGTGAGTCTCAGGTGGGGGCTGTTGGTCATTGAAGCATGCTGTGAGACTCACAGACAGGGTTTTTAGCAGAGAGAGTGAAACCTGAAGCAGAAGGGTTAAGCTGGAAGAACAGAGCGCCAGTTTTGCCAAGGTCAGAAGCTGGCTGGGAAGTAGATAAGGGAACATCTTGCTGTGTCTCAGTGTGGGGGAAGGCTTTTGGTTAGAGAGAACTGTGTCTAATGTCTTTGCCTAGTAAAGACTCTTACAAGAAACTTGCCTGGCCTGGCTTATTTACTGTTCTATGCTACTCTTGGATTCCATCCTTGTATGATCTCTATCCGCACACGACAACAGTTTCATTTTTTTTTTTGTATTTTATGAACATTATGTTTTGTATGCAGGTTGTTTATTATGAAACTGTGTTGTAAACCACCCTGTGGCCTTTTGATAAAGTACAGTATATACATGTCTTAGATAAATAAATTATCCAAATGTAAAATGGGAATTCTAGTGACCTAACATAGGGTCAATATCAGTTATGCACTCTTAACTTTAGAAGAAGAATCAAATATAATTTTAACTAACATTTCCCCTCAAGCTGCCATTCTTTTTTCAGCACTACTGTAATGTCAAAATAACAAAGCCTGGATGCATATGCATTCAGTTTCTCCTCATTTTTTCAGTCTTAAATTCAAATCTTCAACATTTCTATATCAGTTTGTGGCTATTATATTTTTAAAGTCCTCATGAAAATTCATCAGCATTTTAGTGTGAATTTCCCTTAGTATACATATTTTGTATGCAATTTTGTCTCATATACAGATTTTTGCAAAGTATATAACGCATGTTTGTATGTTATTTTCATTTATACATTCACCAATACGCACACATTACCCTAGTATATGCATTTTTGTACACATTACTTGGCAGGAGTACTGCACTGCAGAATTTAAGTGTGAAGTTTGAAGGTCACTGATATTTCAGTTCATTTATGTTTCAGAGAGTGAATTAGGTAGGTTTGCCTTTCAATGTGAGCTGACTCTAATTTCTCCACCATCTCTACAAACATGGCATAGCTTTGTACAACATGCCAGTAATCTAGGAACACTTATCCAGGAAATAATCTTGCCTTGTATTGATCAGAGTTGATCTTATAATGAAAGCAAATGTAGCAACGGACTTTGTCTCATGATAGGGGTGCATTCCTTAATCAAACTTCAATACATAAATGTAAAACTTTGCAATTAAGAGTTCTGTAAAAGTGACAATAATGCCAGGGAATCTAATTACAGAAACAAAAGAAAACAGGCCATCATTCTGGACTGAAAATTACAGAGCCACTTCTCTTCTCTTGAAGCATCAACAGATGTTCATGCCCCAGCAGTCAAAGACACTATCCTATGCTAAGCAACCTATGTAGAGCCTTACATCTCTCTTGCCACTTATATGTTACTTCTATCAGGGAAAAAACTGTTAAAAAAAAAGCTAGTGGTAGGTTGCAAAAGTCATTCCACACCTGGCATTGGGAAACCTCATAGCAACATTTGCACACACCCTTTCTTGCCTCCTATGTGAAGCCACCCAGGACCTGGAACAGAACATTCACTCAGCCACATGGATGACTAATGCTGTGCTAGAACCCTGGAGGAAGAAGAGGAATCAGAGGATTCCTCCTTTGAATCAGAGAAGGAATCGCAAAGCCAGTGCAATGGATTAGGCTGTTCTGTTGTTAGGTTACTTAGACCAGCACAGTGGCTCTCAGGACTTGGCTGTACGTTATCTATTTTTTCCCCAGGAGATATCTAAACTATATAGCACTCTTCTGTTTTTATGGTTTGCAAACTTTCTACCCAGGACTGTTCTATGTTTGAGGGGGCCTTCGGCAAAGTAGCCTCCGGTGTATCCCAAGAGCTTACCACTTCTGCAATGAGCACTGGGTGGCTTAAAGCTGCCATTTAAATTTCCTACTATATCACAGAGTAATCCTTTGACAAGGGATATTTAGATGGCAGGTGGCTCCCAGACCAAGATCTAGGCAAGTTTCAGTGCAGCAGAGGGTCCTGCAAAGGCACTAGAGCTCCAGATGCTGCCTGGGGGGATACTGTGTGTTGTTGCCAGACCTGTTTCTATCTTCAAGCAACCATTTACATGATGACTTTTCTGCCAAGCGACCACTGCACACTAGAGAAGATTTGGGTGAGTTTTCTAGAGTGGACATTCAGTCTCATGGATTCTGACCAGTTAGGATTGACGACCATGAAAACTGGTGAGTGGAGCACCAACAGAACTGCCCTGCAGATGCACTTTCTAGAGAAAGATCAGTAGTCATGAGCAAGTCCTCTTTCATAGTGGCTTGTTTGCTATTTCTGATCTTCTCATTGAGGAACCCAGAATGGCTTCAGAGAAACTCCAAGGGTCACTGGAACACAGTGTGAAAACCACTGTTCACATATATAGGAGTATAGATACTCACAAACAAACCATGAATAGCAAAGTGAAATACCTTCTTAGATAATTGAGTTTATGAAGGAAATGCTTAAGGTAAATTTTTGAGGCAAACTGAGGTTTTTCCTCAGAAGAAACATCCAGAGAATTCAAGAGGACCAAAATAGTCAGGCTGTACAATCCAGGGATGGTGATGACGTTTGTTAAATGGAAACAAAGGAGTGAGCTTGGATAGAGCTCACATGCTGATGAGCAAAACAATCTGATGGCTCCCCTGCAAATACTCACAATCAGGCTGTGATACCAATTTTTTTAAAAAAACCCTTTACTCTGAAATTCTCATCATTGTTCTTGAGCTTAGACTCACAACTTCGCTCATCTCCCTGTCATTGTTTTTGGTTTCCCATCAGATCTGATGTGCTTAAATGTGTATTTGAACTGTCTGTGCTCTCCCTCCCCACTGTTATCTGGTTGCAGTAGTCTAGTGGCAAATTCAGAAGTTCAGGGTCCCTTTATGATCATCACAGCCATGCCCCTCCCCAACCTTTTTTGCTGCTGGGTTGAGAATGAGATCCTTGTTCATGCCTTCTCCCACAACAACAGGCATCACTAAGAGCCAATAAGCATGGAAGGGGAGAGTGTTAACTGCCAAAAAGAGTCTTCTCAGTGACTGATTCTCTGCCTTTCACTCTGATTGGCTCCAATCAGCAGGGCAGGACAAGAAAGCATGTTAGAAGACTCTTCTCAGTGACTAACACACTGTCCATTCACGCTGATTGGCTCATAGGATGCTGGAGACATAAGGACCCTGCTGGGATCCTGTTCCCAAAAAAGTAAGGGGTCTAAGACCCCCTGAGACCCTGGATGACTGCACCCCTGTCTGGCTATGTGCTAAAGCCTTTGAATAGTTCCATTTTTAAACCCATAGGTCTATTTATTTAACAAATATGCCACTTTCCCCAGAGTAGCACTGAAGTCACATTGGGGATTACTTTGTAAGACTTTAAAGAAAGATTCTCATTCCTCAACCAAGGCATGGGGCACAGTAGCATTAAACATCCCACAAAAAAAAACCCTTCAGTTTTAAAAATCTCCACCTTTCTCTCTCTACTCTGATCTGGCTAAATTCAGCTGGGCTTACTTCTGAGCAGACAAGTTTGGCATAGGAGAGTAGAGATCAGTGATGATATTTTCAAGCTCAGCAGGTCGAAGCTTGACAATAAAGCCAAGATCACTAACAATATTTTTGGGACAGACCGAGCCATACCTCTGATGCAAACTGTGTTTCAGAGCAATCTGAGCCAGCGTGACAAAAAACGTGAGCACTAAACAAACACAAACAAGCAGCAGTCCTCATTCCTGGTGCAATCCTATGCACACCTGCATGGGAATAAGCCTCACTGACTACAGCAGATTTTATTTCTGACTAAAGGACTACACCACAGTTAGCAGCATTGCTGTATGAGAATGATTCTTGCACCTCTCCACAATGGAGAGGTGGTTCAGGGACACAGATAACCAGAACATATTTGAAATGGAGAAAATACCACAATCCCCCACCCCAAATTTATCCACTAAAGTTGTCATGAATGTCACATGGAACACAGAAAACTCCCCCAAACATTGAAATGAAGATGTTTCAAATGTAAAGCCAAAGCCTACATAGTTTTCCAAGCAAGCAAAGTATGTCAGACCCCTCTATATTTGCCCATAATCCCCGGGAGAAGGCAAATGTGTCTGTTTAATGGTTGTACCTTTCTGTGGTTTTGCAGAATTTTTTTTTGTCGTTGCTATTAGCTATCTAGAAAGCTTATAATGAAGAGTGGAAATCACATTAAACCTTTACAATCAGAGAGATTAAAATCGATCCTTTGCAGCTTCATTTTTAGAAAGTTGGTTTTAAAATATCTTTCTGAATGTCAGGATGATGTGCCTTCACTACACTCTTGCCTGTCATTATGACATGACATGACTTGACTGACACATCTCTGCTTCAGTTATCACACTAGGAATAGTTCAACACGCACCCTTTTTAAAAAGTGTCTTTGCAGACTATTTTTTAAAAAGTGTGTATTCTACAGTTATTTAAATGTGACTGTGCCACTCATTCAGGCCAAGCACTCGGGAGAGCTGCCAAAATGATCGCGGAGAAATGAAGGAGACTAAGTAGATGATTTGGTGAAGAACATTTTTAGAGACACATTTCTGTAAATTAAAGCTGTTCTGTCTGGTGACAGCTGCTGAGTTTTTTGCCTGATGTTTAGAAAGATTATCCTTAGTAATTTCCTGTGAACGACTGAATGCATGACTGAAAGTGTGAAACAATTCTGGGTATAGCAGCTCAAACCAGAAATCACCTTAAAAGCAACACAGAATTCTTGTCTAGAACATCCTCCACCTTAATTTCAAGAGAGGAAGTTGGTTCATGTGTACATTTCTTTCCTTGTGTAAAGTTTATAGTGCCCCCATACAGTACGGTACCAATTGCACATTTATTTATTTGTAGGAATTTCTATACCACTCAGCTTACAGAATACCAGAGCGGTGTACATGTTAAGACCCAAAAGCACACATAAAATCAAATTCACACAAACAAGTCTTCAGTATCTTCAGTAGTATGGATAAACCATTCCTATTCCCAATTGCCAGCTTGGCAACCTAAACTCTGTGTTGTGACACAAAAGTGAGGGCCAACATGGTGTATTGGATAGTGTTGGACTGGACCTGGGAAACCAGGGTTCAAATCCCTGCTCAGCCATGAAGTTCACTGGGTGATCTTGGGCCAATCACTGTCTCTCAGCCTAACTTACTTCACAGGGTTGTTGTGAAAATAAAATCAGGAGGGGGAGGACCATGTACACTACCTTGGAGGAAAAGTAGGAGAGAAATGTAATAAATAAATATGAATGGCGACAACTATACATTTAATAGCTACGACTGGAAACAGTTGAGGCGGGGAGGAGGAAGACTCTTCTCCTCTTACTGAAAGCTGCCTTGTGAGCTTTCTTGGTCATACTATTAAAAAAAACTATTTCTTACCATCCACACTGAGTCTTTCACTTGCTACAGAGACCCTCTGGAGAGGATGTACAGAAGTTATAAGTTTATTTATTCACGAAACATTGCTATGCATTTGTTTTCTGGAAAGAATTCATAAGGCAGGTTTGTGGTTGCCACTGTTGCTGTAAAAAGTTAGCATGAACTTCAAATGCAGAGAAACGCCCAAGTGACAGAGCTTTATGTCAAATCACTTTATGGACATTTTTTCCTGTACCCATGCAAGGGAGAGGTGTCCAAATGGAACTTAAAATACATATAAGAAGTTCACTGGGCCTGACAAATAATAGAAAAACCTCATTCCAAGTAAGTGCAGTAACATCAGTACTAGCAGCCAGACCTGCTAGTGATCTGCTGCAGCTGCCTGTCTAACGCAGGGTTATTTCATCTCTCCTCTCCTACAGGCATATCAACATGGTGGGGCTGCCTGAGGCAGCACCTGAGCACAAGACTTAGCATTGCACCAAGTGCGACACCAAGTGTGCACTTAGCATTATACTTGGTGCCATGTTGGAGTTGCCTTGGAGATTTTGAGTCTAGAGGCATACTGCTATCACTATAGTGAAGAACTGGGCTGTAGGCCAATATAGTGAGTGAGAGGAGGGAATGAGTGGCCACTCCTCCATCGCTGTATCTACCATTGAGACCCTTAAGTGAGAGACAACACACACAAGAGAGACCAACCCCCTGCTGCTGCTCAATCCCATCCTCAGAACACCTATTTTGGAGCCTTCCACCATGCTCTGCTGGTGGGGATATCAATGGTGAGCCTTCCACCCACCCATTTGGTGGAGGGATGGGGGAGATCTGCTCTGGTGGTGTGATGTCACTCTATCTTATTTATTTTATTTTATATATTATTTGATTTATATCCCACTCTTCCTCCCATGGCAGCAAACAAAAGCATTAAAAACACTTTAAAACATCATAAAAACAGACTTTATAGTATATTAAAACAAAACATCTTTAAAAACTTTTTTTAAAAAAAGCTTTAAAAGCATCGCTTTTTAAAAAAAGAAAAGGTTTAAAAACATATTAAAAAGCAATTCCAGCACAGACACAGACTGGGATTAAGTCTCAACTTAAAAGGCTTGTTGGAAGAGGAAGGTGTTCAGTAGGCGCCAAAAAGATAACAGAAATGGCACCTGTCTAATATTTAAGGGGCGGGAATGGCAGTAGGAGGCTGGCTGAAGCAATAAGAAAGATGCTACGGCATGGTATAAGGAGTGCAGCCTTGATGTTTTATTTTTGTATTTTTGTTTTATTGTTATTTGTGGATATTTTGTCAATATGATAATATGTGAATGGATTCTCGAATCTTGCTAATTGTTTATTTTTACTCATATTTTGAATTATCCTACAACAATTCACTGGTGTGATTTTTTAAATATATTTTGTCATTTCTGTGGTTGTAAACCACCTTGAGATGGTTTAGAAATGTATGTAGAAAGATGGTGTATAAATTAAAGATGAAATATCTGGGGGGCTGGAAAAGAGGCCTTACCATCACTCCAGCATTTCCCTCTTGCTGCTGCCAGCCTCCTTTGGAGGAAGGATGAGGGAGCCATCTGTGAACCATCTAGCCTGATGAAAAGGCCCCAGGAACAAGATCTCTGAAATGCACTGAAGGCAGGCTACTGGTGGTCCCTTGGCATACAGCAAGACTAGCACTACAAATGAAGATTGGATTAACATTTTCTCTTTTTCTCTTTTTCTCTTTGTGCTTTTATCCTGCTAATTTCTATTGTGCTTTGCACTTTTTGATTTTGATTTTTGACAGTTTTGATTTTTTTGATATTATTTATTGATTATATACTATTGAATTTATGCAATGTTTATGAATTGTTGATTTTGTCTTCTGTGGGCAAGATCACATCACACTAGTGGACACAACAGAACTCCCTCTTCCTCCCATCCCCCTGCAGCACTCTATGCCCCCCATCTACTCTTGAGGGTCCCCCAACCCTCTGAAGAATATCTGGGGGCAGATAGGAGGTGCATGGGAGATGGGAGGAAGGATAAGTCCCATTTGTGAAAGCAGAAGTCTGCAGTAGAAGCAGGACACCACAACTTTATAACACTCTATGAATTTGTTTGGTGCTTTTTTAACAAATCCCTTTTTCAAATGTGAAAAATACGTAAGTTGCTATTTATTTGAGCACCTTACACTGTGGAAAAGTGGAATATAAATAAACTAAACTGTGATATTGGAAAGATCATCTTACCCCTTATATACTCAGCTGAGCACTGTGCTTTGCAAGTGAGGGCCTCCTACAGATACCATCTTAGCAGGAACATAGGAGACGGACCTTTATTGTTGTGGCACCAACACTTTGGAATTCCCTCCCCTTAAGGACAGACAGATGCCATCTGTTATCTTTTCAGCACCTACTGAAGATCTTCCTCTTTCAACAAGCCTTTTAAATAGAGACCTTATCCCAGTTTGTGTCTGTTCTGAAATTTATTTATTTATTTATTTATTTACTGCATTTGTATACTGCCCCATAGCCCAAGCTCTCTGGGCAGTTTACAACAATTAAAAACATCAAAAACAAATATACAAATTTAAAAAGCACATTTTAAAAAAGCAATTGCTTTTTAAGATGTTTAAAGCTATTTTTAAAAAGATTTTAAAGATATTTTGTTTTGATATGTTTTTAAAGAAGTTTTCTTTTAATATGGTTTCAAGGCTTTTGTTTTTAAGATGTTTTCAAGTGATTTCAGTGTTTTTGTTTGCCACCCTGGGCTCCTTCTGGGAGAAAGGATGGGATATAAATTTAATTAATAAATAACAACTTTTACCCTATTCAACACCACCCTCAATGTTATGAATTGATAAAGCATGCAAACTGATGATAATGCAAAGTCAGTTCATTTTCGAAGGAGTGACTGAGTCATATAATTTATTTTCATCATAAAGTATGAATGGCCCACTGTCAGGCCCAGGATGGGACTCAGGAACCAGGCTTGTGGTTGAAAGCAATTCAGATTTTATTAAGGTAATATCCAAACATAGACTGGGCCTTCTCATGAAGCAACACAGAGTTATAGATCCTGCGACGTGGAAGAAAGTTGACAGAGCAAGGGACCGCTTTCCCGCCTGTCTCTTAAGAGGGGAGCAAACGGGCGCGAAGCCTTTCGCTCCTCCTTACCGGACCCTCGGTCACCACCCTCCTGCCCCCCTTCCTCTCCTGTCTTTTCAACTGTCTTCGCATACGTGGCGACGGGGGAAGCACGGGCCCCTCCTCTTCTGAAGTCTCCGACTCTGGTATGGGAGAGAGGGGGGGGTCAAGCCTCAAACTGTCTTGCAATCTCTCGCCGCTTTTCTCTGGTTCAGGAGGCAGCGTGGGAACTTCGAGGGAAGACTCCAGTTCTGTGAGACCGTCAAGGTCTCCGTTGCTATGCAACGCTATCTCTGGAATTTCCTCTCCTTCTCCAGTCTGCTCTAACGAACTGGGCCCCTCCTCCTCCATTTCTGAATCCTCATACCCCCAACCTGGCACCTGGTCGTCTGACGCCCTGACATCATCCCCTCTCCCATGCTGTGCCCCCCCCGACTGGCTTGGGGCGATGGGGAAACCTTCAGTGAAAAAGTTTTACCAAATCTGGAGCGTGCACATCAGTTTCAGCTTCCCAAGATCTGTCTGCCGGCCCATAGCCCTTCCAGTGAATCACATACTGCAATTTGTTATGCCTCATTCGGGAGTCCAGAATTTCTTCCACTTCAAACTCTGTTTGCTCATTCACTATTAACGGAGCCCCTGGAGGCTCCTCTGGCCGCAATTTGCTGGGGGGGGCTGCTTTTGTTAACAAGGATCGATGAAACACAGGGTGTATTTTAAACGTGTCTGGTAGCTTTAGTCGATAAGCCACAGGATTAATTTGAGCCTCTATTTCAAAGGGCCCCACCCTTTTGTCCTGTAATTTCCTACATTTGCCCGGCATCTGAAGGAAACGAGTGGACAGCCATACCTGATCTCCTGGTTGAAGGGGGGGCCCTCCCTCCTGTGCAGATCAGCAGCTCGCTTGTACTCCGTCTTGGCTTCGTTTAGCTGCTGTTTCAATGTCTGTTGAACGGCCTGTAACTCCTTCAGATAGTCTTCTGCGGCTGGCACCAGCACCCCTTCTGAGCTGCTTGGGAAGGCTTTAGGATGAAATCCATAATTAGCGAAGAACGGGGTTTGCTCAGTGCTGGAGTGCAAAGTGTTGTTATAGGCAAACTCTGCAAAGTGCAAATATGACACCCAGTCAGTCTGTTGATAGGACACATAACAATGTAAATATCTTTCCAAAACAGCGTTCAGGCGTTCCGTCTGACCGTCCGTCTGGGGATGATGAGCGGAAGAGAGTTTTAGCTCCGTCTGCAACTGTTTCCACATTGCTCTCCAAAATTTAGCTGTGAACTGAGTTCCTCGATCCGAGACTACACTGTTTGGCAATTCATGCAACCGGTAGATTTCCCTGATGAATAACTTGGCTGTTTCTTTTGCCTCTAAGGCCCCTGAACAAGGGAGAAAATGCGCCATTTTGGTGAGTAAATCGACCACCACCAGGATGGCCGTCATTCCTTGTGACTTTGGTAGATCAGTTATAAAATCCATGGAAAGGTCCTTCCAGGGTTCGTTTGGGACAGGTTGTGGTTGTAACAGCCCGGCTGGCTTTCCTGTTTGTGTTTTCGCCCGCACACAGACAGAACAGGATTTTACATAGTTCTCAATGTCTCGACGCATTTTAGGCCACCAAAAGTCCTTGGCCACGTTCTGAATGGTTTTATAAATACCAAAGTGCCCCGCGGTGATGGAGTCATGGCACTGACGTAGGACTCTGAGTCTTAACTCTCCTTCTGGCACATACCTGGCTGCTTTGAACCATAACAGTCCATCTCGCCAGTGGATCTTGATCTTGTCCCGCCTCCTGACTATATCGTTGCAGGTCTGCATCTGCCTGTTGTGCCCTTTTGAGTTCTTCTTCCCATGAAGGCTGACATGATCCCAACGTTAATTTCTCCAGCGGGATCACATATTGAGGCTGGTCATTGTATTCACTTCCTTGGAATTGTGGCTGTCTGGATAAGGCATCTGCTCTCTGGTTTTTAGCTTGAGCATGATAAGTAATCTTGAAGTTGAACCTAGTGAAGAACTGGAACCACCTTATCTGTCTCTGGTTCAGCTCCCTGGCTGTTTGCAGGCTTTCCAGGTTCTTGTGGTCGGAGCGCACTTCAATCTGATGAGAGGCCCCCTCCAAATATTGTCTCCAGTTCTCAAAAGAATCCTTGATGGCTAGTAGTTCCTACTCCCAAACTGTGTAGTTCTTCTCTGCAGGCTTTAACTTTCTAGAAAAGTACGCGCAGGGGTGCAGCTCCTTCCCTTCTTGGTCTAATTGCAGAAGGACCCCCCCAATGGCAAAATCTGAAGCATCGGCTTCCACGACGAAGGGGCGGGTTGGATCGGCGAAACGCAGAATGGGCTCAGTAGCAAATCTTCTTTTCAGCTCCTCAAAAGCGTTTGTGGCGTTCTCTGTCCATTGGAATGTCTTCTTTCCCCTTAAGCAGTCAGTCAGGGGGGCTGTTAATTTGGAAAACCCTGGAATGAACTTTCTGTAGTAATTGGCAAATCCTAGAAAATGTTGTACATCCTTTTTGGTGACAGGTTGACACCAGTCCAGTATACAACTCACTTTCCCTGGGTCCATCTCCACTCCCCCCGCTTAGATTCGGTACACAAGGAAGTCCAGAGACTTGAGGTCAAATCCACATTTCTCTAGCTTAGCATACAGATGATTTTCTCTCAGTCTCCTCAACACAGTTTTTGCGTGCTGGTCATGGTCTTCTTGATTCTTTGAGAACACTAGGATATCATCCAAGTAACAAATCACATACGTGTCCAACAGGTCTCTAAACACGTCATTCATGAACTTTTGAAACACGCCTGGACTCCCCGAAAGCCCGAACAGCATGACCAAATATTCAAACTGACCGTAAGAAGTCAGAAATCCTGTTTTCCATTCATGTCCCTCCTTCATTCTGACTAGATTGTACGCTCCTCTTAAATCCAACTTCGTGAAGATTTTCGCTGAGCGCAGGCGGTCTAGTAGCTCTGAAATCAAGGGCAGTGGGTAACTGTTGGGGATGGTGATCTGATTCAATGCACGGTAGTCGTTACAAGGTCTGAGCTCCCCCCCTTCTTCTTCACAAACAACAGGGGCGCTCCAGCAGGGGACTGTGAGGGACATATGAATCCTCGCTTCAGGTTCTTTCCTAGAAATTCCTTCAGGGCCTCCCTCTCAATTTCTGTGAGAGAGTAAATTCTCCCCGATGGGATGCTGGCTCCTGGCACGAGATCAATCGCACAGTCGTAAGGGCGGTGGGGGGGTAGAGTCTCTGCCTCTTTTTCATCAAACACGTCTTTGAATTCCTCATACTTCGAAGGTAGGGTCACTTGCTCGCTCTCTTGTACTGCCCCCGCTAAGATATTCTTGATTCCTTTGGGTTGACAGTTCTCCTGACAATACTGAGAGGTGAACCACACCACCACCTCCTTCCAACCTATTTTGGGTTCGTGCTTGGCTAGCCAGGGCATTCCCAGAATCACCTCAAAGTTCGAGAGATCTGACACGTACAGCAAAATGAACTCCTCATGCCCAGGAATTTGGAGTTTCAATTCCTCCGTGGCATGTGTCACCCCTCCTGACTTCAGGGGTCTCCCATTGATGGTCTCCACAGATAGGGGAATGTCCAGTTTCCACCTAGAAATTCCATAACGCTTGGCTAACTTTGCATACATAAAATTCGTGGAGGCCCCACTGTCAATTAATGCAGTGGAGTTAAACATCACTCCTTGGGAAGTTGTAATCCGAATAGGTAGAACCAACACACCTTTGGAGGGGGGTTGGGTCATTGGAGGGCCTTTATACAACACTGCCCCCAGTCCACCGGCCTGCACTTGGACTGGGTTTTTTAGTTTCCCGACGGCTCTGCCTTCCCCCCTTTCAGCCCACAATCTCTGGCCACATGGCCCGGTTTCGAACAAAAAAACATAGACGCTCTCGGCGGCGTCTCTCTTTTTCTTCTTCTGACAGTCTCAGCCTAGCCCCTCCCTGTCCCTCGGGTGTATTACCTGCCGTTCCTGAAGTGGAAAGGACCTTGCTGCGGGATGCCGAGGCTGAATATCTCGGGACCTTCTGTTTCATTTCCAGGCACCTTCCTTCCAGCCTGTGATCGATCTGTAAACATAGCCGGATTAGCCCTGGCAGGTCAGTGGGGGGGGGAGGTCCTGGCCAGCTCATCCAGAATTTCAGCATTCAGTCCACTTCGGTACATAAACATCAAGGCTGCCTCATTATAACCCGTTTCCTGGGACAAAATTTTAAAGGCATTAGTGTACTCGGAAACAGTTCCTTTGGCTTGTTTTAGTGCACCTAACTGCCGCGCTACTGTTTCAGCTCGTTGCGGGTCTTGAAACATCTCGGTCATTTCTTGGATAAATCCTCTGTATCTTCCTAGGAGGGTATCCTTTCTCACTAGGTACGGGGTCACCCATTTTGCAGCTTCTCCCTCCAGGAGGCTGATCACGAAGGCCACTTTAGCCCCATCACTCGGAAATTCTGCATTCCTGACATCGAAGTATAGCTCACATTGAGCCACGAAAGTTGCCAACTGATCACTTTGCCCCGCATACTTTGGGGGTAATCCAATGGGAACCTTCACCGCCGCGGCTGGAGGGGCTGCCCGCATCCGATCGATCGTGGCTTTCAAGGCCTGATTATCCGTTTTCAGCGCCTTGACTGCTGCCAGCAAGGTTTGAACGTCCGTCTGCAGATCAGCCACATTAGCCCTCAAAAGTCTCACTTCTTCCGTCTCAGAAGTGGGATTTGTTCCCCCCGCCGCTCCCTTTGACATCTTGTCATGGTCAAGTGAAGAGAGCGTGGAGGGTGATTTAGATGGCTCTGTCAAGCTGTCAGGCCCAGGATGGGACTCAGGAACGAGGCTTGAGGTTGAAAGCAATTCAGATTTTATTAAGGTAATATCCAAACATAGACTGCACCTTCTCATGAAGCAACACAGAGTTATAGATCCTGCAAAGTGGAAGAAAGTTGACAGAGCAAGGGACCGCTTTCCCACCTGTCTCTTAAAAAGGGGGCAAACGGGCGCGAAGCCTTTCGCCCCTCCTTACCGGACCCTTGGTCACCACCCTCCTGCTCCCCTTCCTCTCCTGTCTTTTCAACTGTCTTCGCGTACGTGGCAACGGGGGAAGCACGGGCCCCTCCTCTTCTGAAGTCTCCGACTCTGGTATGGGAGAGGGGGGGGTCAAGCCTCAAACTGTCTTGCAATCTCTCGCCGCTTTTCTCTGGCTCAGGAGGCAGCGTGGGAACTTTGAGGGAAGACTCCAGTTCTGTGAGACCGTCAAGGTCTCCGTTGCTATGCAACGCTATCTCTGGAATTTCCTCTCCTTCTCCAGTCTGCTCTAATGAACTGGGCCCCTCCTCCTCCGTTTCTGAATCCTCATACCCCCAACCTGGCACCTGGTCGTCTGACGCCCTGACACCCACTTAGAACTGCTTCTCATATATTGTGGCAAATATGCATGGTACACAATGTTTTGTGCTACAAAAGGTCTGGCTATGTTATGGCATCTTACTGTCAACACAACAGCACATCATCAGTCTGTGAGGTGATGTTATGTACGACAAGTTCAGGAAATGAAGAAGTAGGTTTGAAACAGGGCTGGGACATACTTGGGATATTACTCCGAATAGCTGGGATAGTGTCTTGGCAAGATCCTAACAAAATGTAAAACCCAACGAGTTCATTATGGTTCCTACTAGTCTTCCATTAGCTCATGAGTTATGAAGGTACACAATGGTTCTCATAAGAATGTAACAAGAGCCTTGCTGGATCAGACCAAAAGGTTATCTAGACTAGCATCCTATTTCCTACAATGACCAACCAGATACCTACAGGAAGCCCACAAGCAGGACATGAGTACAATAGCCCTCTCCTGCAGTTGCTGCCCAGCAACTGATATTCAGAGACATGTTATCTCTGATCCTGGAGATAGCATATAGCCATCATGACTAGTAGGCATCATGACCTATCTTCCATGAATTTGCCTAATCGCCTTTTAAAGTGGTCTAAGTTGGCATCCAATGCCATCACCACATCTTGTGGCAGCAAATTCCATAGTTTAACTGTTCACTATGTGAATAAGTGCTTCCTCTTGTCTATCCTGAATTTCCCACCATTCACCTTCAGCAGATGACTGCAGGTTCTAGTATGATGACAAAAGGTGGGGGGAAACCTCTCATGCTCACTCTAGCTTTCCTGAGAATAAATAAAGGTCTCAGCCCACTTCTCCAACTTTGATTACCTGTGTGATGTTGGGAGTATAGCAGCCACACTTGTAACAAGTAACCTGAAGGGGGGGTGTAGATAGAAAGGCAATCTAATCTTCCCTCGCTGATAGTAACTACATGTTTCCCCCACACCCAGGCTTTACTTCCTCCATTCCTTTTCCTTTCACGTCAATCAGAGATAGTTTCTATTAGTGTGAGCCACATGGCTCTTCAATGGCCAGAGCTTGGAAGTAATTAGTTACAAAAAACAAGTTAAGAACATAAGAACATAAGAAGAGCCTGCTGGATCAGGCCAGTGGCCCATCTAGTCCAGCATCCTGTTCTCACAGTGGCCAACCAGGTGCCTGGGAAGCCCGCAAGCAGGACCCGAGTGCAAGAACACTCTCCCCTCCTGAGGCTTCCGGCAACTGGTTTTCAGAAGCATGCTGCCTCTGACTAGGGTGGCACAGCACAGCCATCACGGCTAGTAGCCATTGATAGCCCTGTCCTCCATGAATTTGTCTAATCTTCTTTTAAAGCCATCCAAGCTGGTGGTCATTACTGCATCTTGTGGGAGCAAATTCCATAGTTTAACTATGCGCTGAGTAAAGAAGTACTTCCTTTTGTCTCTCCTGAATCTTCCAACATTCAGCTTCTTTGAATGTCCACGAGTTCTAGTATTATGAGAGAGGGAGAAAAACTTTTCTCTATCCACTTTCTCAATGCCATGCATAATTTTATACACTTCTATCATGTCTCCTCTGACCCGCTTTTCTCTAAACTAAAAAGCCCCAAATGCTGCAACCTTTCCTCATAAGGGAGTCGCTCCATCCCCTTGACCATTCTGGTTGCCCTCTTCTGAACCTTTTCCAACTCTATCATATACTTTTTGAGATGAGGCGACCAGAACTGTACACAGTATTCCAAATGCGGCCGCACCATAGATTTATACAACGGCATTATGATACCGGCTGTTTTATTTTCAATACCTTTCCTAATTATCGCTAGCATGGAATTTGCCTTTTTCACAGCTGCCGCACACTGGGTCGACATTTTCATCGTGCTGTCCACTACAACCCCGAGGTCTCTCTCCTGGTCGGTCACCGCCAGTTCAGACCCCATGAGCGTATATGTGAAATTCAGATTTTTTGCTCCAATATGCATAATTTTACACTTGTTTATATTGAATTGCATTTGCCATTTTTCCGCCCATTCACTCAGTTTGGAGAGGTCTTTTTGGAGCTCTTCGCAATCCCTTTTTGTTTTAACAACCCTGAACAATTTAGTGTCGTGAGCAAACTTGGCCACTTCACTGCTTACTCCTATTCCAGGCCACTAATGAACAAGTTGAAAAGTACAGGTCCCAATACCGATCCTTGAGGGACTCCACTTTCTACAGCCCCCCATTGGGAGAACTGTCCGTTTATTCCTACTCTCTGCTTTCTGCTTCTTAACCAATTCCTTATCCACAAGAGGACCTCTCCTCTTATTCCATGACTGCTAAGCTTCCTCAGAAGCCTTTGGTGAGGTACCTTGTCAAACGTTTTTTGAAAGTCTAAGTACACTATGTCCACTGGATCACCTCTATCTATATGCTTGTTGACACTCTCAAAGAATTCTAATAGGTTACTGAGACAGGACTTTCCCTTGCAGAAGCCATGCTGGATCTGCTTCAGCAAGACTTTTTCTTCTATGTGCTTAGTTAATCTAGCTTTAATAATACTTTCTACCAGTTTTCCAGGGACAGAAGTTAAGCTAACTGGCCTGCAATTTCTGGGATCCCCTCTGGATCCCTTTTTGAAGATTGGCGTTACATTTGCCACTTTCCAGTCCTCAGGCACGGAGGAGGACCCGAGGGACAAGTTACATATTTTAGTTAGCAGATCAGCAATTTCACGTTTGAGTTCTTTGAGAACTCTCGGGTGGATGCCATCCGGGCCCGGTGATTTGTCAGTTTTTATATTGTCCATTAAGCCTAGAACTTCCTCTCTCGTTACCACTATTTGTTTCAGTTCCTCAGAATCCCTTTCTGCAAATGTTAGTTCAGGTTCAGGGATCTGCCCTATATCTTCCACTGTGAAGACAGATGCAAATAATTCATTTAGCTTCTCTGCAATCTCCTTATCGTTCTTTAGTACACCTTTGACTCCCTTATCATCCAAGGGTCCAATCGCCTCCCTAGATAGTCTCCTGCTTTGAATGTATTTATAGAATTTTTTGTTGTTGGTTTTTATGTTCTTAGCAATGTGCTCCTCAAATTCTTTTTTAGCATCCCTTATTGTCTTCTTGCATTTCTTTTGCCAGAGTTTGTGTTCTTTTTTATTTTCTTCATTCGGACAAGACTTCCATTTTCTGAATGAAGACTTTTTGCCTCTAAGAGCTTCCTTGACTTTGCTCGTTAACCATGCTGGCATCTTCTTGGCCCTGGAGATACCTTTTCTGATCTGCGGTATGCACTCCAGTTGAGCTTCTAATATAGTGTTTTTAAACAACTTCCAAGCATTTTCGAGTGATGTGACCCTCTGGACTTTGTTTTTCAGCTTTCTTTTTACCAATCCCCTCATTTTTGTGAAGTTTCCTCTCTTGAAGTCAAATGTGACCGTGTTGGATTTTCTTGGCAATTGGCCATTTACATGTATGTTTAATTTAATAGCACTGTGGTCACTGCTCCCAATCGGTTCAACAACACTTACATCTCGCACCAGGTCCCGGTCCCCACTGAGGATTAAGTCCAGGGTTGCCATTCCTCTGGTCAGTTCCATGACCAACTGGTCTAGGGAATAGTCATTTAGAATATCTAGAAACTTTGCTTCTTTGTCATGACTGGAACACATATGCGACCAGTCTATGTCCGGGTAGTTGAAGTCACCCATTACTACCACATTTCCTAATTTGGATGCTTCCTCAATTTCATATCTCATCTCAAGGTCTCCCTGAGCATTTTGATCAGGGGGACGATAGATCGTTCCCAGTATTAAGTCCCTCCTGGGGCATGGTATCACCACCCACAACGATTCTGTGGAGGAGTCTGCCTCTTTTGTGTTTTCGAGCTTGCTGGATTCAATGCCTTCTTTCACGTATAGAGCGACACTGCCACCAATACGTCCTTCCCTGTCCTTCCGATATAGTTTATATCCAGGGATAACCGTATCCCACTGGTTTTCTCCATTCCACCAGGTCTCTGTTATGCTCACTATATCAATGCTCTCTTCTAAGACCAAGCACTCCAGTTCTCCCATCTTGGTTCGGAGGCTCCTAGCATTAACGTACAGGCACTTGTAAGCAGTGTCTCTCTTCAAGTGTCTTTGGCACTTGTGGTTTGGCCTGTGGTAATTTTGCTCTTCTGAATTTATATCCTGTGCCTCTGCTCTCACAATGCCTACTTCTAGGCCTACCCCTTTTAAAGTTACTTGTAATTAATTACTTGTAATTAAGTTACTTGTAATTAATTACTTTTCTGAGGAACGAGAGGGTAATTCCTTTACATTTTGTTTGCAATAGAATGAAGAGTAATTTTATTACTTTTGAGGAGTAATTGTAATATTTCCAGCATTACTTTGGGACATTACTTGGGGAGGGGAGCAGGGGAAGTCTTCTGCTCCTTTGATTTGTGGATGAAAATCATGTACCTCAAACTGGGCTTCTGTGCCGCGTCGTTCTTGTGCTCTGTGGGTGTTTAGGAGGCGACGAGGGAGGAGGTGGAGAGTGAGATGGGAGTGGAGTGGAGAAAAAATTGTTTTAAAAAAATGGACGGTGGTGAAGAAGAATGGAGTGGAGGGAGAAAGGAGCCGGTGGGCAAGAACATGGATAAAGGAGGAGAAGGAGGCAGCAGCAGAATGGAGATAAAGAACTGAGGAGGTGAAAGATGACAATGTGTGTGTATGTGTCTCTGCTGCCTCCCTGGCTACTTTGCTGCATTTGCAGTGTTTTAACTTTTTTGCATCTCAGGAGAAAATATTTGCGTAAGTGGGTGTCCCTCAGTTGGTGGCAGGGCAGGGTCCGTGAGGTGGTGAAGTGAAAGAAATTATGCTGGCTGGCTGAGTGTGTGTGTGTGGGTTGCATTTGGTTTGATGTGCAAAGATCTGAGCGGTGGCCTCTGCCTCCCTTCCCGCCTCCCTTACCAGCGAAGAGACCACCACTGCTATCTTATGGATAAAAAGAATTATTCTATTACCCCCTGTGTATGTGTGTTCATATTTTTTTAATAGATTTTTTTATTTTTTATTTTGTTTCTTCACAGGTATCTTTATATGACATGAATTTTCTCATTTACATCAGACACCACTATAATTAAGAAGCAATAGTTATTCAACAACAACAAACAAAGAAGCATTCAAATGCTAACAAAGAAAATAAAATCTCTCAGACACTTGTTAGGGTGACTTTTAGTTCCCACCAATGGTGGGCTTGCTCACCTCAATACCCCGAGAAGGAGTGCAAGCGGTGAGGATTCCAATTACCTGCTTGGATGTTCAACCAGATACCAAGTAAGACACACGTACACTTCTTGATCAAAAAGTGGGTCTCAAGCTCACACAGACACGAGAGTCTGGCGAGGAAGAGAGCCCTGTTTATTATCTGTTTCACCATTTTATAGGTTTCTCAAGCAACAATATTAGCAGACGGAATACATCATAACAATAAAAGGAGAAATAACAAGCCCAAACTACATATCACTTGTTGTATTTTAAAGCCAGGATGTTGTTTCTTTGAAAATCAGGACTATGAACAGTATTCTAAAATGAGACAATGTTAGGAGGGGCTTGGATTGACTCTTAGGGATCATAAACATGAAAACACATACATATAAAGGGTCACTCTAACTGCTACAATTTTAATGGGAACTATGGAATTGTTTTGCTGATTTTGCAACAGAAAGATATGTGGATGTGAAAGGAGAGCAAAGGGCAAGGAGAGTAGAACAGAATGTAGTTATCTTCTCAAAACAATGCTGCAGCCTCACAGGCACCTCTGAGGCTGGGTTCCCACACAAGGGAAAATGAAACCCAGGGAGCTTCCGCTTTCTAGGTTTGCCTATTAGAATATCTGAGGTTTTGTTGTTTTTTTATTTCAGGCCCTGGGTTCAATTATTCCCAACACACTCAACCTCTGACTAAACTGATATGCAGTCTAAATGATTGTGAATAAATTCTGTTTCCTTTCTGTTAGGCCATTACATCGTTTATAAGTGTCTCCATATCCGCCAGGCTTCCATTGATGGATGATGCATAAACGTATCTTCCAAAGTGTATTCAATAAAGGAGTGCCAGGTTAAATAAAAGGAGTCTGGTTTTTCCTTACCCTGTCTTAGTTTTAGTTCATGTGTAAGTTTTTCCGTTATGGCTATATTCCAGAGGGAGTTATACCATTGTTTTATTGAGAGGTCATTTGCTGATTTCCACTGCGATGCAATTGTTAATTTTGCTGCTAAGGTCATGTAGATGATCAATTCTTTGGAGAGCAGCTTTGCGTTTGTAGCATCAAATATGTTTAATAGCAATAATTTTGGCGTAAAATCAAAGTGTTCTTTAGAAATCAACAACATTTCATCATAAACCCTGAGCCAAAAAGCTTGTATTGTTTCACATTCCCACCAGAGATGAAAATATGTTCCTTTGTTCCCACAGTCTCTCCAGCATAGTGGAGAGGCCGTGGAAAACATGTGTGATACCTGGACAGGTGTGTGATACCATCGATGTATCATTTTCAATTAATGTTCTTTGACATAGCTAGAGACAGTCTTAAACGGTTTCATTTCCTATAACCTATCCCAGTCTCGAAGTTGTATTTCAGAGCCCAGATCTGTCTCTCATATTTCCTTGAGAGAAAGAGTGGATTTTAGAGATGAGTTAAGCAAAATGGAATAAATTTTAGAGACCAGACCTTTTTCTCCTTTGTGTGTATCTTGGAGTAAGTGCTCAAATTGTGTTAGAGATCTTGTTGCTTGTTGTTTCGTGTATTTTAAAATAATAAAGCTGTGGACCTGGGCTAATGTTAGCCAGTCCAGTTTTATTCCTCTCAATTTCAGTTTTAATTGTTCAACTGAAAGGGGAAGAGAGTTTGCAAAGAAATCACATAATCTATGGAGTCCCCTCATACTCCATTCTTTTAGCTGATATTCCCTGTCAGTAGTATAAAATTTGGGATGAAAGGCAATAGGTATCAAAGGTGAAATTATGGGGGCCAATCTGTTCTGCCATAATTTCCAGATCTGAAACATACATTTAGTAAATGGATTGGCCATGTTATTGATAGTTTGCTGTCTTACTGAGAGAAAGGGTAAGGACCGAAGTGAAGCATCAGCGGCACGGTTGATTTCCATCTCCACCCAGTGTTTCTCTCCTTTATGTTTTTAATTAAGTACACCATTTGACGAATTTGAAAGGCATTGTGATAATATGTTAGATTTGGAATGCCCCATCCCCCTAAATTTGATTTTCTATAGATTAAAGTTTGGGCTAATCTAGATTTTTTCTGCTGAAAAATAAATTTGATAATTGTACGTTGCCATGATTTTATGACATCGCTAGATATATGGATAGGTAAAACCTGAAATAGAAATAGGAATCGAGGAAGTAGCATCATTTGTAATGCAGCTATTCTGCCTAGCATTGAGAGAGAGTTATTTTTCCAAGATTTGAGATTACTTTTAAGTTTTCTAATAATTGGGTTATAGTTTAAATAAAACAATTTATATTTTTTGATATAATGACCCCTAGATATTTAAATTTTTTAGCACAAATAGAGATTCCCAATGCTGCTTTAACTAATTTTTGTGTATTAGGACCTATGTTTATAAACAGGGATTTGGATTTGGTGTAATTAATGGTGAATCCCGACATGTCCTTATATTTTTGAAATAAGTTTTTTAAGCTATCTGAGGACGCTAGTGGATCTGAGAGAAGGAGGGCCACATCATCAGCGAACAGACTTATTTTGTGAGTGGATCCATTAAAGTTGTATCGTTCAATGGTGGATTCCTCTCTCACTGCTTGAGCGAAAGGTTCCATGGTTAGGGCAAATAAAAGTGGCGATAGGGGACATCCTTGTTTCGTTCCCTTTTCAATTTTTATAAATCCTGATTCATATGCGTTAATTCTGATGCTGGCTAAGCCTTGTTTATATAGGCCTTGTATAATGTTAATGAAGGTATTTTCAAACTTGTAGTGTTGCAAGACCTGAAAAAGAAAGTCCCAGTGTAGCGAGTCAAATGCCTTTAGGGCATCTAGTTTAAATATTGCTAATGGTTTATAATATTTTTTGCTATGCCAAATAATGTTCAATAGCCGTCTGATTGGGTCTGAAATTTGTCTGCCTTTAATAAAGCCAGTTTGGTCCAGGTTGATAATAGCGGGCATGATGAGGCTAAGCCTGTTGGCTAGAACTGAGGTAAAGATCTTTTGACCTTGGTTCAACAAGTTAATTGGTCTATAGTTATTCTTGTCATTCAGATTTTTCCCTGGTTTGGGAATTACTATTATGCATGATATTTTCCAAGTTAACGGGATCTCTTTACCCTCCCAAATAGTGTTAAATAACCATGATAGATGGGGGACCAGTTGTGCCTTGAATTTCTTATAGAAATCTGTAGAAAAGCCATCTGGCTCAGGGGATTTATTATTTTTAAGTTTCTTGATGACTTCATTAATTTCAGTCTCGGTGAACTTTTGGCTTAGAATAGATTGTTGGTCTTGATCTAGCTTTGTAAGCTTTAAGTTTTGGAGAAAAGGCTGTATATTTGTATTCTTAGGTTCTGGGGCTTTGTATAGTGTTTGGTAGTAAGCCATGAATTCAGAGTGAATCTTTTGGGTTTTATATGTAAGTTGGCCATTATCTTGTTGCACACACCATAATTTGTTTGAAGAAAGTTTATGACGTAGTTGATTAGTTAGAAGTTTGGAATTTCGATTACCTTTTTCATAAAAATTTTGCTTGAGATAAATCATGGATTTTGATATTTTTGAGATTTCTAGGGCTTCTATTTTTTTCCTTATGGTGTCTAATTCATGTCTAATTTTAATAGAGCCTGATTGTTTATGTTGAAGTTCCAGCTTTTGTAGTTCTTCGTATAGGTTATTTTTTAGGATGGATTTTTGTTTTTGTAGTTTATTTTTCTCTGTAATACAGCATCCTCGTATTACCACTTTCATTGCATCCCAAATGATATTTTCTTTAACTCCTATCCCTGTATTGTGTGTAAAGTAATCCTTAATGGCCAATTGGATAGCATCTGTTGCTAATTGATTGGTAAGTAAAAAGTTATCAAATTGCCAGATAGGTGTTATTTCATCTTTCTCTCTCATAGTTAATATTGCCCATACTGGGGCATGATCTGATATTAAGAAAGACCCAATCTGTGATTCCTGTAAAGTAGTTTGTAAAGTGTCAGTTATGAGGAGGTAATCTATTCTGTAGTAACGTTTATATCTAAAGGAGTAAAAAGAGTAGTCCCTGTCCATTTTATGTAAAGATCTCCAAGCATCCACTAAGTTGAATTTAGATAGGATATCTTGAAAGTTAGTTTTGTTGGTAGACTGAGTAGGTATAGCTGAAGTGGTGTTTACTGATTTGTCCCATATTGGATCAGCAGCCCAGTTTAAATCTCCCCCCACTATCAATTCACCTTCTGCAAATTCAGATAATTTTGATAAGGAAAAGGTAAGGAAATGCAATTGTTTTTTGTTGGGTGCATATAGGGATGCTAAAGTCAACTTTTGATTTCCCAGTTGTCCTTTAACAAATATTAGACGACCTTCTGTGTCTTTATAGGCCTGTATGTGTTTAAAAGGGAGAGACCGTGCTATCAATATAGCTACTCCTCTGCTTTTGGATGAACCATGAGAGGAATATTGCTCTTTATAATAGTTATGGGGTAAGAGTCGTGAAATCTCTGTGCTATGGTGTGTTTCTTGGAGAAAAATTATGTGTGGCTTATCTTTTAAAATAAAATTGGAAATTCTTCTTCTTTTGACTGGGTTGCCCAAACCTTTAGCATTCAGAGTGTAAATTTTTACATTACCTTCCATAATCAGATTAAGGATGATATGAGGGATGCATCAATCCCCAGCTTCGGCCCACATAACTTATGTCCCATAGTATCAGCAAATTCAGTTTGCCAGATATGTGCCAGAGAGAAACAATAACAACTATTAACATCATACAGAATACAACCATTGAACCCACTTTTGGCAGAGTCCCTATTTCTTGGTGGGACTCTGTAACACCTCTTTAAGAGTGTGTTATCCTATGCAGGCAAAACCGTTATAAAATAAAAAACCACTAGTTAACATTATTTCCCCCCCCCGTTCCCACCATTTATAATTTGACTTGTTTTATTTATTTATTTATTTATTTATTTTTATTTTCCCCTCCCCTTACTTCTCCCCCTTTTTATAATTGTTGTATATTTAATATTGTTAAATAACATATATATTTTACAACAGAATGTCTTAAGCCCTAACATGGCTAAATTGAAAAACCAGGTCGCATTTAAAAGAAAAGGTGACCTGTAATAATGAAATTTGCTTAAGTGAGGTGTTAAACATGACACAAACCGTGTTATATTAGACCTGTGGATTTGGTTATGAATTTCATTTTCCTCTCTGAGTGAAAGAGTTGGATCGTAAAGAACGTGGAGTGCAGAGTGGTTCTGTTTGTTTGTTGAGTCTGAGGTGTTTTTTCTTGGAGATGACTGTATTCCATTTTTCAGAATCTTGGAAATCTAGCTGTTCCTCTTCTTTATCCAGTTCTTCAGTGTCCCAAGGAATTTCTAAGTTTAATAGGCGAAGGATGTGGCATGTTTCTTTTTTTGTGGCAGCTGTGTGTAATATGCCATCTACTTCAACGCAGAGACGAAAAGGAAAACCCCAGCGATATTTGATTTTAGCAGTTTGCAGTTTTTCTGTTGCTGGCCTCAGTTCTTGTCTTTTCCTCAGAGTTTCCAGACTCAGGTCTTGGAGAACCATGATTTCTTTATTGTCGTATCTCAAGCCTCCTTTGTCTCTAATGGCTCTCATAAATCCGTCTTTTAATTGAAAATGAGTAAAAGCCACTATGATATCTCGTGGCATTGCAGTACTTTTAGGTTTGGGTGCTAAGCTACGGTGAGCATGCTCCAAATCTAGTGCGGTGACAGGGACTTCAGGGAGTACTTTGGACCACCATGTTGTAAGAAATGTAATCATGTCTCCCTGTTCCTTTTCTTCAGGGACCCCACGAAAGTGTACATTCCGACGTCTTGCTCTGTTCTCCTGTTCATCCAATTTTGTGTTTAATTCTCTATTAGATTTTAAAAGTAGTTGGACTTTGTCAGAGGTTTTAACACTTAATTCCATGGCTTCGTTAGCGGTCGTTTCAATAGCCAGGGTTTTTTGTGCTAAATTATCCAGTGTATCCTTTGTGGATTCAAAGGCTTTTTGCCATTCAGCTATTAATAGGGTATGCATGCTCTGAACTCGAGTCATTACTGTTTCCAACAGGTTTTCTATGTTAACAGACACCATTTCCCCTTGCCCTGCTTTTCCGTTTTTCACCGCCATTTTGGGCCTTTGTTAGGTGCAATTTTTAAAACACTAAATTAAGATAGTAAAAGGCCTTAAAGCTTAGCAAATTGTGCTCACAGACGTGCTACAGGGCTTCATTTAACAGGGGTCGAAGAAAGAAACAAGAAGTGTTACCACAAAGTCATTGTAGTTGCCGTTAAGCGCTTGGCGGGAATCAGAGCAGTCGTTCTAAGCTGCAGCCAGGTTTCACGTGCCCCCTGGTCCATGTGTGTTCATTTTTAATGTTATTATAGGTAATGTAGGTGAGCAGCCGCCAAGGCCAGCAACTTGTAGGCACTCTAGGGTTTTTTTTAGAGTAACAAGTGTAATTGTAGTGATTACTTTTGAGTAACGGTAAAGTAATCAATTCCTTTCAGAGCAATTGTAATTGTATTCCTTTTTTGGGCCATGTAACAGCAATTGTAATTTATTCCTTTTTAAAAGTAATCTTCCAAGCTCAGGCAATGGCCACATGTATATCTATAGTCAGGATGAATTTATTTCCCATTAGTAATCAACCTTAACTTTCTTTATTCTTTCAATCAACATCCTTTCCCGACTATTTCTGCACTCCAGTGCAATACATCCCAAGCTCCAATATGTGATACTAATCAAACCATACTGGTGACTTGTACATGCAGATCCACAACCTCCAAATAGTAACACCTTAGGCAACTGCTTTCCTGTAGTCTTCACTTTATTTAAAAGGGATAATGTCAGCAAAGCAGAATGCAGACATGGGGTAATTGTTTCCTGCTGTTATGTAGGTACCAAGGGAGAGATGTAGCATAAGCAGAACATTCAAATGTCATAGTGAAACCAAGAAGATTAGGATTTTTCATGAGGGAGGGAATTACTGTCTTATATATGGTTCCCACACAAGAACCAAATTTTCCTCAAAGGAGTTAAACTCGGGAATTATTTTTAACATTATTTAAACTGCTCCACAGTGTCACGTCTTGCAAAGAAAGGAGAATGTGCTGGTTAGGAAAATATTCTATTTGAATCAAGCAGACAGTCAGCAAGCTTATTCTGCCAAAGGCGTATTAGTTATTCTTTGGCCAAAACCCAACACAAGAGTTTATGTGGTCAAACCCACTGATTTCAACAGGTTTAAGCATTCTTAATGCTGTGCTGGAAGGTATCCTTTTAGAATAGGTTAGCTCTGTCCATGAGTTGCTTATTAAAGCCCTGTTGGGAAAATGAAAATATTTGTGCATTCAAATACACAAGATAAACATAACTATCCATGTTTCTCTCTTAATTTATGTGAATCATCCACATGGACAGGATACTATAAGCCAAAATGACCTCCTCAATTTGCCTTCCCAGTTCATAGCGGCAAATTGGGAAGGATATTTTCAGTAGGTTTTCTGGGGGGAGGTTGAGTGGTTCAGGAGGGCTGGTGGGAATATTAGGCATTTTGCTTACTGCAGCTGAAGCAGTGATACTTTTTTCTGTCTTTGTCTCTTTATTATAAAAAATGTTGCTTGCTTTTTGGCACCATGGAATAGTAATAGTAATAGTAGTAGTGGTAGCTACTACTGCTGTTGAAAAAGCTAGTCAGCCAGCTGTGATGGTGGCAGTGGCTGGAGCACAGAGCTTTGGCTAATACCACATTTTCTCCTCCCACACCCAGAATGATCTTGGAAATGTAAGAAAACATGGCTGCAGCAGGAGCTCTGTGCTCCAACTTGCCACTGGCAGCACACCTATCTGCTGGCTTAATAACAATAGCGATGATGATGATGACGATGATGAAGATGCTTCCTTGCATTATATGGTGTCAACTAAAGCTCTGTGCTTCAGCCACCACCGCCCATTATGGGCACAGCTGGCTGGCTTTTACAGCTGTTAGAGATATAAATAACACAAATGTGCTGGCATTGCAACAACAAATGGTAGTCTCTGACTTTTGCCCCTTGTGTTAACAGTCTATAGGAATGGGAACCAAATAACCCCCCAATCATCCTGTTCCTCACCTTCTTATTCACCTGCTGTGGTGCGTGGGCTTTGCCAAATTTTGCTGTACTGTCCTGTCCTTCCACAGAAAAGTCCAGTTTCTCTTTTCTGTGTCAAGCGACCTTGAGACTTTCCACCACTGAGTAGCCTCACTAGGTCTTTATATAGTTTTTTTCCTGCTGTTTCATCAAAGGGGGACAGTCGCGCCAGCACTGGATTGGGGTATAACACTTGCTGGATAATCTCCTGTATTCTGGCAGATGTTTCAATAGGCAACCATGGAAATTATGATGATTATGGGAGAAAGGGTGGGATATAAATCTACTGGGAGGAAGGGCGGGATATAAATTTAATAAATAAATAAATTTTGATTTGGGGTCAGTAAGGACTTTACTATTGACTTTGATGGGGTCAAACTTTCGTCGCATGAAGGAAAAGCTTCTTTATTCATATCTCAGCTCTCTGAAATATCCAGTTATCCCTGTTCACTATGTTCCCATCCCCTACTTGTAAGTGCAGCACTGTGACATGGAACCTTGTATATAAACAAGGCTTTTTAAATCAAACTTTTAATTAAAGAACCCTTTGGGTTCCCTTAATTCTTGATAAGCTATACAGTAGGTGAAATACTGGAACATAATTCCTTTTTAATAACCATTATTATTTGTCTCCCTCCTTCCCTTCTTTACCTCCTGTTACTATCATACATTTCTAAATTGCAAAACAGAGAAGTTACTAATTGGGTAGATAGAAAGAACAACTGCAGCAACATTCATAACCCTACTTTTTTAAAAAAGAAACTTCACAAGTATTATTTCTCTTTTTATAGCTTATAGGTCGCATCAATTAAAATGCAAAGTTATTACAGTTCTGTTCCTTTTGTTACCAAGGCTCTCTGTGTGAATGCATTCCTCTTGCATCATTTTTTTAAATGACTGCAACTGAAAGCAGTAAATACAGAGATATATTCAATTAAACAGTCACAGTCTATTCCATACCAAAGTGCAATAATTTATGCAAAACATTCCACTTTTATTTCCCCCATGCCTCTAAGCACCCTAGGTGCTATTCTCCAGAGGTATGTAAATTATTGTTTCCAACTGATGTACTGCAGTAACTGGCTAGTTGAAAAATTAGTTTATTCATGCAGGTATGAATACAAATATGGCACCTCACCAGAACTGGGGCAGTTCTGTAACTCAACTGTCCTTCAGCCTCAGTCCAGCCACACATATCTAACTGCACATGAGTGGAGACGTTTTGTAATCCCCGTGCAGTGATATGAGAAATATGGGGCACTGGTCTTTGATAACTGATTTATCTGAAAGAAAAGGAAAGAATACTGTCCTCCTTTTTGAACTGCTGAAGTCCAAAAACAATTGCGATAGTATTGATGGAATCAACTTTTATATTGTACTTTGGCTTGGACTTCTTACACACTGAATCTATATCATTCAAGGCCATGCAATTAATGTATTATAAATATTACAGCACAATGTCACTTTAAAAATGAAATGTGTTGTTTTTAAAAAACAAAAGCAAGGAAACCAGTTGCCACTCTCCCCACAAACAGGAGCAGAAACTGACACTGGGACAATTCAGGGAGCAATGAAGGGGCAATTCAGAGAGTAATGAAGAGGCCATTCATAATTAATTCCCCAACTGCAGTCATCTGGAGGTAATAAAACAGGCAGGATCTGCAAAGAGAAAAGTTTTAATGGTTTCCAGAAGGGAACCTTGCTGAGAATAGGAGTTACTTGTAAGTTTTATAGAAGGATCTTGGCTATAGGAAAGGGCATAGCTGGATAACATAGTGCTATATTAAGTGCTGGATGGAACCTCCATTTTAATCACATTTCCAGCTAATTATAGTGAAGCTGTAGCTCAGCAGTGCTAAGTGTGGAAGCAACCATAGTGTCTCTGCAAAAGGGATGGTGATGCCAGAGGCACTAAACAACAGTTGCCCTTGATTATCATGCAACATTGTTTCCACATAGTACTCCATACTGCTATAGATATACTAACTGTGGGGTGAGGCAGGGGGAAATGTTACATTTTCCACCAACCATAGATGGACTTTGAGTGGTGCAACAATTGTTACCCTAGCTACCCTAGTACACTAAGATGCACCAGCTGGAGGAAAGACACTTGGTGGAGGAGCAGCAGCAGTGGCAAGGCGGTGATGCTGGGCTGCAAAATGAAATGAATGGCTGGATAGACCTTTAGTTTCCTCCTTCCATCTTATACCTAATATGTTGCTAACAGCTTTCTTCTCTCTGGTTGTCAATCCCTCTTCCCTTTAAGTCTCTCCTCAAGACTCACTTCTCCCAGCCTCACAAAACCTCTCCTGACCTGCACTAGCCTTCGTCCAGACTGAGCCAAAAAGCCCTTATTCAGATGTGGTCGATTTTTTCTGAGCAATATACATCGGCTCCTTCGTTCATATTGAGTAAACACAATTTCTGGGGTATAGTTTGACTCTAGGTGGTTTTTTGTTTCCAGAAGTAAAATGGTAAGTGGTGACTGGCTGAGATTTGGGGATGTAGGAGGACAACCCTATAGGTCTACTCATGTGTAAATTACACAATAAAAGGCAGAAAATTGCCCCCAGTGCTTTTTGTTGGGATAGTATTGGACCCCAGGGGTTTTTTTTTCAGAAGGAAAATATTAACTGGCTGAAATTTTGGGGACTTTGTACAGGTTAAAATTTGTGACAACATCCTAGAAGGACATCCCTGTAGATCTATTTATATGTACATTGCAAAGTGAAAAGTACACCTGGGGTCCAAATGGACCCCAAAATCATGAAGACTAGACTCACTTTATTTTACTTGCTTTTCCTTTGCCACCTATGGCCAATTCTCACTATTCACTGTCCATGACTGCATTGTCCTTGACTGCTTCCCAACTCTACCTAGGTTTACATGCCCCATCTTTCTGTGCTCATGAACCATCCTTCCACCCATCCACCCAATAAAAGTCTACTCTCAGCAGATGGCAGGACCTCCCTACAAGCAGTGGAAAAGAATAGGAGAAGAAAGTGGCTCCATCAATGGTGGAGGAGCAGTGGCAGTGGCAAGGACGTGGTGCTGGGCAATTGGTAGCTGTCCAGCCATATTGCCTGGTGCTTCCAGGCTTGTCCAATCCCCTGCCATCCTCTCCAACAGTAGGTATTTCAGCAGATGGCTGCAGTAGCACAGCCCTCATTTGGTTTCAAGATTATGGCCAAATTAATTCACTAAAAAGGATCCCAGAGAGAAAGACATCTTCATATACCAATAATTAAGAAGTAGTGTGGATGAGGGTCTGAATGCAAATGCTAGTCTCTTCCAATTGAGTCTTATAGCTCCACAGTTCCTTTCTGAGAATGCCCCATTTTAATGCCCTTGTTACTGGATTCTTAAGTACTAATTTAATTGTGTGTTATTAATCCCCAGTTTAATTAATGTCTCAGATATCCTTTTGTATAATTACTAGTCATTAAGATGGGAAAATAAGTTTGGAAATATGGGACATGAGCCTTTGACAATTGACTAGTTTGAAAGAAAAGGGAGGGGAAAGCCCTCCTTGTTTTTCCATTGCTAAAATCCAAAGACAAATGCAATTGTATTGATGGGATGCATTTTCATACTGCACTTTGGCTTGGACATCTTACACAGTGAATCTACATCTTTCAAGGCCATGCAAGTAATATTATGCAATCAATTATTCTAAGTGCGCAGATTATCAGTATATGGCAGGGAAGGCGTGAGTGGAATCAAAAGAATCTATTCTTTAGGGAGCTAACGTTAGCCAGGCAACCAAATTACAATTATTTGTGGTGCTGCCAAGAACAGATTTCAAGGTTGTTTCATGCTCCCAGGCTGATGAGAGCTGAAGATAGCGACAACATTCAGGAAATTAAAAGAGAAAATTTTCAGGTGGGATAAGTCCACGGTGCTCCCCAGGATCTAATGGCAATCTGCCAGTTTCCTACAGTTTAAAACTTAGCCCTAGAATCATGGCAAGCTAATATCACTGTTCTCCATTTGTCCCAACACTTTCTTTATAGCCAAGCACTGTGCACGAAAGGTGCTTCACATAGCAGTTTATTGTAGACTCATGCATGCCACTTTCTCGCAGCACTTTGACATCAGCCTCATCTAAATGCTATCCCACCCTCCCCAAATGTAATCCAGATGTACAGTACTCATTCTAGTAGTAGTAGTAGTAGTAGTAGTGTTGGATTTTTGCAGAAAGGGTAAATCTGGATGAAAGGGGGAAATAATATGGGATGGCATTTAGATGAGGATGACATGTGAACTCTGCAAAGCGTGCATGCATGAGCAGCAATGAATCCACAGTAAACTGCCACGTGAAAACACCCAAACTCTGAATCCCCACTCTTACCTCTAAGCATCAGGAGGAAGGACAGGCATCACAGTGAGAAGAATGCAAGTGAGTGGCTTCTGACTGCTTAGCAGCCCCTGCTAACACCAGTGGCTCATCTATGCATGGTTCTTCTGACTGTGATGTCTGCTTCTGCTGCCTCCTCCTGGTGCTTACAGGTAAGGAAAGACTACCGTTCCCCTTCCATCAGCCTGCAGCATCTGTTGGCAGTGCTACCCAGCAAATCATTTCACCACTCATTTGTTAAAATGTACATCAAGGCCAGCATTCCCCAACCGAGTGCCCTTCAGGTTCTTTTGGACTGTGCAGGTCCCCTCATTCATGACCATTGGCCATGCTGGAGAGTTGAAGTCCAAAATATCTGGAGGGCACCAGGATGGGGAAGGCTCATTTAGGCCAATACAGTTCTAATGGTACAGCCATCTTAGAACAGCTCCAGGAGATTCCACTTCCCACACACAACCTTAAGAGACAGCTTTGCATACACTTTAATACAACTGTGTGCAGTAGCTCGTGCATGCTACAGAATCTAGCTCAGTACTGATGACAAGGACTAGCATTGGTTCTCCAGGATTACAGGCAATAGTCTTTTCCAGAGATTGAATTTTGGACCTTTGCATGCAAAGCTTGTGTCCTACCACTGAGCTATAGCCCTGTTTAAAAAAGTATCTTTACATATTGTTCTTTTCATTTCACTAATGAATGCACAGCATACTAGGGCAGATCCACATCATGCATTTAAAACACATTCAACATACTGCACTTTTGAAGCACATGTATCCCACCACAGCATCATGGAAGCTGTAGTTTGTTAAGGGTGGTGGGAACAATAACTGTGAGGAGGAACCTACAAGATCAGCCACACAGGGCCTTCTCTCAATCCCGCCGACAGAAACAGCTAGATTGGCAGGTACTAGAGAGAGGGCATTCTCAGTGGTGGCCCCCACCCTCTGGAACTCCCTCCCACAAGATCATCGGCATGCCTCTTCCCTAAATACATTTCGTACAGCCTTAAAGACCTGGCTCTTTCAACAGGCCTTTGGGATTTCCGGGGAGGGTTAATTACTAAGATTGAAATGCCTCCTACCCTGTTTAATATTATTGTCTGCTGCTGTATTGTTCTTATATTGTTTTTATATTGTATCATTGTATTGTATTTTATCATATTATGTTTTAACTGTTGTACGTCGCCTAGAGTGGCCATTGGCCAGATAGGCGACACAGAAATTAAATTTATTTATTTATTTATTTATATTTGGGGGAAGTGATATGCTTTAAATGTGATTTGGATGTGATTTAAATGTATTATGTGGATCTACATTACTTCATAAACTTTGCCTGCATATAAATCATTTTAATTAATTTTTAAAATGGAAATCAGCTGCAATGTTTACTTGGTAACCATGAGCTCCTCACCATCTCTCAGCCTAATCTGCCCCTCAGGGTGAAAACAAAAGAGGGGGACCATGATCACTCCAAGGAAGACGGGCACACTTAAAATGTATAGGAAATAATAATGTACAACCATAATGTGAAATCAGATACATATTGAGACATAATATGAAGAAATATTTATATAATCATGAACGTCAACAATGTTTATTAATTACACAACATGTAAATATGTTTATAGTGCAATCCTATGCATGTTTACTCAGAAGCAAGTCCCAGTGTATTCAGTGGGGCTTACTCAAACAGGAAGCTTGCACAGGACTGCCATTCAGTGATAAGGAACTTCATTCACCCAATCCAAAATTCAGAATCATACCACTTGAAGCTGTTTTGCAACTGTTTTGTACTTGTTCTATGGTTATTGGATTTTAAATGGATATTTCTTGTTGTGAGCTGCCTTGATTTTTAACCTCAAAGGGTGTTGGAAATATTCCATATACACACACACTGAAGATATAAAAAAAATACACCCCATATAGTAGTTTATTGTTAAAACCACCTGGTCATTGCAGAACATTTTTTTAAAAAAAAATCAGTATTAGTTTCCTACCAAATAAAAGCAGTGACACCGAAGTAAGCCTTGCCTAATTGCTTAAAAAAAGGATTGGAGGGGGAGATAAAAGTTTACAACACAATCCTTTGTTATATTCTCTCAAAAGTCCCATTGATTTTCAGCACAATCCTAACCATGTCTACTCAAAAGTAAGTCCTACTGAATTCAGTGGGTTTACTTCAAAGTATGTGGGTATAGCATTGCAGCTTTACTCCCAGAAAAGTGAGTATAAGATTAAAGCTTCATATTGGGAAGTTTTTCAAAACAGGCTATGAATTAGATAAATAAACTGCCCTCAACAGCCCAGGAAAATTTATACTTGTTTCACTCCTTATAGTATAACACATTATAATGGCATCATAAGCTGCAGCATGTAAATTTTGTAAAATTTTAAAAATTTCTGTTCAAAAGTTATTTGAAGGATAAAATGTATAATATGCTATTTTTGCAATTAATTAAAAAACCCTGCATGTACACTTTTATTATAATCATAAATGAAAATGGCTGTGCTGTGCCACCCTAGTCAGAGGCAGCATGCTTCTGAAAACCAGTTGCCGGAAGCCTCAGGAGGGGAGAGTGTTCTTGCACTCGGGTCCTGCTTGCGGGCTTCCCCCAGGCACCTGGTTGGCCACTGTGAGAACAGGATGCTGGACTAGATGGGCCACTGGCCTGATCCAGCAGGCTCTTCTTATGTTCTTATGTTCTTAAAATGTTTACTGTGCATGCCTACCAAGATCCTGCTGTGATCTTCTGTTCTAGTGCAGTCCTATGCATGTTTACTCAGAAGCAACTCCCAATGTATTCAGATCTCCTGAATTCCTAATGTGCAGACAAGCAAGAAAAGGAAACTGTTTTCAAAACTTGCAATGGGGTTTAGCTATTGCCTGGGTAGCAATAAATCTCTTGTCAATCACAACCCTGACTTCACTTATTGGCTAAAAACCTGAAAGGGCAGGGATTAGAGCAGCCAGTGCTAACAGAAGTTGTGGAGTGGCAGCTGACATTTTGGTCTGTATCTCTTGAACCAGACCACCTAGAAACTTACTTTTTTTAAAAAAAAAAAATGAAAGTTACGAGTCCTGAAATTGGGGTGACTCACCCAGAAACCGGTAGAGGACAGGTGAAAACAGGAGACCTGGCAATCCTACAGGAGGAGGAGAAATAGCATTTGCATGAAGAGAGGGTTGGGCCGTGAAGTTATCCAGAAGGGCCACAAACAGTAAAGAAATGAATTATTTATTAATTTTTAAAAAAAACTTCTTCACTCCCTAGAGCTGTCTGCTCCCCACTGCTGCTGCAAACAACACCTCCCCCTTGCTCCAAACAAGAGGGGAGGACTTTGGCTGAAGCACAAGAGCATAAACCAGGCACACGGAAGGGAAGTATTTGCCTATAAAACATGTGGCAGATGCCAAAAGAGGCTGAGGGTGGAGCTACCAGGAAGAAGGCTATCACCGCCCCCCATCTCCTTCCACTGCCACTGCTGCTGATGCCCTTACTCAGAACAAGAGGAGAGGGCTTTTCATGAAACAAAAAGAAGCAAGGCTGTAAGGAAAGGCTGCTTTTGCCTTTCTTTCCTGGTAGCCTGCCTGCCTGCCTTTCTTGGCTCCTGCTTCACTGCCACTTGCTTTTAAAAATTATTCTTATTTGCGAGGCCGCCCACATCTTGCCTTTGGCCCAGATGGAGCCAAGGAGCAGTGAGGAACCTCAGGACTTGCTTGCTCCCCATCTCTGAGGCTAAGTGTGTGTGCCAGAATCCCCCCTTTCTTCCACCTATACTCCGCCCTCCCCAATCTCTCTCTCCAAGATGCTGCAGCAGTTGAGGGCTTCTTCCCTTCCATATGCCTGCATGCCTGCAGATGCTTGCAGGAGGGGCAGGTGTGTTTGTGTGTGTTCGTGCACTGTTCTGTCTTCTGCTCCATTCTCATTCCCCAAGTGTGCTAACCAAGTCATCAGCTCTGATGATCATCTCAAGGCCTAAAAGCACTAACCCCCCCTCCTCAATCTATCCACCCTTTTGTCTTCACAATGTAACATCCCCGCCACTACTGTAGGAAATAGCGCTGTAAGAAATAATGCTTATTTGGCTTTTGTAAAATTTGCTTGGCTGCAGGGAATAAGGACAATGCTGGTGATTCAGTGGACGTTGCTGTTTATGTAAACTGGCCTGGCTATCTCGCTGTTTGTGTAAACTATCTTGGCCTGAAAAACCAGTTGTGCAAGTGCCTTCAATGGCGCTGAGTGAAGAGACAACGCCTGGCTAAGGAATGTGGCGAAGGGCCAAACAAGCCTTATATGGAGAGGCATGAAAATAAGGAAGTAGGCTGAGCAAGCAGTTAATGTATGCATGATGTATGTAGTGCCAAGGGTATAAGACCTGGCTGCGTCCAGGGAGTGGCAGACTCGGCTTTGTTCGTTTCTCCACTTGCAAGTGATTCAATAAAACTCTGGCTTTACTTTTAAGATCGTTTCGTCGTTCCTTGAGTAATATTAAAACCTTGTACTTGGGAGCGGATCCTCGCCTAACAATAAAACAAATATTGTGGGCGTTTGTTACACTACCACATTGCTGCTTCTTGATTATGATGATGATTTAAAGCTCAGCAGTTTGGTTGAGGCTGGGGTCCACATACTGCAGCTGAACTGTGTTTATTTATTTAATTATTATTGCATTTATACCCCCACCTTTCCTCCAAGTTGCCCAAGGTGGTGCACATAACCCCCCTTTCCATTTTATCCTTACAGCAACCCTGTGATATAGGTCTGATCTGAGAGACTGTGTCTGGCCTAAGGTCACCCAGTGGGCTTCCTGGCTGGGTGAGGATTTGAACCTGGATCTTAGTCCGACACTGTATCCCACTGGTGTTGGAGACAGGACTATACATCTTCAGACTATTTGGGGGGGGGGGATGCCAATTTGATTGGACCTTTGCATTAAGAAAAGAAAGCAACACCACCCTGTCTGCAGGGAGCTTTTCATGGAAAGGTTTATTTGGAGATATGATTTTGCCACTCACCATTTTTTTTCAATTAACAGAGACTAAAATTACCGTTAGCGTGTGGGAGGGGTCATGGAATTTTTTGAGCTTACAAAGGAGGTTCCATACTCATAAAGGTTGGGAACCACTGCTCTTGATTGCTCCAGACCTCCAAAGTGACAGGACAGGCCACTCTGCCTCAAAGTGATCCACTCCTACCTAACTTTCCCCCTCCCTCTGCCTGGAGGAGTGATTATAAAAACAAGTGATCTTTTCCAACCACCTCCTTGCCTCCTTGGACTAATAATTTACCTGTAACTTCCCTACCAGAAAGCATGCCTGGCAACTTGGCTGCTGGGTATTAAGAATTTTCAGGGTTTTTTGTTGTTTTTGCAGTCATTGTGGTTCCATAAACCCTCTCCTGTCCAAGCTCCCAATTTTACAATGATATTTTAAATTAACCCACCATCACCACCAAATTCAAAATGCTTAACAATTTTAGACATGTAAGGATAACTTGCTTGCGTTGATACTGTCAAACACGAAATCTCATGAGCTGACAGATGTTAAATTCTAAATACCAACACATTACCCATCAAATGCCCTATAAATATTAAATATTCTGTCAGCTGGCAGAGAGTTGTAGGCCTGATTTTTTTTTAAAAAAAGTTATTCCACCTGTTCTTATACATTTTCCACTTTGGTCCCCTCCAATAAGGTTTAACCAGGACCTTAAGCTATATCTGTGGTGAAGCTTTTAGTCAGCACTCAATTATAATTAAAATTTAATTTATTTAGATGGAAATGCAAATATTTGATTAATATTTGGCAAATTTTGAAGCACACAGATACTGTCTGAGAAAAAAGCAACTTCAAGATTAATAGGTGAGAATTTTGGGGAGGAAAGTCACTTCGGCTCTAACAGAATAGATTTTAAACAGAAAATTAGACTTCTTTTAAAGCTGTTATTTTCTTGCCTGACAAGTTCCAAGAGAACTTCGGGTTTGTATTCTAAGTGTCTTTTACAGACAATGTCTCTTTTCTTGACTTAGCATCATTATTCCAAAAGCACATCATGTATAAACTGTAAAAATGATTGTTTAACCAGGAGATCAGATAGTTTAGCAATAGAAAGTCTGAATGAACAATATGTCAACCAGACGGATCGGCTTCCATCAACCTTTAAAAAGTGCTGACAAAAAGCTTTCCATAACTTTGTGTATCCTTTACAGAGCATTAACAAGATGCTTTATGTTTGTCAGCAGATTTTTTTTAAAACAGGCTCTAAAATTGACAGTTCTTGCTGAATTCAGAGGAAGCCAGTCTGTTTTATGGATTCCAAGAGTCCAGTGCACATGGATCTGTTTGAATTCTAAGTGATTCAGTCCAGAGACCCACAAAGATGGAGAAGAGTGATGAACCGCAATCAAATTTATACTGGGTGCCCAATGGGCCCTCTCATATGCAACAGAATGTGCAGATATGAGTGGAACAGGAATATGCTTTTGTCTCCTGGCATTTTAAAGTGCATATAGAGAGAAGTCACACCAAGTTCTGAAGATATTTTTGTAGTGTGCAAATAGTTACTAGCAAATCTGAAGCTGCAATCCAATATGTATTAACTTGGAGCCTTACCAAACTTAGTGGGAATTCTGAGCAAACATAGAATTGGACTGCTGGCACTATTTAAATGTAGTAGTAATCAGATGTGTTTTGTAGTAATAAAATGTAGGGTTCAGACTACAACCTGAGCATTGAAAAGATGCATGAGGGATGACGAGGTGAATGCAGCATTCACTTCCACTGCCAGCATCCACATATTCACCCAGTATGTGAAGGGTCTCCATGTACATGCTAATCTACCCATGTGGAATTCCTCTATTTGAGAGGAGACCCTGACTCAATCAGGACCCCCCTTGTGTAGAGGAACTCTACACACATACATTAGTATGTATATTTAGCCACATGCCCACCAGCTACATGGATGGCAGGAGAATGCATGACTGCTGTGAATAGAAGATGGGACAAGCCTACATGGCCCCAGCACCACCGTCACATATTATTTCAATGTAGGGGGCATCTGAACCCCCTACCATTTCAGAAGGAATGGCTAGTGTGTTGGGATGGTGACACCAAGCTGCCCCCGCCACACTGGTATCATGCTGCTCATGGGATGGTGTGGAGGAAGGCAGGGCACAAGTGACACTGAGACTGCACAGGAGCACCAGTGAGAGTACCAGACTGGCTCCGTCAAAGGATGGAGTATAAATCCCTAAAAATAAATAAATAGAATAAAATAAAAAGGAGCCCACTTGTCAGGGAATGATCTCCACTGAACACATAAGAACATAAGAAGAGCCTGCTGGATCAGGCCAGTGGCCCATCTAGTCCAGCATCCTGTTCTCACAGTGGCCAGTGGTGCCTGGGGGAAGCCCGCAAGCAGGACCCGAGTGCAAGAGCACTCTCCCCTCCTGAGGCTTCCGGCAACTGGTTTTCAGAAGCATGCTGCCTCTGACTAGGGTGGCAGAGCACAGCCATCATGGCTAGTAGCCATTGATAGCCCTGTCCTCCATGAATTTGTCTAATCTTCTTTTAAAGCCATCCAAGCTGGTGGCCATTACTGCATCTTGTGGGAGCAAATTCCATAGTTTAACTATGCGCTGAGTAAAGAAGTACTTCCTTTTGTCTGTCCTGAATCTTCCAACATTCAGCTTCTTTGAATGTCCACGAGTTCTAGTATTACGAGAGAGGGAGAAAAACTTTTCTCTATCCACTTTCTCAATGCCATGCGTAATTTTATACACTTCTATCATGTCTCCTCTGACCCGCCTTTTCTCTAAACTAAAAAGCCCCAAATGCTGCAAACTTTCTCAGTGGGACTTACATATTTACTCAGTTTAGGAATGCACTATGAGAGCAGTGAACTCCTACATCAGTGTTAGACAAGTCTAACATCTATCTGGAAGCCATATTTAAAAAAATACTACTAGAGTAGGTGTTTGATATCTGGCTCATCTCCAGCATCAGCATCATTAAACACATTCGAGTTTTCAGTGACCATTTACTACAAGTGGAAATGCTTATGCTTGTCCCCCATGAACAGCTTAATGTGGGGCAGTCCAATATCTCAGAGAGGAGGTCAGGTCTCCTGCTCCCCTGGTGCATTCACTATAGCTGCCCAATTTCCCTGCTTTTTAAAGTTTGATAGAAAAATCTGTGGGATAGAGGTACATTCTTAAACCGCAAGTGTGTTTTGTGTATTAGTGAATAGTGTTATGAGCATGGGGGTTGGGATGGATGATTCCTGTGGGTCCCCTTTCCATCCTCTGATTTGGAATCCTGTGCCTTGGAATGAGGAACTCTCTGCTGGTCAAATGAGTTTTTGTTAACCAAATAGATTGGCCAGGTAAGATAATGGGCCGATCAGGTGCCTAGCAATGGTGAATGGGCCAGGGAGACCGTTTTGTCATTGAAACTCTTCAGGAGAGCATCCCCCCCTCCTGGAGCCCAGCACAGGCTTGCAGTTTGAGTGGTGTCTAGAGAATTGCTGGGAACTGGAAGGCAGGCAGAGAAAGATTGGCTCTCTGCACCATGGCCTTTGGGGTGCCTCCTGCAACCCAGATGGAAAAGCTGGATATTAGACTGCTGATGCCTTGAACTCCATCTTAAGCTCAGGTTGGAATGTGTGTAAATAAATAAACCATATTTCATAAAGACACCGCAGTCTCCACTGACCTTCTTCCCCAAAGGAAACCAAACCCTGGATGAGCGCAGGAACCCCGGAAATCTCACCGCTCGGAGATTGGGGGAGGCACGCAACAATATTTATACAAATATAACTGTCTGTTGATTTCAGACCTCTTCTGTTGCTAGTTTCTTAGGCTGCAATCCAATTACCTGGGAGTAAGTCCTTTTGAACCCAATGACTTAGTGCTGAGTAGGCATGTATCTGACTACAATGAACCCAGCTTACTTCTGAGTAGACATGTATTGGATTGCAGCCTTAGTCATTTAGAAATGATTAATTGGGGAGATACTTAACAATTGCTTCAGTAGATAAACAGCTGGAGGATTTTGGTTGTTGCTTTATCTACAAGACTTTGCAACAACCAATTTGCTGTTGTTGTTTGTACTCTGCAATGTTCTAATACATTCTGACTCAGATGAAAAACAGAAGCCTTTCTGATATTGGGATTTTGGTCCTGCTCCATCATAGCAATCTGCAGCTCCAAGGAGAAAGGTATTTACATATTCGTCTGTGTCATGGTCTGCAATGCAGAGTAAGCATCTCTCCCAACCATAGCAATGCCATGGTGAGTTATATGTTTTCTTGTATTCTTGTTTCAAGGGAGCTGTGACTAAGTCAGCAGTCCTATAAGCCCAACTCACCTTTTAGATGCCTGACCACCAACAGTCGTGTCAGAGAGAAGAGAGGGAGCTCCAAAGATTCAAAGACTGCAGGACAGCTCCATACTCACTCAGCCACAGCAACAGACATGAAACAGACATCATGGGGCATTTGTTTTCCCACAGATATTAATCTCCAGACCCAATCATATGGGCTGTAAGATGAGCCCTAGCCTGGTAAAATTGAACAGGCCAGGCGTCACATGCAGGGTGTTCCAGGTTTGAATCCAGGACACAACATACTAGAAAGTGAAAAAACCATTAAAACATATAACAACAATTCCAATGCAGACACAGACTGGGAAACATCTCTATTTAAAAGGCTTGTTTTAAAATATCAGTAGGCACCGAAAGACAACAAAGACAGCACCTGTTTAATATTTAATGGAAGGAAATTCCACAAGGTAGGTGCCACAACACTAAAGGCCTGAGTGCTATATTTTGCAGTATGGATCTCCTGATAAGGTGATATTTGCTCTTCCCTCATGCTCTATGGGTATTTAGGAGGCAATGAGGGAGGAGGTGAGGAGTGAGATGGGGTGGAGTGCAGAATAAATGATTCAAAATGGATGGTGGTGGAGAAAAATGGAGTGGAGGGAGAAAGGAGCTGGAGGGCAAGGAGGCAGTGGCAGAATGGACATGAAGAACTGGGGAGGTGAGAGACGAGAATGTGTGTGTGTTTGGCTTGTTTGGCACGCAAAGTTGTGAGTGGTGCCTTCTGCCTGCCTCCCCACCTCTCCTTTCTTATCAGCGGAGAGACGAGCCCCCAAAGCCTCCTCACAGCCATTGTTTTGGGATGAAGGAGGGGTAGGCAGAAGTTGCAGCAGCAGCAAGCAGCTAGGGTCCTAAAGACTTTCCTGCCATTTCTTTCTTCCTAACAACCAGCCTTTGACTGTGTAGATCATGGAAAACTATGGAATGCTTTAAAAGAAATGGGGGTGCCACTGTTGATGTGTGCGGTATTTGCGTGGTAAGCGCTGTTACACTAGAGTATAAGTGGTCAAGAAATCCAAGAACACGACATAGTATTAAGAGTCCATTTACTCCAGAAATTAAGGCATGTAAGCTTTACAAGCAGTTTCGTTTTTCCCCATAGCAAGAGCACACACAGAAAGCTGCTTCTTCTTCAAGAACAAAACCCCCACAGAGAAGCTGGCTGCTCTGTCTCCAGCCCTTATCTCCCGTTGCATAGGAATCAGCAGGTGTTGACCTTGACAGCCTGCAAGTTCCTACAAAGACATAACAATAACTCTTCCTTGCTCCAGGCTTTCAGATTTGATGAAAATAACCAGAGGTAGTATTGCCTAAGGGTCAACAGTTCCCACCTTTTCATCAAGACTGTATCTATAACATTTGCAACTATAACATTTCCATTTCAGCAGTACAGTTCTACAATACATAGTTACACATATGCATCCAGTAATACATTTCAATTCATTGCATCATACATTACAGTTTCCAAGCTCAAACTTTATTAATCAAACTTTGGTTGTACACAAGTTAGATATAACGTTTCTGCATCCATCTGTATTTCTTTGTGCATACCCGGGCTGCTGACTATACCCACAGTAAATCTGTCAGGAGGTTTCCCAATGTTAGCTCTCTCAGAGCGCCTTAAGGGAATTGGAGCTTCGGCTCCTGCTGCACCCCCATCTGAAGCACTTGTACTTGGAACGACTTGCTCAGAATACATCAGATCGTCAGCCTTACGTTTCTTTGTTTTACGTTTGCCCCAAATCAGTTCATTTAATGCATCCTTCAGTAGTATTTGTGTTCCTTCCACTTTCACCCCTTGTGTAGGTGTTGGTCCTGGTGTTGTTGTTTCATCTGACCCATTGAGAATAACTGTTTGTTCATGATCCCAAGGCTTGTCTGAGACTTTAATGCTTCTGCTCAGAACAACTTGCTGTGTTTGTGGAACCCACACTCTGTAATATGCATTCTGAAAACCCAGCACAAACCCTTCCTGTGCTCTAGGTGCCAATTTGCCACGTCTTTTCCCTTGTGTAATATGGACCCAGCAACGGGCTCCAAATCTCTCAATGTGCTGCACCCTCAGCTTTCTCCCAGTGAATTTCTCGTAGGGTGACATTCCAATGGTACTATGTAACACCCTGTTGTGTATGTAATTCGCATACAGAATACATTCTCTCCAAAAAGAGTGTGTGAGACTAGAATCCTCCAACATGGCTCTCAAAGCTTCCTGAAGCACTCTGTTTTTTCTCTCCACTATCCCATTAGAAAACGGAGAAAATGGAGCTGTGAAATGTTGTTCTATACCTTCACTTTCAAGGTATGCATGTAATGCTTTGCTTGTAAACTCCCCCCTTGGTCTGATCATATCGCCTTCACAGTGACATTATGCTGCGTTTGAATTTTCTTGATGAACAGACGCAACTTCTGCTCTGCCTCATCTTTCCTTTTGAGCAAATAAACATGAGTGAACCTCGAAAAATCATCCACTACGACCATAAAGTATTTTGCACCTCCTTGTGAACTGTTTATTGGCCTTGATAAATCAACATGGATTAGCTGGTAAGGGGCGGTTGTCGAGCTTTCCGCCTCCCGGTTTATGGGTGCAATTGTATCTTTTGCTTTATGGCAGGCATCACAATCCATTATCTGCCCACACTCAGTCAATTTCATGTTTTCACTAACACTCGGGGTTTTCTTAATTGTTTCATAGTTTGCATGCCCCAGCCTTTTGTGCCAATCATGTACACAGCCTTTATGTGTTCCAGCATTTAACATAGCACACTCTGCCTGATTGCTCTTTATTACAAACTGTGCATCCTTCAGGCTCCCTTGCATGCATATTTCACCCCCTCTTTTCACAAAACATTTGCCTTTTTCAAACACCACTGAAAACCCAATGCTGGTTAATTTTCTGACTGCCAAAATATTATTAGACAATTCAGGGACATACAATACATCAGAAATTATGCCAATCTTACTCAGTTTCAACGTCCCTTGCGCCTTGACAGTTCTTCTCGATCCATCAGCTAAAAGAACAGAGTCCTGCACCGCCTTTGAAGTGTGTAATAAACATAAGTCCTTTACAAGACTATGGGATGCTCCACTGTCACAGACCCATTCTGTCTCCATTAAATGAGGCTTTTCTGCACTGACAAAGTTCACACTGCTCTGCTTCCAGCCTCCGTCTCTGTTTCTTTGCTTGACTGCACAGTCCCTTTGAATGTGCCCACGCGCTCCGCAAAAATAACAAGTTTTCAGCCGTTGCTGCTCCTGGTAGTTTGCCTGCTTGCTTCTGACAGCTTCCTTCTGCTCGGCCTTTTGCGCCTCCTGTCTCCGCTGCCACTCCTGGGTCAATTTTTCCTCAATAAAACCCACGTTCAGGCCGCCATCTGGCATTGCTTCCATAGCCATGACAAAATTATTCCAGCTTCCATCGAGTGAAGCCAGGATAATATACGTCTTCTGAAGGATACTGTGTTCCACGCCTCGGTCTTCTAATTCAGCAAATAGGCGCCTAAATTCAGTAAGATGCTCAGACATGGTGCTTTCTCCAGTGAAGCGCATCTGGTACAGCTTTCTTGCCAAACACAATTTCGATCCCGCAGTCTGTTGCACATGCAAAGCCTGCAACACGTCCCACATACGTCTGGCTGAGGGTTCATCTCTCACGTACATCAGTTGAGAGTTGGATAGAGCTAAGGTAATAAATGCCTGCGCCTTCTCATCTTTCCGCTTCCAGGCCGCTGTTGGTGGTGCTGGTGGGGTCCCTTCAATCACCTCAAATAAATCCTCTTTTATCAGGAAAGCCCGCATTCTCATCTTCCAGCTGGCGTAATTATTTTCTGCAAGTCTCTCCATCGGCATGCCTCCAGACATGTTTACAGCCATCTTTGTTCACCTCTGTCTGGCACAATCAATCACGCTGCTCTCTGGAACTCAGTCGGCAGCTCAGACCACTTACTCCGCTGTAACGCACACTGGATCTGGGCCCATAACCCTGTTGATGTGTGCGGTATTTGCGTGGTAAGCGCTGTTACACTAGAGTATAAGTGGTCAAGAAATCCAAGAACACGACATAGTATTAAGAGTCCATTTACTCCGGACATTAAGGCATGTAAGCTTTACAAGCAGTTTCGTTTTTCCCCATAGCAAGAGCACACACAGAAAGCTGCTTCTTCAAGAACAAAACCCCCACAGAGAAGCTGGCTGCTCTGTCTCCAGCCCTTATCTCCCATTGCCTAGGAACCAGCAGGTGTTGACCTTGACAGCCTGCAAGTTCCTACAAAGACATAACAATAACTCTTCCTTGCTCCAGGCTTTCAGTTTTGATGAAAATAACCAGAGGTAGTATTGCCTAAGGGTCAACAGCCACTGCATCTGATTGTCTTGATGTGCAACCTATACTCTGCACAAGAGGCTACTGTAAGAACAGAATATGGAGAAACCGATTGGTTCCCCATCGGAAAGGGTGTGAGACAGGGGTGTATTTTATCACCCTATTTTTTTAATCTATACGCAGAACATATCATACAGAAAGCAGGATTGGACCAAGATGAAGGAGGTGTGAAAATTGGAGGGAGAAATATCAATAATTTAAGATATGCAGATGATACCATACTCTTAGCAGAAACTAGTAATGATTTGAAACGAATGCTGATGAAAGTTCAAGAAAGCACAAAAGCAGGACTACGGCTGAACGTCAAAAAGACTAAAGTAATGACAACACAAGATTTATGTAACTTTACAGTTGACAATGAGGACTTTGAACTTGTCAAGGATTATCAATACCTCGGCACAGTCATTAACCAAAATGGAGACAATAGTCAAGAAATTAGAAGAAGGCTAGGACTGGGGAGGGCCGCTATGAGAGAACTAGAAAAGGTCCTCAAATGCAAAGATGTATCACTGAATGCTAAAGTCAGGATCATTCAGACCATGGTATTCCCAATCTCTATGTATGGAGGTGAAAGTTGGACAGTGAAAAAAGCGGATAAGAGGAAAATCAACTTCTTTGAAATGTGGTGTTGGAGGAGAGGTTTGCGCATACCATGGACTGTGAAAAAGACCAACTGGGTGTTAGAAGAAATTAAATCAGAACTGTCACTAGAAGTGAAAATGATGAAACTGAGGTTATACTCTGGACACATAATGAGAAGACATGATTCACTAGAGAAGACAATAATGCTGGGAAAAACAGAAGGGAGTAGAAAAAAAGAAAGGCCAAACAAGAGATGGATTGATTCCATAAAGGAAGCCACAGACCTTGAATTTACAAGATCTGAACAGGGTTCATGACAGATGCTTTTGGAGGTCACTGATTCATAGGCTCGCCATAAGTTGTAATCGACTTGAAGGCACATAACAACCAGGATGCATCTTCATCTTCTGAGGAAGGTATTCTCTGGAAGTTCTTTTGTGCAAATTAAAAAATCCCCCTTCCCATGGCAAATGCAAGGAGTTCCAAACAGGCACTTGTCCAGGCACTTGTTAAAAATGATTGTATAGTTAACTTACAGTGCATACAAGTCTACTCAGAAGTAAGTCTTTTTCTGTTTAATGCAGCTTACTCCTAGGTAAATCAAATTGGGTATAAGATTGCACTAATTTGGCAAGATAAGGACTGGCTGAAGCCTTAAAGCTGTACTAATTTGTTGGGGGGGGGAGAGAAAAAGTATGACGCTTTACAGTACAAAGATGCATCCACCTGGTTATGGCAAGTAAAAATTGATGCCTATAATATAGAGACTAACCTGCAATCCAGTACATGTCTACTCAGAAGTAAGTTCCATTGGGTTTAATGGAACTTACTCCCAGGCAAGTGTGTATTGGGTTACACACTTACCTGGGAGTAAGTCCCATTGAACCCAATAAAGCTTACTTTTGAGTAGACTTGTATTGGATTGCAGCCTTAGTTTCTTTTTGCAGCCATTTCAATTCTGCCTTCTGTATCTTCACAACAGCCATGTGAGGTAGATTAGGCTGAGAGTTAGGGACTGGCCCAAGGTAGTAAATAAGCAAAAACAATGATGACTAAACATTTAAAAAGTGAAAATGCTCAAGTTCAGAGTATTTTTGTTGCTGTTTGTCAAGGCTTTGTGTGGGTGTTTTTATGTCTACCTACTGTCTCATAACTTCTTTTTGCCTGAGAATGCTATATTTCATACTGTTACAATTATCTTTTTTTAAAACAAAATTGCTTTTTCTACTATGGAAAGGAACTCCATTTTTTTTAAAAAGTAACTAACGTGTAATTGTAGTGATTACTGTTGAGTAACACTAAAGCAATCAGTTACTTTCAGAGCAATTGTAATTGTAATTTATTACTTTTTGAGGCCATGTAACTAACTGTAATTTATTACTTTTTAAAAGTAATCTTCCAAGCTCTGCTTCTCACCCATCCCTAGTTCTCTGTGACCTTCATCTAATCAGGCATCTATCTATGTCTGTACAGACAAAGAAATTTGAAGAGGAGCAGCAAATTGGATGAAATAAAAAACTACAAACGTGACTTTTGGTTCCAGTGGAATTTCACTAGGCAAGAAGGTATTAAAGTACATAATTGTTCTGGAAGGACCCTCACCAGAAAATGAAACCTTTTAAAAAATGAAACCAAAGTGTTTGAGAAACACTTTGTTTTTATGATACATTAATTGTCGTTGAATTTCATTGGTGCTCCTCAGGGAATACATGACATTCACATTAATAGTGAGTAAGGTTATGACGGTCACAGGTCTTATGATAAATGTCCATTGCTCAGCAGGATGTGTAACAGTACAACTGATCTGCATATGGCCTAACATTCTTATCATACCTTGCATATTTCTCTAGTGCTTATATTTCTACAAGAATTTGCAAGAGGAGGCAGTACTCATCACAGAAGTGCTTATTAATTGCTTGATCGTGTTAATTGCATATTGAATGTTTCTGCACTACATCTGGTTGAATGCCATGCAAGTCACATAAATTAAAATGTAGGTATGACTGTTTGTACAGATTTCTGGCATTATCACTGTAGTTCTTTGTCTAACAAGGCAATTTACTGAGAGTTGTTCACATATATAAGGGCTGCTGCTCTGTAATAATTAAACAAGAAAAACCTCTTATGAGATTTGCATAAGGCCCTACTGTCCCAGCCTCTCTGTCCAGCAAGCAGGTTCAGTTGCAAGGAGAAAACATGGTTCCTCTTAGCTTTCTTCATTCTCCAGAAAGCTAATGTTTTCATGAAAGTTTGCCGCCCTGGGCTCCTGCTGGGAGGAAGGGCGTGATATAAATCAAATAACAAATAAAAATAAATAAATGATTAATGTTGACAGAGTGGGGGATTTAGTGATCTCAGGAAAAAGTAAGTTATAAATCGCCTCTGTACCTGACCAAGCCATATCCATGTTGCTTCAGAGGAAGAGACCACCCCAATGTCAACTATTTATTACAGCCATTGTGCGACTAGAATGTTGGGCTAGACAGGCTTTTGGTCTGATTCAGCAGGGCTCTTAGGAACATAGTAAGCGGCTGTCATGCCTTCACCTCTCTGTTCACTGGCCAGAGCTTGGAAAAGTTACTTTTTTTTAACTACAACTCCCATCAGCCCAATCCAGTGGCCATGCTGGCTGGGGCTGATGGGAGCTGTAGTTCAAAAAAGTAACTTTTCCAAGCTCTGGTTCACCCATAACCACCACCTCCTTTTCTGAAGTAGCTGATGAGGAGGCATGTTATTTATTTCTCCACAAACACACTTTTATATAGCAATGCTGCTTTATTTCCTCAGCCCTTGCTACATCCACCAGCTTTACAGGCAAGCCTCACCACCACCACCCCGTGCCTCTTTCTTAAGATCACAGCGATGGGTTTGCTTCCTGAACCTGCTACTGTACTCTGAGGTAATTTCGCTGCCACTGTTTGATACTGTTCCACAGCCCTTGTTTATATTTATATCAATCCTTATATGTATTATAGTAGCTGGCCAATTAACCAGGGGTGTTTTGAACCAAAGTGATTTATTAAATAACAGATTTAAGTATGAATAAGAATAATTTGTGCTCAGGTTCTTAAGCGGGTGGTTACAAACAAATATTCTTTCCTTCTGGATGAAATACACTCATTCAATTGCTCTAATAACACCAATAATAACATCCTGCCTAACAACCCACACTACAACCACGCTTCCCACCCTCTTCCTTCCAAGTCAAGCCCCTATCTGCCTTTCAACTGCCACTCAAACAGAAAATTCTCAACCCCCATTCACTCAACCAGTCACAAACCAGCCTGCACCAACATTCTATCTTACTCATTCCCCCTCCCTACACTCTTCACTTACCGTAATCATTCTAATATCCTAACTTGCCATATATAACGTACAAATGCATACATTTTAACATACAGGTGTGGAACATCACAGCTGCCTTGTACTGAGTCAGACCATTGGACCATCTAGCTCAGTATTGTCTACACTGACTGGCAGCGGCTCTCCAGGGTTTCAGGCAAGCGTTTCTCCCAGCCCTATCTGGAGATGCCGGGGATTAAACTTGGGACCTTCTGCATGCAAGGCAGATGCTCCACCACTGAGCGTTGTTGTTGTTGTTGTTGGTGGTGGTGGTGGTGTTACTATGTGAAAGGGGATATTTGCTACTGGGCAAAAATTATTGCAATCTTCTGGGTCCAGAGTGTTTTTAAAATCATGGTCACACCACTGCCTCTTTTAAGGCAGGGAGGACTCTGAAAGGAAGGAAAGAAGGATTAAGCACCTCCCAGACCCACAAAGTCAACCCTCTCCACCTTGCTGTAATTAGCCATGATGGGCAAAGACCAAGAACACAAGTGGTCAGATGAAAGCCTTCAAGCATCTTGTCTACATCCTCAGGCTATAAGAACTGAAATTGATCCCATATGACCAGACCAGATGACGTTCTGTATATCTCCTTAGAAACTGTTCCAAGAGTCATGTCAAGATCAGAGATAATATGGGTAACTTTGCCTTCAAAGCATCATGCAAACTTGTTACAGCAGTCCTCTGTGGATATTATACATCCCTTCAGATTTACTTTCATATTTATTTATTTATTTTGAATAGAATAGTGTTTATTGCATTAGTCAGTAGACCATGGCAAAATAAAGCAAGGTACCCAAAGTTATAAGACAAATAAACTACTAAATCTATTGTTCTATCTATCTGTTCTGCCTATGGAAATGACATTAGAAGATTATGTCAAGATACATTTCATGCTTTCATGCCTTCATATCTCTATGACAATTTACAGAAATGGAATCCAAAAACTTCTCCTGCATTTAGTGGTCTTTTATTTATGTATTCATTCATTCATTTATTCAAAGGGAGCCCAGGGTGGTACACAACAATAGAATCACATCAAACAATTCAAAACAGCATCAGTTAAAAATGGCCAAAAGCCTGGATAAAAAAAAAGTCTTTACAAGTTTCCTGAATGCAGGTGAAGAGGGAGACTGCCAGATTTCCCTTGAGAGGGAGGGAATTCCATAGCCAGGGTGTCACCACCAAGAATTCCCTATCACGGGTTCCCATTCTTCATACTATTCCTACTGGTGGGATCCCAAATAGGGCTTCATCACCAGATTACAAATTTCAGGACAGAAGATACTAGTGAAGGAATCCAAAGTCACTTGGGGCTTTGTACGTTAGTATTAGCACCTTAAATCGGGAACCAGTAGCACACAGGTAGCTATTGCAGTGCCCTGAGGCTAGAGATAATATGATCTCCTCTTGCCACATCATACAATAAATGGGCAGAGGCATTCTGCACTAGTTGCAGCTCCTGGATTGTCTTCAAGGGTAGCCCCATGTCGAGTGCATTGCAGTAATCTATCCAGGAGGTCACTAGAACATGGAAAACTGAGGCCAAACTCTCTCATTCCAGAAAGGACTATAGTTGGAAAGCCAGCTGGAGCTGGGAAGTGAGGCTACCTGTGTCTCCAATGACAGCTTAGAATCGAGGAGTAACCTAAGTTATGTACTTGCCCTCGTAGAGAAAGTGCTACGACATCTAAAACAAGCCAGTATCCCAGCTCCCAAACCTGAACACCATTGAGCCACAGGACATCTGTCTTGTACTCTGTCTTGTAATAGGAGATATGGAGGGGAAGACAGGCTGACTGCTTGACCAGTGGAGACTGGAAACACAGCTAGTGGTCCCCCTATGCATAGAGAAACAAACAGCAAGTTGTGTGAATCTCACACCTGTTGACTTATGCTAGCTAAGGAGTGAGTGGTGTCAATAGCAATAAGGGGATGGCATGTTGCCAGTGGCCCATCCTGCAGGGTTGGTGCTAGAGTGATGGACCCTTACTTCCACAGGCTGTTTCCAGGATCCTCCACATAATGAAAGCAATGAAGTTCTTCTCTTCTCAGTTTCCTTTCAATTCTGTGGGTTCTAGAGCAGATAGAGATTTTATACACATACCTGAGTGAATGTATCCAATAGCTATTGCCCTACTTCACCATCAAGTGACTGCCAACATTTTTTTTTTAAAAAAAGCTACAAGTTTTTTGTTATGTGCCAAGGTTAAGAGGAAGAAAAATATGACCCTTTTAACCTTATGGAGAGAAACCTGAGTTTGTCACTGAATGTACATATAATAGAGTGCTGCAGTCAACTCATTCCTACCTAAGAAGTGCATTTATATGAATCTATAATGCACACACTTATTTGTTACATTCACATTTTACAGTTCGGGTGTACACTGAAAACTTCATAGGTGTACACATAAAAAATGCAATGTGTAAAATATCCCTGGTGATGAGGATAAAGCAATCTTAAGAACATAAGAAGAGCCTGCTGGATCAGGCCAGTGGCCCATCTAGTCCAGCATCCTGTTCTCACAGTGGCCAACCAGGTGCCTGGGGGAAGCCCGCAAGCAGGACCCGAGTGCAAGAACACTCTCCCCTCCTGAGGCTTCCGGCAACTGGTTTTCAGAATCATGCTGCCTCTGACTAGGGTGGCACAGCACAGCCATCACGGCTAGTAGCCATTGATAGCCCTGTCCTCCATGAATCTGTCTAATCTTCTTTTAAAGCCGTCCAAGCTGGTGGCCATTACTGCAACTTGTGGGAGCAACTTCCATAGTTTAACTATGCGCTGAGTAAAGAAGTACTTCCTTTTGTCTGTCCTGAATCTTCCAACATTCAGCTTCTTTGAATGTCCACGAGTTCTAGTATTATGAGAGAGGGAGAAGAACTTTTCTCTATCCACTTTCTCAATCTCATGCATAATTTTATACACTTCTATCATGCCTCCTCTGACCCGCTTTTCTCTAAACTAAAAAGCCCCAAATGCTGCAACCTTTCCTCGTAAGGGAGTCGCTCCATCCCCTTGATCATTCTGGTTGCCCTCTTCTGAACCTTTTCCAACTCTATAATATCCTTTTTGAGATGAGGCAACCAGAACTGTACACAGTATTCCAAATGCGGCCGCACCATAGATTTATACAACGGCATTATGATATCGGCTGTTTTATTTTCAATACCTTTCCTAATTATCCCTAGCATGGAATTTGCCTTTTTCACAGCTGCCGCACACTGGGTCGACATTTTCATCGTGCTGTCCACTACAACCCCGAGGTCTCTCTCCTGGTCGGTCACCGCCAGTTCAGACCCCATGAGCGTATATGTGAAATTAAGATTTTTTGCTCCAATATGCATAATTTTACACTTGTTTATATTGAATTGCATTTGCCATTTTTCTGCCCATTCACTCAGTTTGGAGACGTCTTTTTGGAGCTCTTCGCAATCCCTTTTTGTTTTAACAACCCTGAACAATTTAGTGTCATCAGCAAACTTGGCCACTTCACTGCTCACTCCTAATTCTAGGTCATTAATGAACAAGTTGAAAAGTACAGGTCCCAATACCGATCCTTGAGGGACTCCACTTTCTACAGCCCTCCATTGGGAGAACTGTCCGTTTATTCCTACTCTCTGATTTCTGCTTCTTAACCAATTTCTTATCCACAAGAGGACCTCTCCTCTTATTCCATGACTGCTAAGCTTCCTCAGAAGCCTTTGGTGAGGTACCTTGTCAAACGCTTTTTGAAAGTCTAAGTACACTATGTCCACTGGATCACCTCTATCTATATGCTTGTTGATACTCTCAAAGAATTCTAATAGGTTACTGAGACAGGACTTTCCCTTGCAGAAGCCATGCTGGCTCTGCTTCAGCAAGGCTTGTTCTTCTATGTGCTTAGTTAATCTAGCTTTAATAATACTTTCTACCAGTTTTCCAGGGACAGAAGTTAAGCTAACTGGCCTGTAATTTCTGGGATCCCCTCTGGATCCCTTTTTGAAGATTGGCGTTACATTTGCCACTTTCCAGTCCTCAGGCACGGAGGAGGACCCAAGGGACAAGTTACATATTTTAGTTAGCAGATCAGCAATTTCACATTTGAGTTCTTTGAGAACTCTCGGGTGGATGCCATCCGGGCCCGGTGATTTGTCAGTTTTTATATTGTCCATTAAGCCTAGAACTTCCTCTCTCGTTACCACTATTTGTCTCAGTTCCTCAGAATCCCTTCCTGCAAATGTTAGTTCAGGTTCAGGGATCTGCCCTATATCTTCCACTGTGAAGACAGATGCAAAGAATTCATTTAGCTTCTCTGCAATATCCTTATCGTTCTTTAGTACACCTTTGACTCCCTTATCATCCAAGGGTCCAATTGTCTCCCTAGATGGTCTCCTGCTTTGAATGTATTTATAGAATTTTTTGTTGTTGGTTTTTATGTTCTTAGCAATGTGCTCCTCAAATTCTTTTTTAGCATCCCTTATTGTCTTCTTGCATTTCTTTTGCCAGAGTTTGTGTTCTTTTTTATTTTCTTCATTTGGACAAGACTTCCATTTTCTGAAGGAAGACTTTTTGCCTCTAAGAGCTTCCTTGACTTTGCTCGTTAACCATGCTGGCATCTTCTTGGCCCTGGCGGTACCTTTTCTGATCTGCGGTATGCACTCCAGTTGAGCTTCTAATATAGTGTTTTTAAACAACTTCCAAGCATTTTCGAGTGATGTGACCCTCTGGACTTTGTTTTTCAGCTTTCTTTTTACCAATCCCCTCATTTTTGTGAAGTTTCCTCTTTTGAAGTCAAATGTGACCATGTTGGATTTTCTTGGCAATTGGCCATTTACATGTATGTTTAATTTAATAGCACTGTGGTCACTGCTTCCAATTGGTTCAACAACACTTACATCTTGCACCAGGTCCCGGTCCCCACTGAGGATTAAGTCCAGGGTTGCCGTCCCTCTGGTCGGTTCCATGACCAACTGGTCTAGGGAATAGTCATTTAGAATATCTAGAAACTTTGCTTCTTTGTCATGACTGGAACACATATGCAGCCAGTCTATGTCCGGGTAGTTGAAGTCACCCATTACTACCACATTTCCTAGTTTGGATGCTTCCTCAATTTCACATCTCATCTCAAGGTCTCCCTGAGCATTTTGATCAGGGGGACGATAGATCGTTCCCAGTATTAAGTCCCTCCTGGGGCATGGTATCACCACCCACAACGATTCTGTGGAGGAGTCTGCCTCTTTTGGGGTTTCGAGCTTGCTGGATTCAATGCCTTCTTTCATGTATAGAGCGACTCTGCCACCAATACATCCTTCCCTGTCCTTCCGATATAGTTTATATCCAGGGATAACCGTATCCCACTGTTTTTCTCCATTCCACCAGGTCTCCGTTATGCTCACTATATCAATGCTCTCCTCTAAGACCAAGCACTCCAGTTCTCCCATCTTGGTTCGCAGGCTCCTAGCATTAGCGTACAGGCACTTGTAAGCAGTGTCTCTCTTCAAGTGTCTTTGGCACTTGTGGTTAGGCCTGTGGTAATTTTGCTCTTCTGAATTTATATCCTGTGCCCCTGCTCTCACAATGCCTACTTCTAGGCCTACCCCTTTTAAAATTTCATCATTTCTTTGGTTTTTATCCCAGGGGGGAGGTTTATTCCGAACCGGATCTTTCTCAGCTCCTGTTGGGTTTCCCCCCTCAGTCAGTTTAATCTTGTAAATTTGCTCAAAGAAGAAGAGGAAATACACATTGCCTATGCATCTTAGGCAATTACTGGTTTGGAATATATACCCAGGAGGAAAAGGAAACATGCTGTCTTTTACTCTTTGATATTAAAATCAATTTTGAAAAGAAAAACAAAACTCAGGATCCCTCTAATTCTTTTCTTATGACTGCATGTTTTGCTAACAATATGTTTATGGTAGTTTGAAATATTCCTGTTATTGATATTTTTTGAAGTAGTGAGATAGATTTGTTTAACTTTACATTTCCTCAAGTGGGGCCCTTGCTGAGGAATATTATCAAGGTGGCAACTTCTACAGTGAAGATAGTTCACTACAAAGAGCTATCGAAGCAGTGACAGAAATTTGTGAAGTATGTTTCATAAAACTCTTCTTACACCCAATATATACTGCATGGCACTCAATTTATGTTGTTTCACGAAGCCGTCATTCATTCCTAATTGTTTCTGTTTTCCTTTAACCACAATATAAGCCATATTGTATTTACAGCCTTAACACTATGATGCTCAAAGACTGTGAGACAAAAATGTTAGTCATAAACACAAATCCAGTGAGGGTGATTCACTTATGGAACCAGGCTCACACATGCAGGCTCACAGTAGATGCTGTAAACATGGTTCCCATCAGGGGAGTGGAGATGTGCAATGCCATTCAGATAGAGGATCACACTCTGACAATGTGAATATAAAAGTCTAAGCCAGGAGTTCCCAAAGTGTGGTCCATGGACCACCAGTGGTCTATGAACTTCATTCAGGTGGTCCATGGAAACTCTGTGGAGCAGCAGAGCTACATATGTGTGACGAATGTGGGGGGGAGGGGGAACGGAAGGGGGAGGGAGAAGAACAGGGGCACAGTGGCTGGTCTGTTATTCTTAGAACCTGACTGTCTACCCAGAAGGTGAGTGGAACAGCCCCAAAGTGACTGGGGGGATGCTCTGCCCTCCTCAAAGGAATAAAACCATGGCTGGTAGCTGGATGGGGGAAGGTCATGAGGCCAACAAGGCACTTGAACGGAGTGGACAGTCAATACATGGGAACGAAGGAAGCAGCTAAGATAGAATGCATGTGAGAGAGTTATTCAGAGTGAGACTTGTTGGTTTATAAAAATGGTCCAACAGGCATGTTCATCTCAGTGGAATATTCATATTAATTTTAAATGTATTTCTATTGCTTCTGTGAAGAAACTAGACTGTTTTGTATTATCTAAAATTATAAATCTTGCATGTCAAGATTATTTGGGGATTATGGGGTTAACATGAGAATGGAAATTATAACCCATCAGGTCCCAAAGCCTTTGGTCTTTTTGTCTTTTCCCTTTGACCAAAGGTCCTGTCATTTATAATACAACATAAGCTGCCTAAAACCAAAAGCAGTTTGGAAATGCATAAAGCTAAGAAATAAGGAAGTCGTGGTCACAGCGAAGATTTTACATCAAGCTGTAAACAACTCTTATAGAAACGGAATATTGGAGTAAGATTGAAATCTCTGAACTGCCCTAATTGGGAATAAAGGCAGGTACCAGCTTGGCACATGGAGCGCCAGGGTGAAAATACGTAAGGTGACCACCCAAAATTGTGTAAGATACTACTATGTATGGTTATAAGATGTGCTTTTTGGCTATGACACATGTATGACGTGTAATCCCTTTATAAAGCTTTGCTTGGCATATTTTGGGCAGAGAAGGTTTTGCTGACCTCTCTCCCAATGGCCATTTGGTATATGCAATCTCTCAATAAACTCTGTCCTTTGGAGCACCTTAATGTCTGAGGAGTTATTCCGCTCACACTTGTTAAACCTGACCTGTCCCTGGTTCAAATTGGACCTGTCCATGGTTCAGACCGGAAGATGGTAGCTGTATTGAGGATGCAATGGATGACACGTAGGTAGGGTTGCCAGGTTAATGGTCTGAGAATGATCCTGTATCTTTAGGAGAAGAGAAAGTCAGCCAAGTGCAGGTGTTCTTGCAACACTGTAATGAGGAAAAACCACAAGGTGGAATTCTCCCATCTCCCTGCACAACTTTTAAAGATACAGAAGACCTCTTGGAGGCTGGGCCTGGCAACCAAGAGGTCTTCTTTATCTTTAAAAGTTGTGCAGGGGGAAGAGAGAATTCCACCTTGTGGTTTTTCCCATTACAATATTACAACACCTGCACTTGGCTGACTTTCTTTTCTCCTAAAGATACAGGATCAGTCTCAGACCATGAACCTGGCAACCCTACAGGTAGGCTTGTCTGTAGTTGGGAATTAAGAAGCATGTAGCCTCAGGCTATATCTCTCAATTCTCACTTTGGCATTCAGATCAAGGAGTGGTCTTAAGAGTGGTATTCAGATGAAGGAGTGGCCATGAGGCCAGGAACAGCAGTCTGTCATAAATCTTTAACTCAATGAAATGTTTTAGCTGGAGGGAGAGCTGGATTGGGTTTAATTCACATTTATTGGGCTGTACTTTTGTTCCAAGCGGGAGGAAAACTAAATTTTTATACATTTAGTAAGCTCATTTTCAATGCTTGGGAGATTACTTTTTAAAAGTAATAAATTACAATTACTGTTACATGGCCCCAAAAAGTAATAAATTACCATTACAATTACAATTGCACTGAAAGTAACTGATTACTTTGCCATTACTCAAAAGTAATCACTACAATTACACTTGTTACTTTAAAAAAAAATTGAGTGCCTACAAGGTGCTGGCCTTGGCTGCTGCCCCTCTAAATAGTCTAAAACAACACCCATAGAGCAAGAGTGAAGAGTGATGCTGCACGGAAGCAGGTGATTTGAGACAAGCAGAATGTTTCCCCTGCTCCCCCCCCCCCCAGTGGCATCACTAGGGTTGGTGTCACCGGTGCGGTAACTCATGGTTACCTCACAGGATTGTCCTGAGAATAAAACGGAGAGGGAGGAGACCTGCGCAGGCCTCCTTGGAGTAAAGGTGGGATAGAAATGTAATAAAGAGATAAATAAAAAAACAAAGAAATATGTATCCTCCGCAAGGTCTCCTTGGCGGCGGCGAGTTGCCCCTTGAGTACGAAACTCCAGCAGGTTCTCGAAATACTCGTCCTCCTCGTCCTGGTCATGGGCAAAGAGCGAGTCCAGCAGTGCTTTCCGGCTGCACACCTCCAAGGCCCAGCCCAGGTACCTCTCCAAGCGGTGGCACAGCGCCTCCAGCTCCGCCTCGGCCAACACCAGACTGCTGGGGAAGAGCAGCGCCCACAGGCCACCCAGGGCCGGGGGCAGGGCTGGGAAGCAAGGCTCCAGCAGCAGGTTCAAGGCCGCCAGCTGCCGGTGGATGCCCTGCAAGGCCTGCGGGGAGTACAAGCCCACCCAGCTCATCTGCTGCGAGTCACCACCGCCGCTGCCCACCGTTTGCTCCTCCTGCAAGGTCCAGTTGTGGCAGGTCACCGCAAACTTGCTCTCGACGCCGTTCCAAGTGACAAGGAAGCGCATCTTGAGGGGCGGCTCGTGTTGGCCAAAGACATTCTCCTTGACCTAGCCTGCCTGCATGCCTCCCTCATGCACTAGTGTTCTGCGTGCGCACCGCTTACACAGGGTAGCTGTCCGCCGTCCGCCTGCCCCGCTTCCTGGTGCCTAGGGGCAGGGCGGCTCTGGGTGACACCCCCCTCTCATGGTGTCACCCTGGTGCGGTCCGCACTCCCTGGACCCGGCTAGTGATGCCGCTGCCCCCACACACACAATTAACGCCAAAAAGTAATGCTGGAAACATTACAATTACAGCTCAAAAGTAATTACTCCTTGTTCTATTACAATCAAAATGTAAAGAAATTACCCACTCGTTCCTCAAAAAAGTAATAAATTACAAGTAATTCCTAATGAATTACTTCCAATCTCTGCTTGTTTCATTGAACTTTGGGTCTTTAATTTACTATCCCATTCCAAGAGTGAAGTTCCACACAACTTTGAGATGTTCTTGAGGAGACACAAGGGAAGGTTATAGGCTATGTAATGGAAGACAGTCAGGGTAAAATAAACTTTTTCACCTGGTGGCTGTGAGAGTTTTAACAAGAAGAGTGAGCAAGCAGAAGGCTACACTCCAACTTTTCTGGAACTGTCTTCCCTCCCTGAAGCACAGGACCCAGAGAAGCTGGGGTGCTGTGACAGCTAGTTTTATTTCTTATTATATTTAATTGCATTCAAATTTGAATTCCATATATTTTTTTTAAATTGCTAAGCAACAGGTAGAAGAAAACATTAAGTGGTCCATAAAATCATAAAACTGTAGAGCTGGAAGGAGCCTACAAAGCCATCTAGTCCAACCCCTTGCTCAATGCAGGAATCCAAATTAAAGCATATCTGACAGATGGATGTCCAGGTGCCTCTTCAATGCCTCCAGTTTTGGAGAGCCCACCAACTCCCTAGGTTATTGGTTCCATTGTTGTATCATTCTAACAGTTAGGAAGTTTTTCCTGATGTTTAGCTGACATCTGGCTACCTGTAACTTGAGCCCATTATTCCATGTTCTGCACTCTGGGACAATTGAGAAGAGATCCTGGCCCTCCTCTGTGTGGCAACCTTTCAAGTACACGAACGGTGCTATCATATCTTCTCTCAGTCTTCTCTTCTCCAGGCTAACCATTCCCCAGTTCTTTCAGTTTCTCCTCATAGGGCTTTGTTTGCAGTCCCTTGATCATCCTTGTTGCCCTCCTCTGACCCGGTTCCAGTTTTTCTGCATCCTTCTTAAAGTGCAGTGTCCAAAACTGGCCCTAAATTTCCCAATATGCGTTTGAATACCTCCTGCAACATACTGACATTCTGGAGCTGTATGAAGTGGTGGGTAGAGCTGGGGGAGATGGATTACAAGGTCTGCTAGGATAATAAAAACCAGGCACAGGGAATCAGGCCAATGAACATGGAAGAAGTATAGCTAGATAAGATAAAAGGGGCCTTCTGTGGCATGCATGACAGAGACAGATCTTTAGCTAAACAGGGCTCTTGTTCTGCATGTGTTACTCATGAAGTTGTCCCTATTATTGCACTCTTTCAGGTGTGCCTATGTGTGGTGACTTCTCCTACTCATTTCTGCTGGGAGATTGCGCTCAAGGTTTGAACTATGGGACTCCATGTGTGTTTAAATCTGTGCTGTTATGCTGGGCCTGGGCTCCTTATCTATGTATAGGGTTGCCATATTGCCAGCTTTGCCAGGTTTTACCTAAATTCTAGCCATACTACCCAGAGCCGACTTATTCCATTAGGTAGCCCAGATTTCCAACTTTCTTTTTTTTTAAAGCACATCTCTTGCTCTTGTAGATCCAGAGATACAAGGCAAAATGTGGAGACAGTTTTCTGCCCAATCATTTTGTGAGAAATCAGCCTACACCCATCTTCCATTGTTCTTAGCCAATGAAGGACACCCTGTCCTGGGAAAATCAAGAATTTTAGCATGTGTGCGTACCTGCTGCATATGAATTATATAGGCAGTGTAGAAAATTGCACATGCTCACTTGATCAACACATGTGCAGCTCCACCCCTTATCCAGAGACTGTAGCTCACTTTCTGGTTGAGTCAGCAAGGAGAAGCAGCCTTCATTTCAATTGTCTCTGTGTCTCAAGGTATGTGTCTTAAGTGGTGGATGCAATGGGAGCGTCTGCCTACCTGCCATCATGGAGAATGGAATAAAGGAGTTTGGATCCATTAAACGCTCCCTCCTTTGAACAAATACAAGATATAAAAGCAAACTTCTCTGTAGAAAATGCTGCAGTATTAGCATTTGCATTTTTTGGTCATGCCTCCACCTTGTTAAATGCTGCTTTCTTCCATGTAAAGTTGCATTGGAATGTAGCCTCACTCACCCTGTTGCCCAGCAGAGCCTCTGTTCAGCAATTTAGAAATGGCTAAAAAGTATTTTTAATATATATCCTTCTTCAAAATAACTGGCAGGCATCATCCCACCAATGATCACCCGATTTCATTTCCTCCCTAGGGATGGATGGATAGGTGTGTGTGTGTGTCATGTGTGTGTCATAAGAGAGAGAGAGAGAGAGAGAGAGAGAGAGAGAGAGAGAGAGAGAGAGAGAGAGAGAGAGATTCTCTGATTGGAAATTAAGACAGAAATCTTAGCTAAATGAGGGTGTTTCCAGCTCCAGCTAAAGTGACTGGATCGTTCCCTCTCACCTGCTTAGAGAGCTTGGGTAAGGAACATTGCCAGAAGCTTACCTGCTTCTGGCAAGAAGGGTTTAAGTGCCTTCAGGCCAGGCCAGTCACCAGAAGGCCACTGTAGGAAGAAAGCCTAATATTGTGGAGATGTTAGATGGGAGCTCTCAGGAGTAAAGCTGGATACCCTGAAGACTGCAATTCTAAACACACTAAGGGACTAAGCCCCATAGAACTCCAGGACTTACTTTTGAGTAGATATTGAATATTAGGCAGGCACCGTCTCTGCTAACTTTTCGGCGCCTTTTGAAGGCTTTCCTCTTTCAACAAGTCTTTTGAGACCTATCCCAGTCTGCAACTGTGTTAGAATTGCTTGTTAATTTTTTTAACAATGTTTTAACCATTTTTAAAGTTGTTTTTAAAGCTTTTTAAAAATGTTTTTAACATTGTTTTATTTTAATGTATTTTAAGGTATGTTTTTACGATGTTTTAAAGTGTTTTTAGTGCTTCTGTTTGCCGCTCTGGGCTCCTGCTGGGGGGAAGGGCGGGATATAAATCAAATAATAAATAAATAAATAAATTGTTAGGATTGTGCTGTTGGTAAGGCTTGTCTAGGGATCCTCTGCAAAGATATCCATATTAAAGTACGTGTGGCAACCCCCTGCCTGGAATGCCCTGCCTGCCTTTTAACGTGGCTGCTCCAAACTTCTTTACAGACTTGACTCTTCCCTGTAGAGAGAGGTTTGAGTACTGAGTCAGAGTTAAGAAGAGTTTCTGCTCTTTCCTGCCTACTCTGTGGGCTGCTATAAACTCACTTTGACAGTCAACCCAATTCCAGTGAGTAATAATTGACAGAGAGAAAACACACATGGTTTGGTCTACCTTCACAGGCAGTAGATTAGGAACAATAGCAATTGAAGCCACACTTCCCAGTATGTGAATTCTCTTTTACCACTATTGGGCAAGAAACAAATGATCATGCAACCAACAAGTTGCATAATCAGTGCGTTTAAGGGGCTTTAACTGAGTGTAGGCAAACATTGTCATTGCTTCTATGGATGTAAGGGAGTGAGGTTAAAGGTAAATGAAATGCAAATAGAAAAAGAAAAGACAATGATGATTTCCTAAATGCAATACCATACCAACCACAACAATTATTTTGAACGTTTTAAATACCTGTCTTTAACTGTTTTTGTCAATAATTGTATCGTTTTAATTCCTTCTATAAAGTGCTTTGAGGTTTTTCTACAATAAAGTGGTATATAAATGTTGTACATAAAGTTCATAAATAAATTTTGGAGTCACTGTGGCCCTTGGGTCTGTTTCCTCTTTTAGGCACAAATGGATCTGCCTTATACTGACTCAGGCCATTTGACACCATCTAGCTCAGTACTGATGACATGGATCAGCATTAGCTCTTCAGATTCCAGGCAATAGTCTTTTCCAGAGATCGAATTTTGGACCTTGCATGCAAAGCATGTGCCCTACCACTGAGCTACAGCCCTGTTTAAAAAAGTATCTTTTAAAATTGTTCTTTTCAATTCACTAATGAATGCACAGCACACCTAGGGCAGATCCACAGCATTCATTTAAAGCACATTCAACACACATTTGAAGGACACGAATCACACCACAGAATCATGGGAACTGTAGTTTGTTAAGGGTGGTGGGAACTACAACTAGGAGGGGGAAACTTCACTTCCCAGAATTCTTTGGGGGAAGCCACACACTTTAAATGCAAGTTGGATGTGCTTTAAATGTATTATGTGGATCTCCATTACTTTATAAACCTTGCCTGCATATAAATCATTTTAATTAAATTTTAAAATGGAAATAAGATACAGTTTCTTGAGTGACCATGGGCTACTCATCATCCCTCAGCCTAATCTGCCCCTCAGGGTGAAAACAACAGAGGGGGGGCATGACTACCCTAAGAAAGAATGGCACACTTAAAATATAGAGGAAATAATAATGTACAACCATAGTGTGAAATCAGACACATATCAAGACATATTATGAAGAAATATTTATATAAGCATGACTGTCAAAGATGTTTATTATTTACACAACCTGTAAAGATAATTATAGTGCAATCCTACGCATGTTTAGTCAGAAATAGGTCCCAATGTATGCAACGGGGCTTAGACAGGGAAGCAGGCACAGGACTGCAGTTCAGTGATAAGGAACTTCACTCACCCAATCCAAAATTCAGAATCATGACACCTTAAACTGTTTTGCAACTGCTTTATACTTGTTTTATGGTTATTGGATTTTAAATGGCTTTATTTCTTGTGGTGAGTTGCATTGGTTTCTAACCCTACCTCACAGAGTTGTTGGAAATATTCCATACACACACACTGGAGATGTAAAAATACATATACCCCATATAATAGTTTATTATCAAAACCAGGGCCATTGCTGAACTTTTTTTTTTAAAGTATTCATTTCCTGCCAAATAAAAGCAGTGACACCTACGTAAGCCTAACGCCTAACTGCTATATATAAAAAAAAGATTGGCAGGGGAGGGAAAGATTTACAACACAATCCTTTTCTATGTTCACTCAAAAGTCCCATTGATTTACAGCACAGTCCTAACCATGTCTACTCAAAAGTAAGTCCTACTGAATTCTGTGGGGTTAACTCCCAGGTATGTGGAATTAGTCTTGCAGCTTTACTCCCAGAAAAGCTTCATATTGGGAACGTGTTCAAAAGGTTATGAATAAGACAAATAAAATGCCCTCTTCAACAGTCCAGTAAAATTTAAACTTGTTTCACTCCTTAATTAGAAAAGTATAACACTGCAGCATGTACACTCATTAAAACTTCTGTTCAAAAATTATTTGAAAAATAAAATGTATAAAATGTCATTATTGCAAGTAATTTTTAAAAACCTGCATGCACACTTTTATTATAATTATAACTAAAATTGTTTACCATGTATGCTTGCCAAGATCCTGCTGTGATCTTCTGTTGTAGTTCAATCCTATGCATGCTTAATCAGAAGCAAGTCCCAATCCTGTACAGAGAAAGTACTGTTTATGCTGCTGAAACCTATACATTTACTGTACTCCTGATGTGAAACAAGCAGGAAAAGGAAACTATTCTCAGAACTTGAAATGGGGTTTAGGGGTCAACAAATATTGCCAATCACAACCCTGTCTTCACTTATTGGCTAAAAACCTGAAAGGGCAGGGATTAGAGTAGCTGGTACTAACAGAAATTGCGGGGGGGGACTGTTGTCATTTTGGTTTATATCTTTTGAATCAGACCACCCAGAAACGTAATTTTTTTAAAAATGAAAGCTAAGAGTCCAGAGATTAAGGTGACTCATCCAGAGAGGACCCCCAAAAACCAAAGTTTCCGAGCAAAAACCAGACACCTGGCAATTCTAATACACACATATAATATATACATACCGTATATTCCGGCGTATAAGACAACTGGGCGTATAAGACGACCCCCGACTTTTGAGAAGATTTTCCTGGGTTAAAAAGTCGTCTTATACGCCGGAATATACGGTAATAAAAAAAATCCGGAGGAGGGTTTGTCTTAAGCGCGATGGAGCCGGGCTGCGGGAAGCAGCACAGCTCAGTAGCACCCAGCGCCGCACGCCAAGTTGGTGGCGATGTACGAGTTGTGCAAAAGTTGCACAGGAGGCGGAAGAATGAGAGACGCACCATCTACCAGCACATTAGCTCCGCCGGGAGCCGCAGAAGCTGAGGGGGCCACCCAACAGCTGCCTAGCACGTCCGGCTTAAGGCATCCAACAACACCACCTTCCCCTAGTGCATGTCTAACACCCAACATTACTCCACCCCCCTGACTCCCAGGGCTATAAAACAAAAATCTTGAATTCTTTTCTCCCCCCCCTTCCCCTCCAGTTGCAACTTAGTAGCAGCAAGCAAATCCGCCAGGGAGGCAGGAGGGAGAACAACTAATTCTTACGTTTAATAGCTCCCGGCTGCCCCAATATCTTCGAGCCGCCCTCGCCTGCAACTGAAGGAGCAGCTTCTCCACACTCCACCTCACGCCGTCGGCCAAAGCACGGCAGGGCCTGCCCACGGAAGAAACAACTTTCGCGGGGCATCAAAGAAAAGAATGGCACAAGAGCCCAGCCAGCGTTACCGACAGAAGCAAAATCAGGCCCGACCGAGTCTAAAAAGAGGCAGAGGGCATGGAAACCAGAGAGTCTATCAACAATCGGGGTGTTCCTCTTCCCCCTTGGAAAGGGGACTGCAGAGAGGGTTTGGGGGCCAAGATCCTCCTCCTCCTCCATCGTCTTCTGAGTGACAAGAGTTTGGAAGGGAGGAGGCACTACTGACGCCCGTGCTGAAGTAGTCGTAGTGCCATAACACCGGGAGGGGATACAACCACCAGCACCACCGCTGCTGCAAAGGAAGAACCCCTCCCGCGGAGGAAGGAAAGTCACTGCCAACCCCATCCCTGCCAGATCCGCTTTTCCCTGGGACAGCGCAGTACTCACGTCCTCGGCTTCTCCACCCTCGCTGCTCTCGGGATCAGGAGACCAGCGTGGCGAGGGTGCCTCTCCCTGACTTCCTCATACCGCAGCTGTTGGGAGGCTAGTTGACTGCCGCTGCTGCTGCACCCAGCGTATAAGACGACCCCTGACTTTTGAGAAGATTTTCCTGGGTTAAAAAGTCATCTTATACGCCGGAATATACGGTACACAGAGACGATATATACATTCAATGCAGTGGGGAGGGTGCAACCTTTTCCTCCCTTAAGACCAATAGGAATTGAACGCTCCACCCCACACTCACCACCCTGGGAAAAGTTATTTTCTTACTATGTGGGATTTTTCCTCTTGATGCTACATGTCTGCCCCCTAGCAGTTGCTGAGATCTTTGCCATTCCCACTGCTATGCCAGGTTTTGGGGGGAAACTGGAGCATACTGTAATCCCTTATTCCTAATGTCAAATTTTGGCAGGACTCCATATACTCTGTATGCTCAAAATACTCTGAAGTTAAGGCAAACCTTGCTACACACTAAGATTCTTTCTAGTGGCATATTAAATACTCTAAATATAGAATACACATCATTACTATTTACTTGCTGATCTTCAATTTACTGCTCAGTATAGGCATAAGCTTGGATATCTTCAGGTACTTCAAAGTTTGGGGGGCAGGAGTATAGTCTGGTGTTGGAAAGGAGTCAATGACAGCACTGCTTGCTTTGAAGCTAATTAGATAAGATTATTGACTGAACTGATAATATTGAAATCTTGATTTCTATCTGCATTACAGGTGTTCATTTCACAATTCCTGTTGGTGCAGACAACTTCCCAGTCACAATATTGTTTTTAATTGATGTTTTCCTGGTTTTTTTGTTTTATGCTGGATTTTTATACTGCTGCCCTGACTTGTTTTATGTGTGTTTCTATTTTGTACTTTTATTATGGTTTTATATTGATTGTGTATTTTTATTATGTTTGTAAGCTGCCCTGAGCTCTGTTTTTCACAGTGGAAGGGCAGGATATAAATCCTCTTAATAAATAAATAAATAGGATCACAGAATCATAGAGTTGGAAGGGGCCTATAAGGCCATCGAGTCCAACCCCCTGCTAAGTGCAGGAATCCCAACAGGTAAATATTCCATAGTGTGGAAATTAGAATTTAGACATTTAAGGGTGAAAATGTAAGTTCCCTCACATCCTCTCCCAAAAGGTGTGACTTGACTTGATTCCACATGTCCCCAGCAGGACTCAACGTTTCATCAGCTGCTGCCCATCTCAGTGCTCTTTCCTGGTGAGCAACAGGGGTTCTTAACTATTAACATGTATTCCTTAGTAGCATGCCCTTATGTCTGCTGACTCTGAGCCTAGCCTGGCAAAAGGCACCTTCTCCCAGAGGGGGTAGCATTCCCTAAAGAGGACTTCTCATGTGATCACAAAGGTTCTCTGTGTGTGCTTTCTCCCAGGTGGGCTGTCTAGGGCCCATCCTTTCTTTCCTGTGTTTATTTCTGTAAAAGGATGGTTCCTACAGTCTGTTTGTGATGTAAGGAGATTCAAACCCACACCTGCAGGGATCCTGGTATTTGGTACCCTCCAGATGGTTTGGACAACTCACCATCATTCCTCACCATTGGCCATGATGACTGAGGCTGTTCTGGAGGGAACCAGGCTGGGGAAGGCTGGTGCAGCCTGCCTCTGGTTTGCACTACTAAGGTTGCCATAGTGTATGTGTTCCTGCCACATCATGCTTTGTATGTGCGCTAGGCTGATGTTATATTGGCTACATTATAGTGACATTACTGGCCAATGGCATTAATGGGGCCACAGAATTGCTCTGTCTGTCAAGCAGGCTAGGAGAGAGGAAGTATACGGCTGATGTCTGTCTTGAATATGTGATGGTCATAAGGTGGTGTTTTAAGGAGCAAAAGATGTCAAATTGCACCGAAGTATACAAAGTAAACAGTGGCAGCCATTCTCCTTCTCCTGACTTTAACAGAGATCTAATTTACCACTAGAAAAGTTTGAATCCTACAAGTAATAAAGGAAAATCCAGTGGTATTTGCACCTCTAAAGCAACAACTTCATCATTCTTTTTAAAATGCAATTATCACAGTAGGGCTCACAAGACAATGACATCCAAATGTCTTCTTACTTTAAACTGCTGCCATCTAATTTAGTTCTTGGAGTAGTAATTTTGAATTCTGCTATTCTTTTGCTCAGCTCCCTCTGCACACTTGATGAAACCTGACACAAAAGGAATGTTTGGGGAATCCACAGGCAGTATGCCTCCTAAATGAAGCAGTATTGATCACAAGGATGAGTTTTTGAGTCACTTCCCATTAGAAGGAAGTACTGAATGTCCTAGAAATCAAAAGTGAAGGAACAGAGAACTGAGCATTTACAAGTAAGAAGTGGTACCCAGATTATCTGACTGGGAGCAAAACCAAATGTTATGTATCTCAAATGGAGGTCTGCTAGAAAGTGTTTTTGTGTGTCAGCATTACGGAAAGCAGGATTGGACCAAGATGAAGGACGTGTGCAAATTGGAGGGAGAAATATCAATAATTTAAGATATGCAGACGATACCATACTACTAGCAGAAACCAGTAATGATCTGAAAAGAATGCTGATAAAAGTAAAGAGGAAAGCGCAAAAGCAGGACTACAGCTGAATGTCAAGAAGACTAAAGTAATGACAACAGAAGATTTATGTAACTTTAAAGTTGACAACAAGGACATTGAACTTGTCAAGGATTATCAATACCTTGGCACAGGCATTACCCAAATGGAGACAATAGTCAAGAAATCAGAAGAAGGCTAGGACTGGGGAGGGCAGCTATGAGAGAACTAGACAAGGTCCTCAAATGCAAAGATGTTATCGTACTTTGGACCCATAATGAGAAGATATGATTCATTAGAAAAGACCATAATGCTGGGAAAAACAGAAGGGAGTAGAAAAAGAGGAAGACCAAACAAGAGATGGATTGATTCCATAAAGGAAGCCACAGACAAGGAGTGAACAGGGTGGTTTACAACAGATGCTCTTGGAGGTCGCTGATTCATAGGGTTGCCATAAGTCGTAATCGACTTGAAGGCACATAACACAGAGAGACAATGACATGCATTGCAGGAACCGCAATAGCTGCTTGTTATCTTGATTCATCCAACTGAATGGAAAATTGCCAAGCCAGCACCACATACTTCTGATGGCTGCTGGTGCTAGTGTAAAGACTCTCCATCTGACTTGGAAGGGCTTAAACTCACCAACAGTTCAGGGGGAACAAAAGACAGGGGGGAAAAGAAAAAGAAACAAATCAGAAAATGTACCAGAAAATTATTTTCTGAGAAAATTTGGCCCAAAACTCACTTTTGGGGTGCCTGTAGTGCTTCAGTGGCTTGCTTTCAATGTCCAGCCCAAACTAAGCTATAAATAATAGAACTGAAGCAGAAAGACCTGGATCTCATATTCTGCAGCACATTAGGACTAGTTGCCACCTATTTGGCAGGATGCACAGTGTAGGAGTATCATATGTCCATCATTAAAGGGGTGTTACATTAAACCAGGGTACAATCTGTGTACCTGGGTACACAAGTAGTTGAGATCTACACTCATACAGTTATTTACATGTAACATACAACAAGTGTCTGTGCAGCCAAAATCACATTAGATCCCCCTCTTCACTTTCAGCATTCTTCTTTATGTATGTGTAAGTAACATCCAGTAGGACTCCAAAGTGCTGCAGTTGCAACACCTTTTTGGATCTGCTTAATAATATGCTTCAGAACAAATTCATCTATTTGTTTTATGTTCTACCCAGATTTGAACGTGTGCCACAGAAAAATGTTTGAATTCAAAGTTCACCATACTTAGTCCTTTAACAAACACTAAAAGCTTCTTTGAGGTAAGCTGGCCCTACAACTTTGCCAAGAGAGCACTGCAACTAGCAGAGCATATAATGAGGAGGGTGGAGGAGGTTTCCTAATGTTTTAAATCATAGTTATTATAGAAAAGAAGATAAGTTCTTGCTGGGCTAATTGAATTGCTATCTGATGGTGTCATTAATAGCTAAAATTTCCTGAGGGTGTATATTATTGACGATGGCCAATGTGCAATTACAGACAATGACACTTCGAAAATCATTCATGGCCTCAGCAGCATTTTATAGGGGTTTCGTTTTGTCTCTTTTAAATGCATATTAATTGGAAAAAATGTTGTGCAGTCAGCGTTATAAATTGAATTTCCTGCACCTTCTATGCACATGAGCATTTTTAACTGGAGAGCTAATATCACAGAATCCTGTTTATATGAGGCTAGGCAATAATGAAGTCTCATCGCCTCTGTCTGTGGATTGCCGTGTTAATCATTTTCTCTCCAGGCAGAGGAAAACAATCCTTTCCTAGAGAAATCCCCTGATGGATGTTTTCACCCAATATTTTAACATAGTCCCTTTAATGTGACAGATGCAGCTTGGTGGTTCTCTCATGTTGGCATTATATATATATTCACCCTCTCAAATAAGAAGGTCTGATGGAATAAGGTGAAGACTGGATCTTTGAAAGTGGTGCAGACGAACTGTTTCAAAGCTTTCTCAAAGCATACACCTGGGGTAAGAGATTAAGATCATCTCCCATTACTTTCCAGCTACCTATATTAGTTTCTCCTTAGTGTGTGATTTAACTCGTACACTTCTGGATATTATACATACTTTCATACATAGCCTTGGAAAAGGAAATTGGACTGAAGGCCTCTCCATATGAATATAGGAAGCTGCCTTATATTGCTTCAGATCAATGACCCATCTAGCTCACTAATTACTACAGTGGCTGACAGTGGCTGTCCGGGGTTTCAACAGGGTTCTCTCCCAGCCCTAACTGGAGATGTAGGGACCTTTTATGTGCAAAGCAGATGCTGCACCATTAAGCTACAGCTCTTCTCCAGTCTTTGGAATGAATGACAGTTTGTGGGGAGAGAAGGGGAAAGTAGGGCTGTGCAAAAGCTTCAGATGAAGCATTACCTCTGCTTATGGAGATATTCAAACTGAATCTGAAGCAACTCAGGTCCAAAGCAATCTGAGCTGAAGCAGTCAGGTTCCAAAGCTTTGGAATTTCCAAAGCTTTTACAGCCTTGAAAATGAGTTTTTTTACCTTTTTGTGGCTGCCAATTTGATACATGTCTGAAACCTGCCCCTAGTTGTCCATAAATGGAAAACATCAGGCAGAGAGCAGAGGGGTCGCAGAAGGAGCGGTGACAGCTCTAGCATCCAATGATGTCTGTACCAAGGCCCTCATTTGACTTCCAATCACAGTGTTTTGGGGGAGGGATGTAAAGGAATGGATCAAAATCTGTTTCATTGTTTTCAGTGCTCTTTGTTGGCTGTCTCTCTTAAGAGGAGCAAAACCTAAAGAGTTTGAGTAGTTGGAGGTTAGTTTTGTGCAACTGCACCTTGTTCCTTGCTGCCACTCATCTCATGGATGAGTTCCTCATTGCTCATCTGCTGTGCCCACTGGCCTCTGTGTGTTGTTGTTTAATGCCAGATGGGTACATAATAAGACCACTCTCATCCATGACTTGATTGTGGATGAAGGTGCCGATTTGGTGTGCATTACCAAGACCTGGGTGGGTGAGCTGGGAGGAGTTGATCTGACCCAACTTTGCCCACCTGGATACTTGGTGCAGCACCAGCACAGACTGCAGGGATGGGGGGAGGGGAGTTGCTGTGGTCTACAAAACTTCCATCTCTGTCACCAGGAAACCACTCTGACTAGGAGCTGGCTGTGAGGTCCTGCACCTGGTGTTGGGCTGATAAGAAAACTAGGGTTGCTGCTGGTGTACCGTCCACCCTGCTGCCTGGCAGCTTCTCTGACCGAGCTGGTGGAGATCATCTCGGCTGTGGCGTTGGAGGAGCCCCGAACAATAGTGCTGGGTGATTTCAATGTCCATGCTGAAGCTGCCGACTTGGTTTTTGCTCCAGATGAAGGAAGGGGTGTTCTGGATATGGGGGGGTGGATGTCACCCCATTGTCATGGTCAGATCACTTCCTGGTGAAGTTTAGACTTATGGCTCCAATCCTTCCCTGCAGGGGTGATGGACAGATTAAGATGGTCCACCCCCGGAGCCTAATGGAATCCACTGGATTCCTGAATGCCCTGGGAGAGTTCCCAGTAGATAGAGCAGGTGACCCTGTTGAAGCCCTTGTCACGCTGTGGAACAGTGAGGCGTGTCGGGCTCTCACAATAGTTGCCCCCGAGCACCCTCTCTGGCACTGTGGAGCCCAGCTTGCACCTTGGTACACCAGTGAGCTAAGGGCAATGAAACAGGCTGGACGATGGCTACAGCGCAAGTGGCAAAAGACGTGCTGTGAGGCTGATCGGGCATGAGTAAAACATCATAACCGTGCCTACTGTGTGGCAGTGAGGGCGGCAAAGAAGGCCCACTTCTCTGCCTCCATCGCATCCTCAAGTAGCCGTCCGGTGGAGCTTTTCCATATTGTCAGGGGTCTGTTGACATCAACTCCAGGAAATGGAGTCTTAGACCCTTTGGAGGCCCACTGTGAATTGTTTGCAAGGCACTTTGAGAGCAAAGTTGCTCGCCTCCGTAGCAGTCTTGATGCCCCATCCACATCTACTGTAGTCCCCAATGAGGTGTCCAGTTCAACGTCTGCTGCAACTTCTTGGGAATGGTTTCAGTTGACGCGGCCTGATGTGGACAAGGTGCTTGCAATGATGTGGCCAACAGCATGTCCTCTCGACCCTTGCCCTTCTTGGCTTATTAAAGCTTGCCAAGGGGGTCTGACCAAGTGGATCCAGGGTGTGGTCAATGCATCATTGTGGGAGGGAGTGGTTCCAGCCGCCTTGAAAGAGGTGGTGATCCGACCACTCCTGAAGAAGCCCACCCCGGACCTATTGGTTTGTGACAACTACCGACCGGTTGCAAATACCCCCTCCTTAGGGAAGGTGATTGAGAGGGTTGTGGCACAGCAACTGCAAGTACTCTTGGATGAAACAGATTATCTTGACCCATCCCAGTCTGGGTTCAGGCCTGGTTATGGGACTGAATCAGCCTTGGTCTCCCTGATGGATGACCTTTATCGGGAGAAGAACAGGGGGAGTGCGACCCTGTTATTCTTACTTGATCTCTCAGCGGCTTTTGATACCATTGACCATGGTATCCTTCTGGGCCGACTTGGTGAGATGGGTATTGGAAGCATTGTTTTACAGTGGGTCCGATCCTATCTCCAGGGTCGCTCTCAGAGAACAGCACTGGGTGACTGTCTTTTGGCCCCTTGGCAGCTGTGCTGTGGGGTGCCGCAGGGTACCATGTTGTCCCCCATGCTGTTTAACATCTATATGAAGCCCTTGGGAGTAGTCATCATGAGCTTTCGGGAGAGGTGTCAGCAGTATGCTGATGATATTCAGCTCTATTTCTCTGTAACATCTGAATTGGGAGAGGCTGTGCAAGCCCTGGACAGCTGCCTGGACTTGGTGGTGGGCTGGATGGCGGCCAATAAACTGAATCTGAATCCTAGCAAGACGGAGGCACTGTGGGGTGGTGGTTCCCAAGTTCAGATAATTGGTCAGTTGCCTGCTTTGGACAGGGTTATACTCCCTCTGAAAGAGCAGGTCCGTAGCCTGGGGGTGCTCCTGGATCCATCTTTGTCGCTAGAGGCCCAGGTGACCTCAGGGGCTAGGAGTGCCTTTTATCAGCTTCAGCTGGTGAGACAGCTGCAGTCATTTTTGGACCAGGATAGCTTTGACCACTGTTGTCCACGCACTGGTAACCTCCAGGCTGGATTACTGTAATGCGCTCTATGTGGGGCTGCCCTTGAGGTTGGTCCGGAAGTTGCAGCTGGTGCAAAATGCGGCGGCAAGACTGCTCACTGGGGCAGGTTATCGCCAACATGTCACCCTGCTGCTGAAAGAATTGCACTGGTTGCTCATTTGCTACCTGGCCAAGTTCAAGGTTCTAGTTTTGGTGTACAAAGCCCTATACAGCTCGGGACCAGGACACCTGAAATACTGTCTTACCCATTATATACCCAGTTGATCACTGCACTCTGCAAGTGAGTGTCTCCTGCAGATACCACCTTATCAGGAGGTTCGTTCTGCACAATATAGGAAACGGACCTTTAGTGTGGCAGTACCTACCATGTGGAATTCCCTCCCTTTGAATATTAGGCAGGCATCATCTCTGCTATCTTTTTGGCTCCTTTTGAAGATTTTCCTCTTGCAACAAGCCTTTTAGGTTGAGACCTATCCCAGTCTGCGTCTGTGTTAGAATTGCTCAATATGTTTTTTAATAATGTTTTTAACTCTTCTTTAAAGTTGTTTTTTTAAATGTTTTTAACACTATTTTGTTTTAATGTATTTTAAGATCTGTTTTTATATGTTTTAAAGTGTTTTTAGCACTTTGTTTGCCGCCCTGGGCTCCTGCTGGGAGGAAGGGCGGGATACAAATTAAATAATAAATAAATAAAATAAAACTGTGCCAAATGGTGAGAAAGTTATAGGCATTTGTTCATTTTCCCATTCTAATCAATGGAGAAGTCATCCAAGGCTTTGGAAAACAGACCAAAGCAAGACTCCAGTTCAGATCCAAACTGAAGCACAATGATAGTCTGAAGCTCAAAACTGAAGCAACTCTAATTTGTGGACCTCCCTCTTCTTCTTTTCATTTTGTTTTGCACAACCCTAGAAAAAAGCACACTCATCTTGACTTCCACCCATCTTAGTTGATGATGTGGTGATTGTGTTCATCTATGAGGATATGTAGGATGTAGGTTGTATGGCTTTTGACAATTCATAACAAATGCATTGACCACTGCTACAATGTACTGAAATAGACCATTAGAAGAGGCTAAAATGGCCATGTGAAGCAGTCCTGGTTATGTACCAAACAGCATGCTACTGCAACTTTATTTCAGGATGGCAAAATATATATTCTAGAAGAGCATCCATAGAGGACAATCCTTATATTGCTGCTTATATTGCAGCTGGCAGAAGAGTCTATCCCAACCTGAGAGATTGTCAGCTAGGAGGTTCATCATGTATGTTTTTATACAATAGGTGTTAGGATACTGTGAATGGCCCCCACCGTTATATATTGTAATGGTATTATGATCAAGTCCTTCTTTGGATACAGCCTGTCATCCTTTAGGCATCCTCGGGGTAAGGGCTGTGGCTCAGTGCTGTGTGGCAGAGGGGCAGAGGTGTTGCATGCAGAAAGTCCTAGTTTCAATCCCTGGCATCTCCAGATAGGTTTAGGAATGTCCCCTGACAGAAATTTGCCATTCAGTGTAGACAATACCGAGCTAGATGGACCAATGGTCTGACTCAGTGTAAGGCAGCTTCCTACATTCCATTAGTCTGTTTGACTCTTGGTTATAAAGGTAATGTTGATTTTAATATATGCAATTCTTCAATAGCTGAAAATGAAGATACCTTCGGCTGTAGCTCAACAGGGTGAGTAAAGAGGAGCTGTTCACATACCTATGATATTAAATGGTACTAACTGCTCTGGTCCTTCTCTGTAATCAGTCAAAAAGCAAGAATCCAACTACACAAGCAACCCCTCAGCCATGGTGCCAGCATGGATCTGCACAGAAGCAACTTTTAGCCTTTACACCCAATGTAAGAAGTGCCATGAAACAGAAGCCTTTGGGGAAGGAGTCTTGTGAAGGCTACACCACCAAATACAGTATCTTCTTGGGCTCTACAACATTTGTGCAGTGACAGTCTACACAGCAATCACAATAATATGGGCTTGTTGGGTGCGAGATGAGTTATACATTTTCCCTGAAGCAAAATAGAATGCATCTATTAAATCATGCAATATTCAGTGATAGAAGTTGTGGCTCACGTACAATGACCCAGCAAGATGATATACATTTGTTATTTACCAAACTTAAGCCACCCAATAGCAAAAGTTCTTGTACAAACATGAAAACATGAGAAAGATACAAAAATCAGCAACCATATAAAAGCAGCAATAAAAAGACCACATGCCATTTCTGACTACCTTGTCCCATTTACAGGTCAGTTCCACTATGAAACCCTACACTCCAGTTGTGAGAGATAGCAACTGGCTATTGTTTATCTTTGGTTATCTTTGGATGTAACATATAGGAGTCATGAACCCCTAATATTGCCAAGAATTGTTGTTGCTCTTTCCTATCACTTGCACTGTGAATGTGGAAACAGGTCAGAAGTTGACATGAGTACTGGGGGATATTATCCTAGCTAAATATGTCACAAATAAGGAAACCTACATAACTTCATGTCAGCCAACTGAAAGGCAGGTGCGAAAGAAGTGATGCCTGATCAATAAAATCAAAATCATGTTGCTGCCCTGTAATAGCATTCAAAATGACCTCAGCTTAGGTAGCTACTACAGATGGGTGAGAATTTTGATTCAGTTTGCATTTCAAGTAGAATTTATCAAATTCACAATTTCTGAAACAATATGAGAACCAAAACACAACCATCCTTCAAAATGTGCATTTATTGGAATTTTGGGATGCAGTTTGCCAACTAAACATTTACAAAAATGCATGTTAGGGGAAAGTGTGCATAAAAATGAATAGACAAGTGAAAATAACATGCAAAAAGGCATGAAATGATGAGAAATGGCTTGCAAAAATGTGTACCTTTGTCAAAACTACCTACAAAAATGAGTTTATTTGGAGAAATTTGCACTAAAATGATGGAGAATTTTCATAAGGATTTAAAAAAAAATCACAGATTGCTGTAGAAGTGTAGAGAACTGAATATAACACTGGAAAAATGAGAAACTGAGAGAACCAAAACAGATCTTTCGATCCCTAGTAGCTGCCTCACTCTACCTATGGCAGGACAAGCCTTTGGTCATTCATTCAAGATATGACACACCCCTTCCTATAACACTTTCCTGACCTCACTGATACTTTGTTTTCCACCCTGAATGCAGAAACTTGATCAGAAGTGACACATTCATTGAAGCTTGATCCATAAGCCTGTTCAGCCCAACCATGTTTCTTTAGCTACTTATCAGAGATCATTCATTAAAACCCTCTGGGAGCTCAGCATGTGACCTAAAGCCCATGCAAGCTATTTTACCTCTGTTTAAATTTTAAAAAGCTAACAATTAGAGATGGACCTAGGATGATAGCAAATACGCCCTGCTGGTATCTTAATGGATTGACTGGGTAATTCTTACATCTGCTGAGACAGACAGGCAGTGAAATTAACATATGAAAAGCAAGTGGAATGCAGTGTATAAACATAGGTTTTGTCATAGTGGGAAGGGTGGACAGAAAATCAGAGAAAAGTATGTTGTGCTAAATTCTACATGTCTTCTCTAGCATGCATTTGAAAAGCTAGAATGCAAATTTAGGATTCAGGTGCATTAGGACTGCCATCTCAGAATTCCTATGCACACTTACCTAGGTGCTTCCAAACTGTCACTATTTGCAGGTGGGATTCAATCACATACCAGCAAATTCAGGTTGCACAATTATAGTTGATTGGGAGGTCTTGCTTCCCCAAAGACTGGACTTTTTACAATAACGAAAGAAATTGGAAAATGCACTGGAATGTGAGGGGCAACTCTTGCTTTGACACAATGCCATCTAACCTTCCCACAAATAAATTGGGATGAATGCTCAACAAGTGCCCTCAGTACCACTGAGTAGACACTCATATAGGATTGTACTGCATAACACATACTGTGTGTCACTGAAGAAATGCCTCATTGGGCAGGGTTCTAAATTGCATGTGGAACCTCCGTGAATAAAGCAGGTTTCCCACTCCAGACATTTGCCTTCCAATCTGTGGAGGGCAGTGGGGTTGGCGCTACAGCCCTGCCCTCCCCTCATGAGACTCTAATAATGTGAAAAGAAGAATGCCTGTTTAAGGCTAGGGCCTTTCTGCATAAAGTGAGGATCAGATGAATAAAAATAGCAAGCTGTGAAGTTATAGAATTTGCTTATTTCAGCAATGAAATAGATTTTTTTTTATTTTATGACTCATATGAATCATATGGGGTGGAGGAGAAGCTGTTATAAGTTTGAACCAAGCCCATAGTAATTTTGCTCAGGCGGCAGTGGCAACATTTACCACTTGACAATTGATTTGCAATTTTAGCATCTGACTGTATTTGGAAGCCAACAAGTAGGTATTTGACAGTGGTTACTGTTGGATAAAGATGAGCTAATTATTGTAAAGGAAAGCTTTTATAGGTTATACATTTTAACCTACTTATTGCTTCCACTTTTCTTCCTTTTTGTGTTCTTTGGACTCCAGAAAGTGACAACGCCAACAAATTCCTTCCAAAGGAGGAAGTGGGTCAATATTTGCTCAGGTTGGAAAATTCCTTTTGTTGACTAAACGGCCAAGTCAAGTCTTTGCACGTTTCTGTCTTGGCTGTCTGTTCTGCAAAACAGTTCAGGACATAATGAATCGCTCTCCTGTCTTTATATGCAGCTAACTACCCTAGACATTGCTGAGAAGAGAACTATTTGGCATGAGGCCAGGCCACAATAGCTTGGGATTCCACAATTGTCAGTGTAATAAATGCGACTGTTGTTACAAATGCAAGGCCTATCACTTATATCCATCTTTCTTCTGCATCACCTCTACGCTCTACTCCTAGCCCCACAAGTGCTTCTTAACAGTGAGGTATTTTAATTAATTGTCATCCTAATGCAAAATATATTTACTTGGAAGGAAGCTCCACTGATTTCAGCTCATGTTACTCTGAAGCAAATGTGCTTTGTATCGCAGCCAATACAGGGCCCCTTCAGATGTACCATTTATTGTGTATTCATGATTACTTGTGCTCATGATGCTACCAGGGCAGCTGTACATGAGCCCACTTCCAATGTTATTTGCACCTGCAAAGGTTTTGAGGGAGTCACACTGCTTCATTTCCAGTCAGTGCATATCCTGTAACTTCCTAATGAAATCCCTTAACATTTCATACCACAAATATGCTGGGTTTGGTTTTTATTTTTATCTAGCTTTTGGTGTGCTGTGGATCCTTTGGACAGCAATAATGTGGTAGCATTAAGGAACCATCGTGGACTATACCCACTACTAATGTACTATTATTATGAGAAGATCATGTTGCAGAATAGACCAATATATAAAACACCAGTCTGGAGGGGCCCATAGACTCCCATGAAAACTCAGATTTTTTTACACAAGGCTTCAGAAAACTTTGCTATGATGGGAAATAACTGTAACCTGGCAAGACAATAAGCTGTATATGGTTCCCAACTGCATGCAGAGAGCCTAGGCATGTATACTTGTAGTGCCAGTGGGTGTTATTTTTCTTTCTTCCCCTCCATTTGTTCAGTAAATAGGGTTTGGAGGTAAGAACAGGACTTTGATCTAGAATTGTCCTGCCATAAGATCTAGAAGGCAGGAAGATTTTCTGGACTATTCTGTTATGCACCAGATTCCATCCCCAAATAAAGGGCAGAAGCTATTCACAAAGTGAAAACTGTGACTTAAAAGTACTGTTAGTAAATCACACACCCTGTTAAATATTTTTTAAAGTCTGTACTCTTTTTGAAATGTAGCTAGTCTGGAAAAAGTCTGCATTGCATCATTTCATACCACTAAAATCAATCAGCAATAAATTTATTCACTGTTTTCTGTATTCCTCTTCCATACTGGTACATCTGGCTGCTCTTTGAAGCAGGAGAAATTAGCCTGTCTGAATGAGAAATTGCCAAAGTCAATGTTAAAAATACTTCCTTTGTCTCATATTTGACAGTATTTCCACCACACACCTCAATCTGCTGAAATCCAAATGGAACATTAAACGAGAGGAACACCTATAATGCAGGACAGTGAAAAAGTTTTTAAAAATGAGAAACAAAGCAATAGACATTCACAGCACTTTGGGACAGATTGTTTTAGCACTAATGGGAGTAATGTCAGCCCCCTCACAATGAATAATATCAGGTGAAAATATCTGAGTCCTGTGTTTCATTTTTAACATGAATGAAATCTAAAAACAAACGGACACAGTTATTAAAAATAAACTATATTAGATGTTCTTAAGAGGCAAGGATTTGCTTATTTTGTTTGTTTATCATGATGATGCAATACCTCTGAATGTTTATGATGACAGCTGAGTTAAACTTAGTTGACTAAGGGGCTAAGTCGATGTCCCATACCTATTGAAGTCTGTACCTCATTTTTTATTTTTAGAAAGGCTGCTTTGGGAAGCTTTGATTTGGTATAGAGAAGAGATGAGAGGCCTTAACCTTTTCCCCACATGCTGTTTCCATGCTTCAGATCCCACACTTGTGGGACCTCATTGAGGGGGAGATCATGTTTGCAGAGAAATTTAGAGTTGAAAACAACAGACAGAGAAATTATTAAGTATCCCCTCCTCCCATTACATCTCCAGCACAGGATTTTTTGATGAGATATTTAATAATATAGCCCCAACAGTCTCCAACAGGGATCCTACCTAGGGATGGTGGAGAAATACAATTTGGTCCACATTTAAAGGTGAACCTACCTAGTTCTCACTTCTGAAATAAAATGTGAACCGAAACACAGCTATCCTTCAAAATTTGCATTTCTCTGAATTTTGCAATGCAGTTCTCCAGCTAGGTGTGCCCAAAAAGGATAAAGTGTACATAAAAATTGATTATATCAGAGGATATTGTTTTACAAAAAAAAAACTATATTAGGCAAAATTGTACACACAGATATGTATACTAGGATAAATTCATACTAAAATGCTAATGTACTTTCAAGAGGGCTTTTTAAAGCAAATTGAAGTGGAGAACTGGAAAAATAAGAAACTGGGAGAAACTGAAGTTGAAGATTTATTGATCCCTAATCCCACCACACTGTTTAAAGATGTATGCCTGGTGCAGTGGAGTCTCCCAGTCCTCTGAACCAAGCAGTGATAGATCATATAATTTTAAATGACTGTAATTTTTATTAAGCTACAACCAATGTTTTATTAAGCTGCAACCAACACAGAGTATGAAATAGCACACAAAAGAATAAGTGACATGTACAAAGATATTGATTCTAACTCACCTAGAACCTGGTCCTTTACGCCAGGTTGTCACATGCAGGTAGGGTTTTATCATCTCTACTCTCTTTCACCCTTCGAAAACATCACCTTTTATCCACCTTTCCTTTCTCCTTCCATCTTGGAGTGTCCTTTTCAGATTGGCTCCCTAGATTTCTATCTTCCCCTCAGCAACAACCTTTCAGTCAGTTTGTTGCCCTTTCTGTTCCAGACAGCATAAGCAACTTTGTTCTTAACTCAGTACACCGAGTGAGTGAGTAAGTGTGAGTGAGTGAGAGAGAGAGAGAGAGAGAGAGAGAGAGAGAGAGAGTACCCCTGTTTGGCTCCTCATTTTCTAATTTTAATCTATACATTCATCAGAGTATATCTGCTCATCCCCCAAGGAATGGGTCCCTTATAAGGAATTGTTTTCCTCTTCCTCAGATAGATGCTCTCCTTCCCTGAGTCTCCATGAGAGCAGGGGAGCTGTCATCCTGGGAGTGGGACACAGCTATAATATCCCCAAAGGCCTCATCTACAAGCCTGTCTGTCTCTTTCAGTTTCTCCAGGTGAGCCACCATCACAGCAGGGAAGCAAACCTGCTCCCAGACAGCCAGGAGCTCACTGCACCAAGGGCACACCCATTATTTCTGTCCAACGGGTCAATAGTTGTGATGTTGTGTCTCTGGAAATCAGGCAGTGGTAATCCCAGAAGCCTGGATCAGGAAATCCCCAGGAAGCCCATCTTCCCTCAGCCTGGTCAGATATGCCCTCTGAACCACAAGCTTCAGCCACACCACCTTTTCCCCAAAAAGTGTCCACTGGTGTAATCTGTCTGTTAAATTGGTATAGGTACAGAATAGAACCTTAACACAGTAGCACACTTGACCAAGCTGACACGTGAGATTTTGAATCAAACAAATAAAATATACAAGATGGTAAATGTGATAGTAAATAAACAAGTGGTTATTGTCCCTATCCTACCCACCTATCCTACCCCACTAATCCCACTGAAATCCTCCCCCAAACCCACAGTTCTTCTAACTAGATGTTCTCTTCTTGATCCCTAATCCTATCAACTTCTAACTGGCAAAACCCAAAAGCTTTTCTCTTTAAAACTCCCCTTGGAATTTTCATTCACACACACACCCCACCTGTCAGTCATACCTCATCTGTACCTACTAACATTCTATTAACACTTTCTTACCTGAACACAATTTCAAAATAGTTATAAACATATAAATAATTCTGATTTCATCATACATGTTACAGACAGTGCAAAACACTGGAAAGCTCCCACACCTCTGCTGGCTTCCTACTTTTATCACTGTTTTTGTAGTTTACTACTTGGGATCAGTGCTGTGAGGATTAGATGGATCTGCTCAGGCATTGCGACTTAATATTGCCATTTACCTCCACTCTTCTTGGTACAAAAAGTTCCAAGATATATGTCTCTAGAATCCCTCATCTTCTTACAGGATCTCATTGTTATTCTGTCTAAACAGACAGCAGAGATGCTTTTAAAAGACTATATTAGAATGTTTCTGAATGTGACATTTCCATTATGTTTGATTACACAAGCTAAAGCTATGAACAAATCCCAATAAATAGAAGCTGGCACAAAGGAGAACCCTGTTTTCATCCCATTACCATCCTCCAACCAGCACCGTAAGCTCTGACAGCAGGAAAAGAAATTAAATGCTAGGTGAAATTAGTAGAATGCACAACTCAAAGGAGTGGAAAATTTTCTTCCTACTGACAACTGAGCTATTAATGGGCTGAATCCAGTCAAAAAGACAAAAGTGTTGTAGACTATTAAAGCAATTTGTCATTACCTCAAACAGCTGGGAAGAGCATTCTTCCTTTATTCTTATTAATATGGGGGGGCAGAAATACGGCAGAGCATATTTCCCTGTCCTATTAGCCATCACTGTAAAAAGAGAGTGAAAAAGAGAGAATTGTGAAAGAAGTTTAGGATCACTGTGTGTGGCTGCTTGTCAAAATATTGTTCTGAAGTTGCTCGTGGCCGAATCTTACAATCCACTAAATAGCTGCTGACAGGAGTGGAAATAGCCACATGAGTCCTGTCATTAAAACATAATTGGCCCCTTATGCCAGCACCTGAATTCAGCTATTACCCAACCCTGCCTTATATTATTCATGGTGCAACAGATGCAGTGTTGTATTTGTATCTTTAAGACACCCAAGGTCATGTCCCTAGTCAGCTATCATGTTTGGATGAGTTATGATCTTCTCCACCTATGCTGCATCAGATTGGCTAAGAGAATGAATGTTTGGAGAATTTATGAATTACTTTATAGCCTGAAAAATACTATAGAAATTATAATTGTATAATTTGTTTAATGCCTCATAGGAAAAATAAAAGCCCAGTCAAATAGTATAAAAGCAGGAATGATTCATTTCGATTACCTCTTTCCTTAGTCCTATCTCCTCTTCAAATCTCCCCTCCCCCGGGTCCCTTTTTCTGTTTTCCTTGTAAAAGTTGTTGTGGCTAATCTAGTGACTCTGACGAAGTGCCAAATTCCATTCTTTTCTATCTTATGGTAGAAGCTATTTTTATTATCTGTGCGTTGATATAAATGATGGAGGTAGCATGAAGCAGAAGGGCTGTTTTTGGTGTCCTTGAAAAATGATGGCAAACAAGTTGTATTTTGGTACTTGGTAAAAGACCGGCATGATTATAACATAGCTGTAGCCGTATTAAAAATTGCAGTCTGTTTTTCTTTTTCTTGAAAGGGGAGATGGTGGAATCACTGGCTGCCCAGGCCCCCTCCTCTGTGTATCACTCATGCTGATTCTTGGTTGGGAAAAGGACAGTGTAGGTGCTTCACAACTAGATTATCAGAATCACATTCTGCAGATTAGGAAGAATGGTTTTATAGGCTTGGTTTATTGAAGGTGCTGGATGTGTGGCGAGAGCATTCCTAAGGGGAGATAGAGAGAGGGTCCTCCAGCTGCCTAGGCTGCCTATCATTTGTGTTCCTCTATCTGCCTTCCTTCCATTGTAAACTGATACACTCATGGAGCTGATCTCACTTCCATCCTCTGATTCCTCCTCCTTTCTGGACCAGGTGAAGGAAAACAGACATCTTCCCTTTGTTTCTTTCCTCTGAAACATGAGGGCAATGCCCAAGCCTGGGCATTGCCCCTCCAACCTAGTTAGTTAACAAGAACTAGAGCCTTTCCAATCAAGTATGTATTTCGATTAAGAAAGTAGTCTTTTCTTATTTTGAAATCAAATCAAAGTGATTCAAAGCAAGGTAAAAGCTTGCTTTCTCTCAGGCAAGCCACACATACTCATGCTGCACAGAATGCTGAGTGAGTGACACTCAGCTAAACTCTGCAAAATTTGACCAGTACTCCAACAGAAGGGAACAAGGTGGGATGCTTGGATTGAGTCTACAGCCAGCTCTCTTGCAGCCCTGATCTGCTGGGTAAAAGAAGGCCTTGACTGAGTCGGGGCTGGCCCTGCCATTAGGCAGAGTGAGGCAGCTGCTTCAGGTAACAGTTATGGGGTGCTGCTGCTGAGATATTAGAACACAGAGCTGTCCATGCCACGTGGCTAACCTGCTGCCCCCATTTACAGTGTTAAAATAATATTCAACTACCAGTCCAATCACTTGTGAACACTGAATGGGAAGAGGCATCACCTTGTCCTTTGCCTCAGGGAGTAAAACATTTTGGGCTGGTACAGAGCAGAGATTCCTGTCTTAGCAGATTATTAATGCTGTGTGCATTCTAGCACCTTGGGATGAGTGCCTCTGGGTATGTACTTTTTCCTCAAGGATCACAAAGGGTCTCTTCCCCCACCTGCTGGAAATAGGCCCAATGCCCTACTAAATGTAATCCTGCCTTTGCTTTGTGAACTGGTCCTTTTCTAGAGTTTATCTGGAGCTGGCTGGCCTGACTGCACAGTGGTGGGGAGAAAGTCTCACCTAATTCACTCTGTAAAATGACACCAGCCACCCTTGTGCGCTGCTTATTAAGGAGTAAATGTCCACATGGTGATTTAGCAGGGTACATGCATTAGAATTCACACTGCAATGAGACACCCTACAGTACAGCTGTCCCACCCACCCCACATAATATTTCAGCACACAAACATGCACTACGATAGCTCAGCTTTGCATCATGTGTACCCCTTGTTGTGTCCCTGAACTTCTGTGCCCATTACATGTACGCATAACACAGCTTTTTAGTTGATTCCAGATATACTGTATATTACTGCATCACTCTGGTTTATTTTTGGGTGGGGGGGAATATAGAATATGGGTTGTTCTATAAGCATTTTTTTAAAAGGGTACAAAAGCTACCTATGGACACAATGAGAAAGGAAGGAGTGGAAGAGGGGGAAGGCACTGGTGGGGGTGCACAGATGTTTTGGTCTCCATGACTTTCTGCATGACTCCTTATCTAAGTAAAGGTTGCACTCTGTGCTTCCAAGAATTTATTCAGATTACATGCTAGCAGTAGTATAATGTATTGGAACATATCTGAGTAAACACAACAGAGATCTGATTCTGTCTTTCTTTGGTTTGTTTCCATCTGTTTTCCAGTGGATCTGATAGCAAATGAAGGAGCATTGCTCCAATACCAACCATCTGTGCCACATGCACTGTCACTTAATTAATGTAATTGTGTCTTGGGTCCTGTTATGATTTAATTTGTCTCCAGAGTTATTTATGTAACTGAAGCACACTTCCTATGTCATTCAATTAAACTTAATTAGGAAAGTACCATTATACTGAAGTTTTCATCTTTCACTTAAAAACACACAACAAAACTCTAGATAAGGCACAAAGTGCTGGCTTTAAATATTTAGAGGTTGTTATTGTTTAGCTTTGCTGAGTGGCAGGGGATTTTATGGTTCACAAATTATTTTCATTTTCTTTTTGCACAAATGTAAGCGTTCCAGATGGTTTAAGACAGTGAAATTGAATTTCTTGAGGCACTTTTCTCCACAGGCCAAGTCGGCAATGCAACGGCACCACAGCAGTTTGGAAAAAGAAAAGGCCTATAACTTGATGACACAGTGCGTGTTTGGTATGGGTAGTAGATCCAGGTTCCCTTTCTCCAGGTAAACAATGTTTAGGAGAAGAATTAGCAAAAGCCAACTGGGAACTTTAAGAACTATTTTCAGCCAAAACTGGCAATGATGGGCCAGTGGTTTGGTACTAGGGATTGACGGAAATTGTGCTGAATTTGGATTTAGCACCATTTTTTTGTAATGGTCTCCATATTCTTCATCTTTGCAGAGTGATCCTATTTGTTCCGAAGTTCAGTGGCTTTCCCCTGACACCAGATTTTCCCCCTCAAATATTCCCTCAAATATATTGTTCTTTTATTGATTTTACTCACAGCACAGCACTACAGCTCTGACTCTCTCTCATTGCCACCCCCTCCACTAGAATAATCCAAACTGCAAGTGGGGAAGAAGGAAGCCAAGCTGATAAGAGCCTCTAAGAGCAGAGGAGGATTGCAAGCTGCTTTCCTTTCAAAACATCAACAGTTTGTTTCAAAATATCAATATTAATATTGATATTTTGGGGAGGAAAAAATCAGACCAGTGAAAGTGATGGATAACGGACAAAGAATAAACTTGAATCGATACTGCCTGTTTGGTCAATGGAATGCTTTTGAAGTGGCACTGGCCAATGCATCCCATCTTTATTTGATACAGGATAATTCAACTCATTGTGTGGCCTCCAAATAAACAAGGAAAACTATATGGAGGAGATACAGTGTGGATTAATTTAATCTGACCCATAGGAGTGTTGCTAACTGTCCAGACTGCAGACCGTTTAGGGGCACCCGAAGAGAGAGTTCTGATTGCCCCTCCCAATTGTCAGGTAAATTGAGTTTAGGGCACGCACAGGAATGTCATGCCCAGCCCTGATGAAGCAGCAGACCTTGAGTCCTCAGAGGACAAACTGGACACCCTACGGGTTGAGGAACTTGTAGAGGAGCCACAGCTGAGGATCCCCTTGAGGGTCTTCTGCGGGGACACCTATTGAAGAACCTTGGAACTCTCAGAGCCAACCCCCAGTCCTTGATAACAGTGGCACCAAAAAGGTCCAGGTCCAGAGCAAAGACATAGCACACACTTGGGGACCCACAGTCATTGCAAAGCTCATAATGAAAGGGTCTCCTGGTGAATAAGTAATCCCTGAAATTCCTTCTATTAGCAGCAGCTGTGGTTAGGGTGTGGACTAGGAGGCTGAGTATATAAAGTCTCACTCTTGAGCTGTCCCATTGCTGGAAACAACATAAGTTTCTGGCTCTTTGTTCCTGACTGCCCCCTCCTCGTGGTACTGTACCTTGCTGAACATGCTGAACAGACCTTGCCTGACCTTGCTTCTGGATCTCATTTTGGATGTAGACCAAGAAATGGGGGGGGGGGGAATTCTATTCAGTTCATATTTAAAGATGAATTTACCAAATTCAAACTTTACAAAGTAATATGCAAACTGAAGCACAACCATCCTTTGAAATTTGTCCTTTTCTGAATTTTGCAATGCAGTTCTCTAGCCAAGCGATGTGTACAAAAATTGCATGTATTAGAGTAAAGTGTGCATATAAATGCATCATTAGTGAAAATAATATATAAAAATGCATTATATATTGTAAAAGTGCTTGCAAAAACATGTAGATTTGTCAAAAGTGCATACAAAAATTAGTTTAGTAGAAGAAATTCACACTACAATGCTGCTGAATTTTCATAACTTTTTTGCAAAAAAATGCAAATTGCTACAGAAATGTGGAAAACTGAATTTAAGATTGGACAAATGAGAAACGGAGAAAACCAAAAATTGACGTATTCAACCATCACTAACCTAGACTGATCCTCTGTGCATGACCTTAATTTGTAGTGGATTTGTTTGCTGGTGAGTATTTTTGTAGACATAGTTTGGTTAGGAACTTCATTGCAAAATTCAAAGGAGTACAAATTTTCAACAACAGATTATTTCAGTTTCCATATTGTTTCAGGAAGTATGAATTAGAACTGAATTAAAACACAAACTGAACTGAGTTTCTCTTCCATCCCTATCACATGCTCACAAAACCTAGAATGTGTAAGTCAGGTAAACAACAAAGAGAAAGTGTTCCTTCATTCAATAAGTATCCTTCAAGTTTATAAGCCAAGTACCAGCCCTTTCCCACCCAAGCAGACCTTCCCAATTTTGTAAAGTACTTTTCATTGGAGTGGGAAGAAAGTAAGAAAAGGACAACACTGAAATTGTTGATAAGGCTAAGTTTGCTGGTAAGGCTATAGAGGTATATTTAACCAATAATGCACAAACAAGGCCAGGTAGCTAGCAATAAAAGCAAGCAGACAGTGAAATTAGGTTTAAAAATAAATATATACCTTTTTCCTGCAAAATGTCTCCCATTGTGTAAGAGTAGGAGGCCTCTCTTAAGTCCGGGCAACCAATGATGCTATACATTTAACCTAACTTTACACAAGTTTATTCAAAGTCAATAGATTCCTCAGTGTAACAACAGTTGGCATTTCAGAACACAGTGCTCAACACAAATCCTTATCTCAATACTGCTCATTAGATGAAGATAATTGAAATACATTATAGATCCTCTAAATGGCACCTTGATGAACTAATTGTAGATTTCATCTCTTAACTAAAATGTGTTAATAGCATTCAACAAGTTTAAGAGCATTGTTTGGAGGCCAGCAAAGTGAAGGAGTTATTTGCAGTGCTGAGTTTAGTTAACAACAGCTGCAACTAGACATAGGAACTGTGGGTGTTAACAGCAGCACATATAAAGAGAGATGAATAAGAAACTGATATTTTTAGAGTTTCAACAACAGTCCTTTAAGTGTACCACACTGCCTTTAAAAGCAACAGGACAGGCCAAAGAGAGAAGTTTGGAAGATGTGGCTTTTCTCATTGCTATAACAGGTAAATGAAACCTACAGCGCTGCAATTAAAGACACAGAAATGCTGTTTAGTCATAATTGGCAACCCTTCCTCTGTGTTGAGGTTTCACAGTGAAGATCCTGCTTTTTAAAGTAAGTGCTACATAATTTCTTGGGGGGGGAATAGAAGAACATTCTTGGCTATACTGCGGCAGTAATAATGATATGAGTATATGCAGCTGCAGGAACTGAGAAAGAACTAGGGAATCTCGTTATTCAACTAGGCTTGCCATATTTTGGTTTGATGCCTATTGTGATGGGTAGGGTGGAAGGCAGGAAGACCAACAATAGGTAGATCTGGAGCCAATGACTGGCAGAACCACCACCTGACTAGTTAGTAAGAAGGCAAATAGGTGGGGGTTGGCTAAGGGCAGGCTAAGGTTGGTGAGCAGTGCCCCATTTGCCCTTATGGACCAGCCTCCACTGTTTGGATGCAGACAATTGAGATGTTTATTCCTAGAAATAAGTTGAGGCACGGAGATTGGGTTGTTTGTAGGGTAAGAGGAACTGAGAGCTGCTTCAGCTATTACCTGAAGTACCACCAGGTGCATGTGCTAGTGGTTTGCGCATCACTTTTGTATCACGTCCTTCCTAGGTTAGGCTGAGAAACAATGACTACACAAAGCTCATGCAGGCAGCTTTGTGGATGAGCAGGGATATGAACACAGGCCTCTGAGGTAGGAGCCTAATATACAATCTACTACTCACCATACTGGCTCTCTCATACTCAGATTTTCCTGGCAGTCCCTCTTCATAATATTCAAAGGAGAACACAAGCAAAGAAGATGCACATCCTGCATGAGCTAAAGAAGCTCTGCCAGTCAAAGAGAAATATAGCATTTCATTGCTTCTTCAATGACACCTAAATTTCCTTCTAATGCCACTGTGAATTTCATCCACTATTTATAAAGGTATGGGGTTGGCAATTTGACTCTCTTTGCAAAGCGAGATCAATCCCCCTGTGATGCCTTTTGTAAGCCATCCTGATATTTGAAATGATGAAGAGTGGTTCAAAAATGGTGGAGACAGAGGAGAAGGAGGAGATCTCAAAAGCATATTGTCCTTTCTATTTCCATGGCAATTGATGATGATGATGTACTGCCTTCAAGTTGATCCTGACTTATGGCGACCCTATGAATAGGGTTTTCAAGGTAAGCGGTATTCAGAAGGGGTTTACCATTGCCTTCCTCTGAGGCTGAGAGGCAGTGACTGGCACAAGGTCACCCAGTGAGCTTCATGGCTGTGTGGGGATTCGAACCCTGGTCTCCCAGGTTGCAGTCCAACACCTTAACCACTATACCACTCTGGCTCTCACATGGCAATTAGTCATGTTAATACTTTTCTATTTGCATTTAGCAGAGCTTGGAAAATTTACTTTTTTGAACTACAACTCCCATCAGCCCAATCCAGTGGCCATGCTAGCTGGGGCTGATGGGAGTTGTAGTTCAAAAAAGTAACTTTTCCAAGCTTTGGCATTTAGTTATTTGTGCTGCAGTGGATGAAGCTTACTGTAGAATTCAAGGAACAGACAGCCCAGCAGCAGTTGGGTAGAATTAAGGTGGATGGATCTACACACCTGCTGGAAAGTATGAGAGGTAAAGCTAAGACTCAGGGCTGGCTCCAGGAATGCCATGGCCCTTGGGCATCAGCTTGCCCTGGGCGCCGGCATGTGTGTACGCACGCATGTGCGGCCCCCCCACACCCCACCTACCTGTCTGCTGTCTTTTACCATTGCTCTTAATGAAGATGGCGGCCACGGTTTCCCTAAGGTGATGACGCCTTCACCGCCATCCTTGTTGATGGCACGTGTGCATGCTACATGTGCGCATCTATGCCATCAACTAAGATGGCGGCAGGGGCTTCAGTACCTTAGGGAAACCGTGGCCGCCATCTTCATTAAGGGCAATGGTAAAAGACAGCAGACAGGTAGGTGGGGGTGTGGGGGTGTATCATGGAAGGGGGGCAGCTGAGGGGCCCCCTGTAGCTCCAGGGGTGGCCAGGCCAGTGCCCCACCTGGCCACCGTTTAGAACCAGCCCTGCTAAGACTCTGTCTGTGGGGATGAGGAGGTGAAGGATGCCTGATAATTACAGGCCCAGAGTAGATGGGTGAAAAGAGGTCACCAGGCCCAGAAGCAATGCTAGCACCAAGTGGGATGAAAGAATCACTATTGTAATGTTACTTCTGAAGAACTAGCACTTTTACGAGTACCACGACATTTGTTCCACACTTGCAAGAAACTGATCCTTCAGTGTGGCAGCATCTACACTTTGGAACTCACTGCCAATTGATATAAGGCAGGTACCTTCACTGTTCAGTGCCTGATAAAACCTTCTTTGTTTAAGCAAGCATACCCAGCTATGTAACTCTGACATGTATTTTAATATGTAATTTTTTTATAGTGTATATTTTTAAAACTGTTTAGTTTTGAAAAAATTAGGCTTTATGTTTTACTATATGTTTAACATCTGCTTTTATCAGTCATTTTAATGTATATTTTATATAAACTGCTTGGAGGTTTTGATCATTACATAAAGAAATAAAATTAAAATAAAATCTGTGACATCCAAATAAAAGGGCAGTCCTGAAGTCTTCATAGTTTAATTTCGCCTTGCTTAGTCTTACAGGCAGTAAAACTAAGTGAGAATTCTACTGGAGGTTCCCCCCCCCACTTTAGCAAGCCTTCTAAACATTTAGAGAATCCCTGCTCTAAAAAGAATGGTCTAACCCTGCTCTTTGCTTTCTTCTGCTGCTCTGTGTTTCACAGCACAATGAGCTGAGTAAATCTCACTCATAAGCAAAGAATGGTGCTGTTGCCTCCTCCATTTGAGAGCTATCTGAAGGCTCTAAAATGTCTGTGTTATATTAGATGAGAACAGAATTCAGTTATCGCTATGGATAAAAAATTATTTTATCTGCTCTGCCTGCAGTACATCTCACCATAACGGACAAGACTCTGACCTGTTTGCTATCCAGGTCCTAATAGTGGTTGGGCAACATCGACAAAGCCTCCAACAAATCCTGGGAACTCCACTATACCCCCCATAGAGCCACCACTCTTAAACTACAGTTCCCAGGATTCTTTTTTGGGGAGGAGGGAAATGTGCTTTAAAGGTATGGTGTGTGCACAGCCTGTATCTTCAGACTAGACTTGGACCAGACAGTACCTTCAAATAGAGGACACTTTCAAATGGAGAACTGCAGAGTGACAGCCCTTCAAATGGAGAACTGTCTTCCATAAATTAGGGCATAGGGCCATCTAGAGGTCACCTAGGGGTGGGGAACCTCAGGCCTGGAGACCAAATACAGCCCTTTTTTTCTGGCCATCAGGACTCTCCGAGGTCACCGCCCCTCCCAGTCCTGTGTCACACTTTCCTTGGGTGTTTTTGCCTTGCTGGAATGTATCTTTGATCTCCAATAATGCCTTTTGCTTGCCTGGATGGAGGACAGAGAAAGTGCATTAGTGTATATTGAAACTCACCTATGGTGGAAAAGTAATATTCACATTTGTTGCTCCTCTCACTTTTGCCTCGGGCCCCACTCGCCATTGACATGTGGTCCCTGGTAGATTGCCCAGAAGGGAATGTGGCCCTGTACCTGACAAAGGTTCCCCACCCCTAAGGTAAACCTCCCACTGATTACAAACTTATAAGCTAGGGTCGCCTAAGTGTAGAATCATGTTGTAGTGGTTATCCCTTCCATAAATGTTGGTGCAATATGTTCACTGTGCTGCTGTGAGCAAGTCCCTTCACTTCCTTGCAGGCCATGCAGTTATGAGTTATCCTCCAGCCTTTGCCACAGCCCTCCTGTCTCTCCAGTTACTGTTAGCTTTTCAGCCCCAGTTCTGTTTTCATCTGCTTGCATGGAATCAACATAAAAGGAATATTTAAGGTGCCATATTCAGTGAGCCAATGGTAAATTGTAACACAGCAGCAGAAACTCGTTCCACTAACTGCAAAATGTGTCATAGCCATCACAGTGAATTTTCCTAAACATTTATAATCCAAAGAGTGTGTCTAGCTGTGATATTTATAAATCTGTTCAAAAGCAAAAGGGCATCCAATAAGGAAAAATGCAAAGTTCCTGAAGTCAAAACTGCCTTTTCTCATTATATCTGGAAATAAGTCTTCCCCCCTCCTTCTAATTATGTGTTTGCTTTGTGGAGATATATTTTCATTAGGAGGCTGGACCCTGTGACATGCTTAAAAGCTACTGTAAATCACTGGGGAATTGTCATTCCCAGAAAAATTAACACAAAAACCCATCTTCTACAGAGAGCTCTTTGAAAATAATTTCTACAAGGGAAGCATAAAAAGGGGTCAGGGAGAGAGAGAGAACCTTTTAAACTTTAAAATTTCAGTTAATAAAATATCCCCCTGTGTGATTCTAGTTTCTATTTTTTGATTGCCTGTGGTATAGAGAGATTAATGATTTTGGGAAATGACTCAAGGGCACTTCAGATACTTTGTGTTGGAAATTTTTTGGGCTTGAAAACAATGAAAAAATGAAAGTTAGGAAATGATAGAAACATTTTTGTCTTTGGACAAAACTTATACCCTTGTTTATACATACATCCACAGAGAACATCCATACTGTGAGTAAATCTATTGTCTATTGAATTATAATCTATTGAATTAATCAGTAAGTGCTATTCAGTTGGATAACACTTGCAGGATTGGCTCTAAAAGAAATATTCTTTGGGGAGAACACATTTTTCTTCAAGGAGGGGGGACAGTTGTATCTATAAAGGAATTATCTACATATATGGGGAATTATCCCCACAGGGCTAGGCTGTGGCTTTTACGACTGAAATATGTAACTTTAAGGACAGGTTGATTATCACACTGATGGTGTGAAATGAGATTTATGGGTATTTTATCCAAAACCCTGGTGGAAGGATGGGGTTAGATCAGTTTCCTGAACTTTTTTCCTTGATTTCTGTGAAAACCTGAGCTGCCATCTTGGATTTTGGTTGGATTTTGCTGTACAATATTTAATTGAGTTCTTCATTTTAACTGAGTGAAGGAGGTCTTCATTTTAACTGGAGTCATACTGTGTGCTTTCCCAATTACTTTCACTTGTACTTGCACTGCAACAAAGACCAGGTGTATAGTTGTCCAGGGGCAAAGAGCATCATAGAGTCCTTATTTTGAGGGGGAGCAGGGTCCCAGCCAAATCCCTATGTATGAGCCAATCAGCATGAAAGGGGAGTGTGTTAGCCACGGAAGAGTCCATGTCCTGTTGTGCTAATTAGAGCCAACCAGAGTGAAAGGAGGTGAGTGAGCCACTGAGAACATTCTTCTCAGTAGCTAATACACAGTCTCCTCTTTCATGCTGATTTGTTCATAGGGATGTCTGTTGTAGTGGAATGTGGATACAGACAGCACAGAAGATGAGGGAAAGTGAAAGAATGCACTTGGCTGTGAGGGGCTATCATGACAATCCTGAAGGAACCCTGAACATATGGATTTGCCACTACACTACCGTCAAAGACTAAGACATCCACAGAAGGAAGATCTGTGGTGGCACTGATGGATGACCTTTATCAGGAGAAGGACAGGGGGAGTGCGACTCTGTTATTCTTAGTTGATCTCTCAGTGGCTTTTGATACCATTCACCATGGTATCCTTCTGGGTCGACTTGGTGAGATGGGTATTGGAAGCACTGTTTAGGTTCCGATCCTATCTCCAATATATCGCTCTCAGAGAATAGCATTGAGTGACTGTCTTTCAGCCCCCTGGCAGTTGTGCTGTGGGGTGCCGCAGAGTACCATCTTGTTCCCCATGCTGTTCATCATCTATATGAAGCTTTTGGGAGCAGTCACCAGAAGATTTGGGGCAAGGTGTCAGCAGTATGCTGATGATACCCAGCTCTACTTTTCTGTAACATCTGAATCGGGAGAGGCCGTGCAAGCCCTTGGCTGCTGCCTGGACTCAGTCGTGGGCTGGATGGGGGCCAATAAACTGAGTCTGAATCCTAGCAAGATGGAGGCACTATGGGTTGGTGGTTCCCAAGTTCAGATAATTTGTCAGTTGCCTGCTTTGGATGGGGTTCTACTCCCTCTGAAAGAGCAGATTTGTAGTCTGGGGGTGCTCCTGGATCCATCTTTGTCACTAGAGGCCCAGGTGACCTCAGTGGCTAGGAGTGCCTTTTACCAGCTTCGGCTGATGAGACAGATGCAGCAATTTCTGTACCAGGATAGCCTGACCACTGTTGTCCATGCACTGGTAACCTCCAGGCTGGATTACTGTAATGCACTCTATGTGGGGCTGCCCTTGAGGTTGGTCCGGAAGTTGCAGCTGGTGCAAAATGCAGCAGGGAGACTGCTCACTGGGGCAGGGTATCACCAACATGTCACTCCACTGCTGAAAGAATCGCACTGGTTGCCCATTTGCTACCGGGTCAAGTTCAAGGTTCTAGTTTTGGTGTACAAAGCCCTGTGCAGCTTGGGACCAGGATACCTGAAAGACCATTTTACCCCTTATATACCCAGTCGTTCACTGCACTCTGCAGGTGAGGGCCTCCTGCAGATACCATCTTATCTGAGGTCCATTCTGCACAACATAGGAAACAGACCTTTAGTGTGGCAGCACCTACCCTGTGCAATTCCCTCCCCTTAAATGTTAGGCAGGCACCATCTCTGTTATCTTTTTGGCGCCTTTTGAAGACTTTCCTCTTTCAACAAGTCTTTTAAGTTGAGACCTATCCCAGTCTGCGTCTGTGTTGGAATTCCTTTTTAATATGTTTAAAAAATAAATAAAAAACTTAAAAAAAAACAATATGTTTTTCACCCTATTTTTAAAGATGTCTTTAAAGCTTTAAAAAATGTTTTAAAATTTGTTTTGTTTTAATGTATTTTAAGGTCTGTTTTAAGATGTTTTAAATGTGTTTTTAGTGCTTTTGTTTGCCGCCCTGGGCTCCTGCTGGGAGGAAGGGTGGGATATAAATCAAATAATAAATAAATAAATAAATTAAAAGATGGTATGGCATGGAAGAATTACAGATAGAGATGAGAGAACTCACTAAACATGAATTCCATAACATAAACTGACCTACCAAAAACATTGGAGTGTGGAATTCAGGATCTGAATAGCTGCAAAGTACGATATTGGCCAGAATCCATCAAGTCTCACAAATCCTGCCAGGAGTCTTTAAGCCTATAAGCCTCCACAGTGGTTTTGCCCTGCATGACATGGATACAAGGTACAGTGTGAACCCACAGAACAATTTAGAAGAACAGGAAATCCTCTCATCCGTTATCGGAGCCATGATTGTCAGTTTTACTTATATGATCTCTTTCTGGCAAATCCATGTCAATTTCACTTCTATCAATCAAATCAAAGAGTCAGTAGAAATGCTGCCTATGTAAAACTACATATAACTATTCCAAATCCATATCCAGACATGAATATCCAGAGAAATAACATGAGAACAATCCCCATTTATGAGCAGAAGCTGGCAACAATGGTTGGAAATCACTTAAAAATAAACATTGCTGGAGAAATGATAAGTTCTATTGAGAGAAATAATAAACAATAATGTAGAAGCAATTGAACGCTATTAGCATAAGCTGGCAACAATGGCCAAACCTGGCTTTAAATAACTACTGGCAGTCAATATCCTGTGGATGCAAGCTACAAAGCACAGCTTTAGCAGTATCTCTCTAACAGGCCCTTCCAGGCACAAGGCTCCAGGAGGTCCCCCACCGATGGGGGCTTCCCCATTCTTTCCAATGGAAGATGCAGCTGTAGGTGTACACAAAAGAAAGGTGAGCACTATTCAGCCTCTCCATAAAAGTGAATGGGAATGCTTGCAAAAGTGAAGGGCTGTATACACTCATACACTCTTACATGATCATCTAGGCAGATTGTATAATACCAAGAGGACAATTCTATGCCTCAATGTCCTTCCCTTCATTAGGTCATATAATGGATATAATGTTTAAAAACTTTCATTCTAATCTGGCAGTGGTGATGTGCTCCTGAATAAATGCCTCTTCAAGGTGAAGGGCAACCTGTCTTCTTTTTCCTGGCATCAAGCCGCAACAAGAGAAAACCTGTCATATCACTTTAAAGGTCCTGTATATTAAATTGAAGCAACACTCAGGAGATACCACATGCCACTTCTTAGCTGTCTAAAAACTAACACTTGCATTTTTCAATAGAAGAGTTGGATTGCTCAGGTTTTATTCCCAATCATTGTAGGCTGGTGGGCAACAGTGCTTACTGGACACTTAAACTGCTTCAGATGTTTTTTAAAGCAGTGCCAAATTTGTGTTTGTATTTTTTCAGTTTGTTTATGGAAACGCAATAGGCTATTTTCCATGTAACAAGAAGGGGTTCAGATATCCCCTCTCACAAATTCATGTGCACACACCTGTTAGCTACACCCCCTGCATGCTGACACACACACACACCATGGCCAAGCCCCTGACAGCTGATGCGTGTAGCATTAGCATGAAGGCACTTTATGCCCATGCAGATGCCTCTGTGAGTAGTGGCTCCTCCACATGGACAGGAATCCTGGCTGCGCAGAGGAACCCTTATGTGCAAGCATCTCTACGTGCATAGGATTCCTGCTCCTTTGATGCTGAATGTTGGCCATCGGGATAGTGGGGCAGATGACATTTTGGACAGGGCTGGGAGGCACAATCTCACTGTCCCCTTCAAGCATAAAAGCAACACACTATTTGGTTGTTAATCCCCTCACCAATACTAGTATTAAGATAGGTGCAGTTTACCCCTAGCATCCTGTGACTCTGAGCTCAAGATCCCAAAATCCATGTGTTTATTTATTTATTACATTTATGTCCCACCTTTCCTCCAAGGAGCTCAAGGTGGTGTACATGGTTCTCTCCGCCCCCATTTTATTCTCACAATAACCCTGTGAGATAGGTTAGTCTGAGAGATGGTAACTGGCCCAAGGTCACCCAGCAAGCTTCACACCTGAGAGGGGATTGGAACCCTGGTCTCCCAGGTCCTAGTCCAACACTAATCACTTCACAACACTGGCTCTCCAGTTGCATACAGGGGATTCTTTGTGCACATGTAAATAAGGGCATAGGTAGTGTGTACTTGTAGATAACATAACAAAGTCATCTTTGTAAGTTAACAGAAAACAGAAATGCAATTCCCCCACCCCATTTGTTCTATTTTGTGGGCTTTACACGAATGAAAACCATTTTTAAAGGAAAGTATAAAAATATAACCCATTTTTAAAATATGCTAAAAGAAAACTGACTCTTACGGGAATCAATATAAAATCTTTTAAGGATTCTATAAAATGATAAGCACCCCTGAGAGTTTGTGTTGGTATGGCAATAGTTTCATTTCAGTGCAAGAGAGGTTGGTACAGTAGGGCCACACTCATACAGCCGGTTACGTTCTGGACCTCTGCTGTAATGCGAAAACCGCTGTAAAGCAGAACCCATTGACTAACATTGACCAAAATGGCGCCCGACAGCAAAAAAACGCCATAAAAGCAGAACAAGCACTGTAAGGGCAGGGTCTTTCTGCAATTGACAACTGCTGCATTAGCAGAACGCTGTAAAGCGAAGCTCTGTAAAGCAGGGCCCTACTGTAATGAGATCTTTGTTTTCTAACTTACAGACCAATCCTAACCATGTCTACTTGGAAGTTAGTGCTATTGAATTCAATGGTACTTACTCCTGGGTAAGTGGGGTTAGGATTGCAGCCTTGTCTTCATTTTGTTTTAATTTTTTACAGTGCAATTCCTTACATGTCTAATCAGACGTAAGCTCAATTGAGTTCAGTGGAACTTATTCCCAGGGAAGTGTACATAGGACTGCAGCCTTAACTGGCATAAAGTCTCTTCAACAGAAATAGTAATGACAGATTTTCCTCCACAGTCTGTTTTTCTGACAGCATCTGACTTAATCACTCAGGAGCAATTTCAGAAAGGCAAGAATGAATGGGCTTGATTTTACAAGACTCTAGAAAGTCTAATTGGAACCCTGATGCCGGTGGATTGCATCTTTCCATTTCATTGATTTCCCATTTTTGTCCTTTTAAATCCAAGGCTTTTACAGCTTCTTTATTTACTTTCAGGCTCCCTCTGCCACCATCAAGTTTCCAGGAGGCAAACTGAGGTTTTATCTGACCTGATTGCATGTAAATAAGCAAAGACAATTCGCAAAATGTAGTGACAATGGCAGGTCCCAGTGAAATGAAAAGTTCAAAAAGACATGGGCTATTTTTTGCATGTCTGTGTAATGATGTGTTGTTGTTAGTAGTAGTAGTAGCAGCAGTAGTAGTAATGGCATTGCTGGGAATTGGGGGGGACAAGGAAGATTTGTCTTCCTCCGTCTTGGTCCTCCCTTTCACCTTGATCTGACTGAGTCTCTCTAGAGCCAGGATGTAGAATCATTTTCAGCCTGAAGGCCACATTCCCTTCTAGGCAACCTTCCAGGGGCCACATGCCAGTGATGGGTGGGGCCAGAGGCAAACGTGGGGTGGGGCAATTAATGTAAATTTTACCTTTGTACAGTAGGCTATTTTCTATATACACACACACCCTCCACCTCTATCTTCCATCCAGGCAAACAAGAGGCATTATTAGAGTCCAAGAACACGTTCCAGTCAGGCAAAATTACTCAAGGAGGATGCAAAGGAGGACTGGTACAGTGTGTGGCCTGGGAAGACATATGAGGGCCAAACAGAGAGGCTTAGAGGCCCACGTTTGTCCCCTGGGCCTGAGGTTCCTAACCTCTGCTCTATAGCAACATTGGACATCTTCACAATCATAGTCCCTAATAGTACCTGTGACTTGACTATCTCTTTAAAATCCCAGGAGTTCTTCTCATAGGACTAAGAGGCCATCCACGCCTAACCCCCAAATCCACATTTTCCCTGTTCAGTTGGTGGCCTCAGGATCCATACTTGTCCTCTTTGTGGTAGGATTATTGTGAAAACCCGATTTTCAAGCATCCGTACAGGTGGACTTTTTTTTTCTAAATCGCTTTAGCATTGGCCACTCCCCTAAGTCCACCCCTTTTCAGTGATTGGTCCATAACTGTTGTTTGCTTTTCACATGCTATTTCAGAAGAGTACAGAAACGTATATCTTTTTTTTAAATTTCCACGCATGCGCAGGTTTGTGGATGTGCAAAAGTGCAAAGTTAATGGGGGGGCCCAAGTGCAACCAAAATTACATACAATATGGGCTGTTACATATATAGTGCATACTAAGTATGGGAACTGCTGGTTACTCCTGATTCCACTGAATTTGTCGAACTGGGGGGCAAATCCCTTTCTGTGTTTGATTTTCCCCACTATCTCCTGCTGTTAATGTTTTGAAAGGGCTTTCCTTCTGCCCAGTGCACCCACCAAATCTCTTCATGCCTCCTTCTCACAAATTGTATTAGATCCTCCACCACCCACCATGGGAGAAAGAATCATAGAATCATAGAGTTGGAAGGGGCCTTGTAGGCCATCGAGTCCAACCCCCTGCTCACAGCAGGAAATCCACAGCTAGAGCATCTCCTGCAGATAGCTGTCCGGCCTCTGCTTGAAGACATCCAGCGAAGGGGATCCCACCACCTCCCTAGGCAGTCGGTTCCATTGCCAAACTGCCCTTACTCTCAAGAAGTTCCTTCTAATGTCCAATCTGAATCTACGCTCCTGCAACTTAAAACCATTAGACCTAGTCCTACCCTCTGGGGCAGCAGAGAACAAATCTGTACCCTCCTCTATGTGACAGCCCTTCAGGTACTTAAAGAGTGCAATCATGTCACCCCTCAGCCTTCTCTTCACCAGACTGAACATGCCAAGTTCCTTCAACCTTTCCTCATAAGACTTGTTTTCCATACCGGCTATCATCCTCGTCGCCCTCTTCTGAACCCGCTCCAACTTGTCTATATCTTTCTTAAAATGAGGCGCCCAGAACTGAATGCAGTATTCCAGATGAGGCCTGACTAATGCAGAATATAGTGGGACTATTACTTCCCTCGACCTGGAAAATATAGCTCTGTTTATGCAGCCCCAAACCGCATTTGCCTTTTTTGCCGCAGCATCACACTGCTGGGTCATGTTCAACTTGCGATCCACTACAATTCCAAGGTCCTTCTCACATGCACTACTGCTAAGCCGGGTATTTCCCATCCTGTACCTGTGCATTTTGTTTTTGTGGCCTAAATGCAGAATCTTGCACTTGTCTTTATTGAATTTCATTTTATTAATTTCAGCACAATTTTCTAGTCTATCCAGGTCCCTTTGGATTTTATTCCTGTCTTCCATTGTGTTAGCTATCCCTCCCAGTTTCGTATCATCCACAAACTTCATAAGGCTTCCCTCCACCCTGTCATCTAAGTCATTGATAAAAATGTTGAAGAGTATCGGCCCCAGGACAGAACCCTGTTGCACTCCACTCGAAACCTCCTTCCAGTCCGAAGCAGAGCCACCGATGACCACTCTTTGAGTATGGTTGTCCAACCAGTTGTGAATCCACCTGACAGTATTTCCATGTAGTCCGCATTTGACGAGTTTGCTAATCAAAAGGTCGTGGGGGACTTTGTCAAATGCTTTGCTGAAATCTAGATAGATGACATCTACAGCATTTCCACCATCTACTAAGCTAGTGACCCGATCAAAAAAAGAGATGAGATTAGTTTGACAGGATTTTTTCTTGACAAACCCATGCTGGCTCCTACTAATCACAGCATTGTCATCTAGATAGTTGCCAATGGACTCTTTTATTATCTGTTCTAATATCTTTCTCAGTATTGAAGTCAGACTGACCGGCCTGTAATTCCCCGGACCTTCTTTTTTACCCTTTTTAAAGAGCGGGATGACATTTGCCCGTCTCTAATCCTCCGGCACCTCTCCCGTTCTCCAGGATTTCTCAAAGATGATGGAAAGAGGTTCCGAGAGTACATCAGCAAGTTCCTTCAATACTCTGGGATGCAGTTCATCAGGCCCTTGAGATTTGAACTCATTTAGGTTAACTAGGTATTTCCTGACTATCTCCTTATCAATCTTGAACTGCAATCCCGACCCCTTACTGAGATTGCTACCAATGCAAGGTTGCACACTGTTCCCTTTTTGGGAGAGGAGGCAAAATAGGCGTTGAGCAGTTCTGCCTTTTCCTCGTTATCTGTCAACATTTTGCCATCCTCATTGAGCAGCAGTCCCACCATTTCCTTGGTCTTTCTCTTGCTTCGAACATATCTGAAAAACCCCTTTTTGTTGTTCCTCGCTTCCCTCTCCAGCCTCAGCTCATTCTGGGTTTTAGCTTTCCTTACGCTATTCCTGCAAGCCCGAGCCACCCGTCGGTACTCTTCCTTGGTGATGCGTCCTTCCTTCCATTCTTTATACATGCTCTTTTTTATTTTTACCTCCTCCACCAGTCTTCCGTGTAGCCACATTGGCTTTTTCTGATGTCTTCCATTTTTCTTCCTCTTTGGAATTGTTTGCAATTGCGCTTTTTGTAATACCTTCTTCATGAACTCCCACGCTTCTTGGGCTCCTTTTTTCTTTAGTCTATTTAGCCACGGGATCCTACCCATCATTTCCCTGAGCTTGCTAAAATCGGCTTTCCTGAAATCCAAGGTCCAAAGCAAGAGATCGTCTGTCTTTCAGTTTAAAGTTAGCAAAGGGAGGACCCAGATTAGTCACTTTCAGGCTCAGAGGAAAAGAACACAACTTACAGTGTGTGTGCTAACTAACACATACACACACACACACACACACAGAGAGAGAGAGAGAGAGAGAGAGAGAAATCTGGCTGCCTGGCTGTTTGGTCTGTTTGGCTTCCCCTCCCATCCCCATCAGCTGTTGGGCAGGAAAAGAGAGGGTTTGTGTGCTGCTGGATCGGCTGCAAGATCAATGCCACATTAAAGTATTAGAGCTTGCTCATCTCTGTGATATTCCTGTATTAATGTAAATATGGTAAGTGCTGTTTGTATAGAAGATACATGGTAAGTGGAATGAAAGAGGAGGGGGGAGTAGATGAGCAGTAGAATGCTGGATGATTGGCTGAGCATTTGAATGGCTGAGAGTATAAATGGAAGAATGACAATTGAATCTGGGAGGTGTTTGGAGGTGGCGAATGTGATTGGAGGTGTGTGGGTGTTAGTTGGTGGATGTTAGGAGAGTGTGGAGAAAGAGGGAATTGGAATTCTAGTTAATGATAAGTCAAATATCACAGGAATAGATGAAACCATATGCTTAAGTACCATTAGAAAAGTAATCTTGTTATTTCTGTTATTTAATAAATACTATTTTGGTTTACCGAAGGCCTGATCCTTGGCTGGGGTTTCACAGACCAGAAGGGAGGGTAAGGTAATTACCAAGGCTGAAGGGCAACAGTAACAAATGGTGGCAGCGGTGAAGAGGAGAGTAATAACATTACAAGTATCCAGAGCAACCCCGAGCTATATGAGTTATCTACATTGATACAAGGGGGTTGGGAACAGCATAAGCACGGAGTCATAAAAGTAACCAGACAGAGAGAGGCTCAGACAAAGTCTCTGGGAACATTGGTTATAGAACGTGACTGGTGGTGCTGCCTAGCAGGGGGATCTAGTGAGATCTGTGCTAGAGCGGAGAGAGAAACCATAAAAAAGGACAGCCCGGACTGGTGGAGTCCCTGGTGGTGCCTAGTGAAGGCAGTAGCCACAAGCAGGTAGGAACCTGACAGGGAGAGCCAGGGAAGGGCGTCACAATCTCCCCTCCCCCTTTCCCCCTATCAGGCCAAGGAAGCTCAGTTAAAAACGTCCTCCTTTAAACTCCGTGTTTTCAATAAATTGTTTGAATAATATTGCAAAATAGCTTTTAAGTGGAAATATTATTCATTAAACATTTGATTTTACATTTGATCGCAAAGTAGTAGTTAAAAAAAAAAACACTGTATACAGCTACAGAAGCCAGAAGGAGGAAGTACCCCAGTTCAGAACCAGAAGCAGGACTGAACTGTAAGCAAGAAGGTGGAGGCATGTACAGAGAGTGGATCCAACTTCAGTACTGGAAATGCTACTGGCTAAATCTAATAAATAAATAAATAAATATTAGAGGGAGAAGGAGACAGGGGACTTGGCATATGATGGAGGAATGCCCATGGACCACCTATTGCAGGAAAGTCTGCAGGAAGTCTGTGGGGAAGGACACAAAGTAATACTGCAGATTATACAATCATATGGATGGGCCCTAATAGACAAAAGCGCTGTGCAGACAGCCATGCAGGGTGAATGGGCATGCAAAGATGGAAGCAGGACTGTGACAGGCAGTCCTTCACACATACATCTTACCTGGTGATTGGAGCCTATGTGCATACACATAGAGCAGCCTTTCCCAACCAGTGTGCCTCCAGATGTTGTTGAACCACAACTCCCATCAGCCTCCCATTGGCAATGCTGGCTGAGGCTGATGGGAGTTGTGGTCCAACAACATCTGGAGGCACACTGGTTGGGAAAGGCTGACATAGAGGTTTGGTCAGGGTGGTGAGATTTACTGCAAAAACCCTCCCTCTGTGAGTTTGTTTATCCTGCAAAGTTGCCTGCTTCCTAATTAATAAACTACCTCCAAGCAATAAAGAGTAGTATCAAACTCTCAAGCCAGATTGCATTTGCTTGAACTGTGTACACATGCACAGGAATGAGATATCCTGACTTCAAACCGCAGCTGTGTAAACTGGCCAATGGCTGGACTCAGTGATGCCATCAGCACAGGATTTGGGGGCAGATGCCCAGGGGCGTCCTCAACAGAATGAGCAGGAGAGTCCCCAAACACAGTGGGGCTGGCTTAGCACATTTTGAAGTGGTCTCTGCTACCAGGGCCCCCATAAGAACATTTGAAGCAAGTGAAGCAGTATTATGTTACTATATAAAGAGCTGCCTCCACTTCCACTGTAAGACCATCAAGTCCAAAGCCTAACATTATCTAACGGCACTTCTAAGATTGAGCAAAGCCTTCCATTAATGGGACGAAATGGGTGTGCTGTTTTTCCTTCTTAAGAAATGGTAGACATATCTTGCATTTTTATCTTTTTCTACCTACTAGCTTCTCACAACAGGTAAAACACAAGCAGTATTTTCTACCTACGCATAGAAAAATATCTGGTTTGTGGAGGGAGGAAGAGGAGACTTGACACTGAATAGGAGTTTAAAATGCCCTTAAATAGTCAACCTAATATCAAAATTAATGTTTATAAAAAGCGTTTGTGGGCTAAACAGAAAGAACTAAATATAGATATATTGTTGCAATCATTTAAGATCAAGGCAAGTGTCCTTTAAACTTCTAGAACAGGGTAATGGTATGAACCCATTTACACATTCCTGTAGGGCAACCTTTGTGGACCTGGTGACCTCCAGATGTTTTGGATTACAAGTCCCATCACCCCTGTCCATTAGCCAGGACGGCTGGGGCTCATGGGTGTTGGAATCCAAATCATCTGGAAGGTACCTGGTTTCTAGGCATTGAAGATACTTCCACATGGTGCAACCACATGGCATTGTGGTGTGTTTGAATACCAAAACCACTTGGACAAGGAATTCCATATTGGTCTTGCACATCCAATTGTCACCTACTCTCCAAAAATTATGACCATTTGGAGGAAAGGCTTGTTTCGCCTATACAGTTCCAGTATTTGAACAGCACAGCAGTGTAGGATTCCACCCTGCTTCTAGGGCAGGGGTAGCCAGCATAGTACACTTCAAACTCGCATCACCCTAACCATTGGACGTGCTGGCAGGGGATAATCAGAGCTGGAGTCCAAAACATCTGGAGGGCATCACACTGGCAACCCCTGTTCTAAAGGTATGTGTGAATGGGGCTTATTTTAGCCCTAGTAATCCAACTATGTTAAAAATATTAATTGCGAAGCAAATAAAATAAAATGGGAAGCCTGGACAGTGTGTCATAGATATCTTGATGGCTATAGTGCTTGAACCTCATTCTTCCAGTCCTTCGCTGGACTGTATGGCAAAGGATCACATTCATGGCTTATTTTTGGATTACCATCCATGTAAAGGGTGCATACATGATGCTGAATGCAAACTACTGACACTTTTTCCAATAGGCATGCCAAAATAGTAGTCATAGCGCTATTTGTATCTGGTGAAGTTGCATGACTGCTGTGATGTTCCAACAGGGCAGATGGAGCTCCACAAGTGTATAGCGCATCATAGCCCACAACAAGACAGCCCCTCCATCAATGAATCAAAGCCACAACACATGGGTCAACAGGTAGCCAATTCCCCATTGACACTAGCATATCTTGAAGCTGCAACATCTCTCTTTCTGGTGGTGTACTGGTGGAATTCTCTATAGTACACAAATAATGTATTTGCCAAGAAGATCTAAAACTCCATGGAGTTCAGCTGTACATGAGGAGGTCTATAATTGCAAGGGACCATCTTGTTCTGTTCATAGTATCTTCCATCATTTTGGCATCTATGAGCCATTCTGAGACACTGACAGTTTACCTGCAGTTCTCTGTGCTGCTGGAGCCCTTGCTTATATACCAGAGAGTTGAATCACAGTAATTATATATATATAAAGCTGTACTTTGTAGCTGTCTCTTCTAGGCAGAATGATGCAGCTTCCGAGTGAGAAGCAAGAGAACAATACTTGAAAACACTGTTTACATTAAAGCTACCTTTGTCATCTTGCAGAAATGACATTAAATACCTCTATTATGGAAAGATCTTGAATTGGCTTCTGAGTTATGACACCTTCTAATAGCCGCAGGCTCATTGTGCTAGCAACGTACAAATATATAACAAAGATTCCATCTTTCAGCCAAAGACTATATTTTGCATTTTTACAACTCTTGTACCCACAGATGTATACAACATTCACCCCACACCTTTCTCACTTCATTTATCTCCCTGCTTTCTTTCCCTCATTTTTCCTGACAGGTTTTCAGAGCTCTGTGTTTTGAAAGCCATCTTGTATCATAACACAGGTAACAAATGTTGAAGACTGTTTTTCTTATTCATTATTTCAAGTGAGAACTCCATTAGTGGATTCACAGCAACATTGATTCAGTAGTAAATATTATCCATTTAATTCAATCTCACAAGTTTGCAGGAGAGGAATCTTGGACTGGCTTAAATGTTCTCCAAGGTATAGGAGAACCGATCAGATTTTCCACAAGACTTCGTTGAGCTGTCGGCGGCTGGAATTGATCAGGAAATCCCTGAGATAAGAAGGCATGCCGATCGGCTGAAGACGGAGTCAGGATTTCCACGCAAGCTGTACTGGAAAAAAGCGAAGCGTTTTTTTTTTTCTTCTTAAAAAAAACGTTCTTAACCAGCGAGCCTACTTCTGTCTAAATCTTATCATTCGGCTTAAATTACTACAATAAAAGGGATTTGTTTACAAATCAGCAACTGAGAAACCTGGGTGAGTCATACTTTTTCTCTTTTAAACATAATTAAGGAAGAAAGAAAATGTAAACAACTTATATACTTTTTTTACGACAAAAAGCTGGCCTGAATTTGGAGTTTTAAAGTTTAAAAACGGGTGAGAGGTAATTATTACATTTTGGACTATTTCTTTTTGGACGAATCTGCTGCTCGTATATGTTACTAATTGCTTGGTGTTGGGAACCAGAATTGTTTTGCATTCTTGGATGTAGATAAGAACTATGCTGTGCTGGCTGGATTTCAATAACAGGCCTGGAATATTAACTTTTTTGTTGGTGGAGGAAAAAAAAAAGAAATAGACTGCCTCTAGGTTTTGGAACAGTGATTAATATCAGAAATTAAAGGCTTCTCTTGAAAATGACAACTAAAAAAGCAACTAAGGCCCGGGAGCGAAGAGGTTCTACTGATCCACAGGAAGGGGCTATACCCCCAGATATGTTTCAAATAATAATGGAAGGGATTAATGATATAAAACAGGATATGAAAACTGAATTGACAGATATAAAAAAATATATTAAAACACAAGTGGATGAGATTAAAGGGACAATTGGGCAAATAAAGGAGGATGCAAAAAACACTAAAGAAAAGGTACAAATCTTGGAGAATAGAACAGATATATTAAATCTGGAATTAGAAAAAAACTTGGATTATATGGCTGTGATTGAAATGAGAAATAAAGAACATTGTTTGAGATTCCGTGCAATTCCTGAGGAAACAGGTGAAGACATCAGAGATAAAATTGTTAATGCTCTAGTAAAATTTCTGGATTTGAATGAAGATCGGATGGAATTTGAAATAGACAAAGTGTATAGAATTAATTCCAGATATGCAACAATGAATAAAATTCCAAGAGATGTGCTTGTTCATTTTATAAAGAAGACGACCAGAGATATGGTATTACAGCAACACTTTAAAAATACCTTTAAAATTGATGGTAAGGAAATACTGGTGATGAAAGAAATTCCTATTAGACTTTTACGTAAGAGAAAAGAATATGCTTTCCTTACAGAGAAACTTAAGCAACGCAAAATTCAATTTAGATGGGATGTTCCAGAAGGAGTGATCTTTACATTCAGACAACAGAAATATAGATTGAATACTGTTCAAAAAGCAAGGGACTTCTTGAGAAAAGCTTCAAAAGATATGGATGAAGATAAACTCAAAGATATGGATATAATTCCTGGGGAACAAAGTCAACAAGATATGCAGAGGAAGGGAAGGAAGATGATGGATTAAAAGGAGCATCAGGCACATTTTAAAATACACGCTTAAAGATGGGTTACAAATATCTAACTTGGAATATAAATGGAGCCAATACGGCGCAGAAGAGAAAGAAAGTGTTTCATTATTTGAAAAAATTAAAATTGGATATAATTTGTTTACAAGAAACTCATATTAAGAAGAAAGATTCCAAATATTTGATTTGTAAAAATTTGGGTGAAGAATTTATTTCGGCTGGACCAAAAAAAAAAAATGGAGTTGTTCTCTACATTAACCCACAATTGCTTCCTAAATTGGTATTACTGGATGATAGTGGTAGATTTGTGGGGGTCGAAATTACTCTACAGGGTACAAACATTTTGATAGTGGGTATCTATGCCCCCAATGAAGATAAAACAAGGTTTTACACAGGACTTATGGAAAAATTGTCAGAGTTTTCATATGACCATTGGTGCGTTATGGGTGATTGGAATGGGGTAATCTCACCAAAAAATGATAGGCTTTCTGAAAAAAATATCAAAGAGACACAGGGTAAATTACCGAAGATTTGCTTTGAACTGATGGAACATTTAGAATTGGTGGATACCTGGAGATATATAAATGATAATGCAAAGGAATTTACTTATTTTTCAGAAAGACACAAAACATTCTCGAGGATTGATATGATTTGGATGTCTAAAATTTTAGTGAAGGACACTTTTAAAATGGATATATTACCAAAAACTTTTTCGGATCATAACCCTGTGATATTAACTTTAAAAAAGAAAAATCTTGGATTTAGATGGAGACTAAATGAATCTTTATTACAGAATGACAAAGTAGTACAAGAATGTAAGAAGAAATTAAAAGAGTTTTTTGGACATAATTTACATAAAGGAACAAGTGAAAATATCGTTTGGGATACAAGTAAGGCATTTATGAGGGGATATCTTATTAAATGTAACTCTGAATTAAAAAAAAAGAAACAACAGAAAATGCAATTAATTTTGGAAGAAATAAAACAAAAAGAGGAAGAATTGAAAAAGAATCCAACTAAAGTTTCTATTGTAAATCAAATCAAAATGTTACAGAAGCAAGTATCAATGCTGACAGTTAGAGAAATTGAAAGAAAACTAAATTTTGCTAAACAAAGGACTTTTGAATTTGCAAATAAACCTGGGAAATGGTTAGCATATAAATTAAGAAAAGAACGTCAAAAAAATATTATTTTAAAGATACAAGAAGGAGATGAGACGTTGACAGATAATGTAAAAATTAAAAAGATTTTTCGTCAATATTATTCAACATTGTACAAATGTCAGGAAATTCCATCTGAAAAAATAGAAGAGTATATATCTAAACAGAATTTGCCTAAAATTACAGACTTTCAGAGACAAGCTATTAATGGTCCTATTACGTCAAGAGAGATATCTGAAGCTATAAACAAAATTAAATTAGGAAAGGCACCGGGACCAGATGGGTTATCTGCAATGTATTATAAATGTTTGGAGGAAGAACTCTTACTACCTTTACAGTCTACAATGAATCTTATTCTGCAAGAGGGAAAGATACCGGATAGTTGGAAAAATGCTAATATAACATTAATACCTAAAGAGGAGCAAGATTTAACTAAAACAAAAAATTATCGACCAATATCTCTATTGAATAATGACTATAAAATTTTTACAATGATCTTGGCAGAAAGATTGAAAATAATATTGCAACAATTTATTCAGGAAGATCAATCAGGGTTTTTACCTAAAAGACAATTACGTGACAACGTCAGGAATGTCTTGAATGTCTTGGAATATTTAGAACAACGAAATGATAAACAAGCAGCTTTGATTTTTTTAGATGCTGAAAAAGCATTTGATAATTTGAATTGGAAATTTATGTTTCAGGTTTTGGAGCAAATGGATTTTGGAGACAATTTTATAAAATGGATTAGATCGATTTATACATCTCAGAAGGCTCAGATAATTGTTAACGGAGATTTAACGGATTCATGTGAAATACAAAAGGGTACAAGACAGGGATGTCCTTTATCTCCCCTTTTATTTATTCTGGTCTTAGAAGTGTTACTTAGAGATATAAGGCAAGATAAAAGAATTTCGGGATTAAAGATAAAAAAAGAAGAATATAAATTGAGAGCATTTGCTGATGATTTGATAATTGTACTAGAAAATCCTTTGGAAGGAATTAATGTATTGATGGACAAATTAAAAGAATTTGGACCGTTAGCAGGATTTAAGATCAACAATCAAAAAACAAAGATGTTGGTGAAAAATTTAACTTTAAGGGAACAGAAAGAGTTAATGGACAAGACAGATTTTACAATAGAGAAAAAGTTGAAATATTTAGGTATCATTATGACAAATAAAAATTCAAAGTTGTTTCATAATAATTATGAAAAATTATGGACAGAGATTAAGAAAGACTTGCTAAAATGGGATAAACTACAACTGTCATTAATGGGTAGAATATCTGTAATAAAAATGAATGTATTACCGAGAATGATGTTTTTGTTTCAAACAATACCTGTAATATCCTCTGATCTACCTTTTAAACAATGGCAAAAAGATATCTCTAAATTTGTATGGCAAGGAAAAAAACCAAGAGTTAAATTTAAACTACTACAAGATGCCATAGAAAGAGGAGGACTGGGATTACCAAATTTGAGACTTTATTTTGCTGCCTGCTGTTTAGTCTGGATAAAGGAATGGATTTTATTGAGGAATAAAAGACTATTGGATTTGGAGGGCCATAATTTGAAGTGGGGATGGCATGGATATCTATGGTATGACAAAGTAAAAGTAAATGTAGACTTTAACAATCATTTTATAAGACGTCCTCTGTTGAAAATATGGAATAGATACAAACCAAGGTTTTATTCGAAAATACCATTATGTGTCTCAAGTCAAGAAGCGTTTTATAGAAGAGAAATGGCTGGAAAAGAGAAATGGTTAACTTATCAAGAACTATTAGAAAATGTACATGGAGAATATACAATGAAAGAGAGAGAACAACTGACAAAGGAAGGATATAGTTTTCAATGGTTTGCCTATTTACAATTGTTAGAAAGATATAAAATGGACAAGAAAATGTATGGGTTTGAAATAAGTAAATCTGATTTTGAAATAGGATTGTGTACAAATGATGAAAATATAATTGCGAAAATGTATAAACTCTTATTGAAAATGGATATGGAGGAAGAACAAGTAAAAGAGTGTATGGTAAAGTGGGCAAAAAATTTTGGTCATAACATACAAATGGATCAATGGGAAAATATGTGGAAAAAAGGTTTGAAATTTACACTATGCTATAATCTTAAAGAAAATTTTTATAAAATGATGTACCGTTGGTACATGACTCCAGAAAAGTTGTCAAAAATGTATAGTAATGTTTCTAATGTTTGTTGGAAATGTAAACAACAAGAAGGATCATTTTATCATATGTGGTGGCTGTGTAAAAAGGCAAAATCATTTTGGGCACAGATAGGTAGGAAGATGCAAAAAATTCTAAAGATAAATCAGTCAAAACCAGAATTTTTTTTATTGGGTTTTATGGATAAACAAATAGAAAAGAAATATGGAAGAATAATATTATATATGATTACGGCAGCAAGACTATTATATGCACAAAAGTGGAAAATGGAATCAATACCAACAATAGAAGAATGGCTATTGAAATTAATGGATTTAGTAGAAATGGACAAATTGACATGTTTACTTAGAGAAAAATCGACAGATACATTTCTTAAGGAATGGAAGCCTCTCTTAGACTTTTTGTTGAAAGATCAAAATAAAATGATGATACTGGGATTTGACGATTAATTAAGACAGCCTACGGAGAAAAGGGACTCTGTATGTATACATTAAGGGACAGGTTTGATGTATATTATATACTTATAGCTGATCTGCGACAAATCGGAAGTCAACTATTTTATTTTCATTTTTTGTTGATGTATTGTTATTTTTTTTGACTTTGTTTTGTTTGTTTTTGGAAAAATTTGAATAAAAATTATTAAAAAAAAAAAGTTTGCAGGAGAGGGCAACTGATGACTTCAAAGGACCATGATCGAATCCTAAAGTTGTTTTGCTTCATATTCTATTCCAAACACATGCTTCCCATGTTTCCGTAATGTTAACTTAAGCTACTATTTCCATCACTTCACTTCTCACTCTTTTATAGACATATAACACCACACACCTGAACATCTGTAAAACAACGTCTCTGAATGCATTTGATGGATGTGAACTGGAGCCCAGAATAAGATAAATATAAGCAAGCTGAACATTCCCATCTGAATTGTGCAAATCTGGCAATTCATCAAGACAAATTAAGGGGGAGAGAGGGAGAATGCCCCTCTCTCAAATAGTAGCTTTCTATTAGAAAATGTAGATGTGTAAGGACAAATATCAATAAATTATCTGGAAATGTTAAATAGTCTGGAAAGGTAGGGGCCTTTGCATTTATAGATGATTGGCATTTTCACTGAAAACTGAGTCCCCGCATCCCCATGTCCTAATAACTTATGTCCCACTGTCACACTGCCTTCCTGCACTATGCATCTGTTCATCCAGCAGTAAAGGAAATAGTCTTGGTTCCAGATTCTACTATAAGCCTTCCATACTCCTGTAATATGAAATCAGCATGTACCTTAGATGTGCATTTCCACTGTGTTTCCATTAAGCATAAGAGCTCTGCTGGATCAGACCACAGAACCATTTAATTTAAAATCCCTATATTTTTTCAAAAGTAGCCAGACTTTGGATTTTGGCTAGGATTATAAACAAGCTGGAGCCATTCAGAGCAGTGTGCCCAGCCTATTTACCTAAAACATAACTTTTAGCATCAATAATTGGGTTATGAAGACAAGAACTGTGCTTTGTCCAAACGTTTAATAAACAGGTTGTTCCCAGTGCAAGATCCCTTGTTTAGCAGGGTTTCTGGACCCTTAGTAAGAAGCCTTGGCAAGCTGCAATTCTCCCATTGCTACTTCTGGAAAGTAAGGTATGGAGAAAGAGAAGAGTCAAGTGGTGGCAGGAGCTCACAAGGGAGAGGAAGTAAAGTTGCTGCAGAGAAGGCCAAAGACAGCAGAGGGCCAGATCCCTCTGAGATTTCAGAAAAATCAGGACAAGTCTAACCATTCTCAGAATGAATGAGGAACCACAGTGCTAGGGGGCAAATGTGGCCCTCGAAACCTCTCTGTTTGGCACTTGGAAATCTTCCCAGGCCACCCCTGTTCCCCAACCACACCCCATATGTTCGGTATTATAAAAATACACGCAGAAATAGGAACTAATTTGGTTGGTCCTATTTCTTAGCAGAGTTGTAAAAATACAAGCAGCAGAATAAGAATGTAAACCAGCCCACTTTTCTCTATATAAATAACAACAGACACAATCTTTAGGTAAAAGAAAAGAATATTTACTTACGACCTTTCATATGTTTAGAAGAGCATAGGCTCTAGCTTGGAAAAAAGAAAAATAGGAATCTCAGTCCATCTTAGTCTTTGTATTGATGCACTCAGCAGAGAGCATCTTGCCATGCGGCCTCTCTCAAAGGTAGGAAGATCAGCAATGGAGGATATTCAAAAATCCCCCAAGACAAAGGAGGAGGAAGTCAGGTAACTAAACCCCACCCATTAGTAAGTTACATCATGGTGAACAGGTACATTGGATATTTCCCAAATATCCCTTAAAGTGACCATGCAATATTTGTTTACTCCAACACTCCTCCTCGAATTTGCATGCATTAATCTAACAAGCCCATTTTGACACGAAGTCTCTGGAAACTCTCTTGGTAATGGCTTTGTCAAGATGTCAGCTGTCATCTCTGCAGTTGGACAGTAGTTCATCTTGATGAATCCTTTCTCTGTCAACTCACGTGCAATATGGTATTTTATAGCTATATGTTTAGTACGTGGAGTGATTCTCTCAGTCTGAGAAAGTCTAATACAACTTTGGTTGTCTTCCATCACCTGGATAGGTCTATGCACCCTTTTTCCAAGGTCCTTTAGTAGTCTGTTGAGCCAAATGGCTTCTTTGCAGGCTTCTGCAGCAGCTATATACTCAGATTCTGTGGAAGAAAATGCTTTGTCTTGCTTGTGACTAGCCCAGGAGATAGGTTCATCTCCATACATAAACAGAAAGCCACTAGTTGACTTGGAGTCTGAGCTATCTCCAGCCCAGTCAGCATCAGTGTAACACACAAGCTTTGGATCACTATTAGCTGGCAATCTCAGCTTAAAGTCCATAGTCCCTTTCAAGTATCTAGCCACCCTTTTGACAGCAATCCAGTCCTTTTGTGTGGGTGTGCTAGTTTTCCTACATAGGATCCCTACTGCACTTGCTATGTCAGGTCTGGTGTTGGTGGTCAAGTACAAAAGCTTCCCTATTGCTCTTCTGTACTTGTTATTATTTGGTAAAGGTTCACCTACATCATTGTCTTTAAGAAAGTCTGTTGCCATAGGCGCTACAGGATAGGCATCCTTGAGTTCTAGAGTCTCTAAAAGATCAACAGTCTTTTGTTTGATACCATCGACCATGGTATCCTTCTGGAGCGACTTACGGATTTAGGAGTGGGAGGCACTGCTTGGCGGTGGCTCTGCTCCTATCTCGGGAATCGTCTCCAGAAGGTGATGCTGGGGGAACATTACTCGAGTCCCTGGGTACTCCAATATGCAGTCCCGCAGGGTTCAGTTTTGTCCCCCATGCTTTTCAATATCTATATGAAGCCGCTGGGTGAGGTCATCAGGAGTTTTGGAGTGCGTTTCCAGCAATATGCTGATGATACGCAGCTCTACTACTCCTTTTCATCTTCGTCAGGTGAGGCTGTTGATGTACTAGACCGCTGCCTGGTCGCGATAATGGGCTGGATGAGAGCTAATAAACTGAAACTCAATCCTAACAAGACTGAGATGCTGTTGGTGGGAGGGACCTCTGCCCAGATGGTTGATGTTCGACCTGCCCTAGATGGGGTTACACTCCCCCTAAAGGAGCAGGTACGTAGTTTGGGGGTCTTATTAGACCCGCTCCTGTCACTTGAGGCTCAGGTAGCCTCGGTGGCACGGAATGCATTCTACCAGCTTCGGCTGGTAGCCCAACTACGACCCTATCTGGACAGGGAGAATCTCGCCTCAGTTATCCATGCTATGGTAACCTCTAGATTGGACTACTGTAATGCACTCTACGTGGGGCTACCTATGAAGACGGTTCGGAAACTTCAGCTAGTGCAAAATGCTGCGGCCAGAGTTCTCACTGGGACAAAGAAATTTGACCATATAACACCTGTCCTGGCGCAGCTGCACTGGCTACCGATATGTTTCCAGGCCAGATTCAAAGTGTTGGTTCTTACCTATAAAGCCCTAAATGGCATTGGACCGCAATACCTGGTGGAGCGCCTCTCTCGCTATGTACCTACCCGTTCACTACGCTCGACGTCGAAGGCCCTTCTCCGGGTCCCAACTCATAAAGAGGCCCAGAGATCAACAACTAGATCTAGGGCCTTCTCGGTGGTGGCCCCCGAACTATGGAATGCCCTCCCAGACGAGATACGCCAGGCGCCTTCTTTGTTATCTTTTCGGCGCCAGGTAAAAACCTACCTTTTCGCCCAGGCTTTTTAAACATTTTAAATTTAATTTTAAACCTAATATGGATTTTAATTTATAAACTCAATGGCAATTCTATTTCGGATTTTTATCATGTTTAATGTTTTTATAATTGTATTATATTTTTCACACTTGCTCATATTTTAATTGTGATTTTATTTGTTGTACACCGCCCTGAGAGCTTTCTGCTATAGGGCGGTCTAGAAATGTAATTAAATAAAAAATAAAATAAAATTGTTTTTGGTTGAGTAGGTAGGAGCCATCTGCTTCCCTTTCAATCTGGATGCCTAGGTAGTATGTTGCAGTACCTAGCTCTTTGATTTCAACTTCTTTGTTCAAATGATGTACAACTTCTCTGTAGTCTTGATCTCTTTGCGTCGCCATGATCAAGTAATCGACATAAATCAGAATATATGTCAAATGTCCATCTTTGCTTCTGGTGTACAGGCATTGGTCTACATCACCTTGCTTGAAGCCTAGCTCCTTGAGCATTTTATCCAGTTTCTCGTTCCAGGCCCTTGCAGCTTGCTTGAGTCCATACAGGCCCTTTTTAAGTTTGCATACAAGATGTGCTTGCTTCTGGTTCATGAAACCTGGAGGTTGTTGCATGTACAACTCCTCTGTTATTTGTCCATGCAGAAAGGCAGTCTTGACATTGAGATGCCTGACGTGCATCTGTTTGGAGGCTGCCACACTTAGTAGCATTCTTATTGTGCTGTGTCGGACAACAGGAGCAAAAGTAGCATCATAGTCCTCTCCATATTTCTGCAGGAAACCTTTGGCAACTAGTCTTGCCTTGTAGCGTTCAATTTCTCCTCCTGTATCTTGCTTCACCTTGAACACCCATCTGCATCCTATGGCTTTCTTGCCTGGCGGAAGTTCTGTCAGGGTCCAAGTCTTATTCTT